>NW_027555625.1:4812259-5147259 GCF_003287225.1 Phascolarctos cinereus
GTCAAGAGGACCTGAATTCAAATCTGACCTCAGACACTTGATACTTCTTAGCTGTGTGACCCTGGGCAAGTCACAACCCTAACTGCCTCATTAAAAAAAAAAAAAAGAATAATCTGTGAAGTATGGGTATTACTTTTTCTTTAAAAGTTTGATAGAATTCTCCTGCGACTCCATCAGGACTGTAAGTTTGTATGTTTCCCTTTGGTAGTTCCTTTAGAGTTAGATCTATTTCCTTTTCTGAACTTGTGTTTCTTTAAGATTTCCATCTGACCTGCTGATACTTTCAGCATGTTTCTGAGGGTGTGCCTCTACTTCTTTTGTGTCCTCAGTTTTGTGAACATGTGACTATGCGCACGTTGTGCTTTTTCTTTTTATTCTGATTTTCTTGTGATCCTACCTGCTCATTTGCTCTTCATTTTATGTTTTTGCTCTCTTTTTGACCAAATTAATTAAGCTTATTAATTGTATTAATCTTTAAAAAAGCAGCTTTTAGTTTTATTTGTCTTTTTGGGGGGGTAGAGGGCTAGGCAATGGGATTAAGTGACATGTCCAGGGTCACACAGCTAGTAAGTGACAGCTATCTGAGGCCAAATTTGAACTCAGGTCTTCTTGACTCCAGGACTGGTGCTCTATCTGCTGTGCCACCTAGCTGCCCCTATTTATCATTTCTACAGGGGTATTTTTGGTTCCAATTTATCTGTTTCCCCTCTAACTTTTAATATCCCCCTCTTTTGTGCTTATTTTTGTTTTGTTTATGTGTTGGCTTTCTAATTAAAATGCATATTCACTTCATTAATCTTCTTTTTTTCTATTTTTTAATGAATGTTTGTCAGGATATAATTTTCATCCTCAGGACTGCTTTAGCTTCATCCCAGAAGCATGTTGTTTCATTATTGTAATTTTTTTAATAGTTATTATTTCTATAACCTACTCATTATTTAAATTTTATTTTTAAAATATATATATATATTTATTTTTTAGTTTTCAACATTCACTTCCACAAGATTTTGAGATACAAATTTTCTCCCCACCTTGCCCCTCCCCCACCCCAAGACAGCATGCATTCGGAATACCCCTTCCTTCAATCTGTCCTCCCTTCTATCACCCCACCTCTCTTATCCCCTTCCCAATCTATTTTACTGTAGTGCAGGAAAAATTTCTATAGCCCATTGCCTATATATCTTATTTCCCAGTTGCATGTAAAAACAATTTCTAACATTTGTTTTTAAAACTTTTGGGTTCCAAATTCTCTCCCTTCCTCCCTCCCTACCCACCCTCTTTGAGAAGGCAAGCAACTTGATACAGGTTATAAATGTATAGTCATGCAAAACACTTCCATAATAGTCATGTGAACAAACTAACTATATTTCCCTTCATCCTATTCCACCTCCCCCATTTATTCTATTCTCTCCTTTGACCCTATCCCTCCTCAAAAGTGTTTGCTTCTGATCACCCCTTCCCCCAGTCTGCCCCCCTCTTCTAACATCCCACCCTGTCTTATCCCTTTCCCCCCTATTTTCCTGAAGGGTAAGATAGATTTCCACACCCAGTTGAATGTTTATGTTATACCCCTCTTAAGCTGTTTCCCTCTCACCTTCCCCCACTTGCCCTCCACTGTAAAAGCTTTTTATTGTCTGTTTTATGTGAGAAAATTTACCCCATTCTACCTCTCACTTTCTCCTCTCAGTATAATCTTCTCTTACCACTCAATTTTATTTTTAGATATCATCCCTTCATCTTCAACTCACCCTGTGCCCTCTGTATGTATATATATTTATTTATATTTACATTTATTTTCCTTCCAATTGCCCTAATGCTGAGAAAGGTCTCATGAGTTACAAAAAACATCTTTCCATGTAGGAATGTAGAGCAGCTCGGTGGTGCAGTGGATAGAGCATGGGCCCTGGAGTCAGGAGGACCCGAGTTCAAATCTGGCCTCAGACTCATGACACTCATGAGCCGTGTGACCCTGAGTGAGTCACTGAACTCTGAATGCCACGTCAAAAAAAAATGTAGGAAAGTGAACAGTTCAACTTTAACAAATCCTTTATGATTTCTCTTTCCTGTTTACCTTTTCATGTTTCTCCCGAGTCCGGTATTTGAAAGTCAGATTTTCTATTCAGTTCTGGTGTTTTCATCAAGAATACTTAAAAGTCCTCTATTTCACTGAATGCCCATTTTCCCCTTGAAGGATTATACTCATTCTTGCTGGGTATTCTTGGTTGTGATCTTAGTTCCTGTGACCTCCAGAACATCATATTCCAAGCCATACAATCCTTTAATGTAGAAGCTGCTAAATCTTGTGTTATCCTGATTGTGTTTCCACAATACTTGAAGTGTTTCTTTCTGGCTGCTTGCAACATTTTCTCCTTGACCTAGGAACTCTGGAATTTGGCTATAATATTCCTAGGAATTTTCCTTTGGGGATCTCTTTCAGGAGGTGATCAGTGTATTCTTTCAATTTCTGTTTTATCCTCTGGTTCTAGAATATCAGGGCAGTTTTCCTTGATCATTTCTTGAAAGATAATGTCTAGGCTCTTTCTTTTTTGATCATGAAAGACTATGGGAGGGATCTAGGAGTGGCCAAATACTGTATAAGGTAATAGAACTCTAGGGACCTGCATGCAGTGGCCAAGGGAGAATGGAGCCTAGATAGGATTAAGGGTGAGAAGTGGCCTGGGGCCATAGGGAGGTAAGACAATGGAGGGCTAGGCTAGGTTAAGGGTAACAAAATTGAGAGATTGGGTATAGCTGCAATGAAAGGCCAGTTGGTAGAATTATAACCTCAGCCAAAAGCCAGAGATTTGGCCATGTGAGAAAGTCCAGGGTTTTTCATTTTGGGGGTCTATATCCCAACCTCATCATTCCCCCATGAAACAAATGGGACCCAAACTCTTTTGGGGTAAGGGGCAAAGGTCTTGGCTTCTGAAACTGCTTCCTGCTGGCAAGGGGCATAAAGCTGTTCCTGCCTTGAGGGGGTCCCAAAGAGGAGGTTGACTGGAACCCAGCACAGGCTGCGTCCAGGGAATGATGGGGGACAGGGCGGTTATTGGCTGGTACCAGCTGTTTACTATGAACTGTAGGTGAATGGCCTGTAGTCTGGAAGACACAAATCTGACAGAAAAGACTGAAGGGCCCAGATATAAAGCAGGGACTAGATCTAAGGCCCAAATATGATAGGATAAAACATCCTTAGCTCTGTTTGGATTCAAATAATTCAGTTTTCCAACCATGCAGTATCAAATCCACCTCATAGCCAGACTCAGGAATAGCCAGGTGGATAACATTCCCTTTCAAAGGAACATAATGGGGAAACTGAGCCAGGAGGATCCCATCTTATACTGAGGGTAAAATTGACTTCTCAGCTTTTCCCAATGCTGACTTCCCACCACTATCACATTCTCTCTGAGTAACTTGTGGCATGTCTCAGATGGTGGAATATTGATTTATCGATGGATTATTAAGATCCATTAGACAACTCAAAATAAAATCCCATGAGCTTTTACCTCACACAGCAAGGTTCACTAATCACAGCTTAAGAAAAAACTTTTCCAGGATTTAAGTCTCAAATTTAAATTTGTCCTGGTGTAAAAAAACAATTGTTAGAGATTTCTATATGCTTACAAATTCTCAGCAAATTAAAACCCAAACAAGCTTTTTGGCAAGTTTAGACATTAAAACAGTTACCAACAATAGCCAAATTATTTTAGTGGTAACCAAATAATGAAAAGTTGCTTGGCATAACTGATACAAAAAGTTCAGCAATTTGAAACTTGAAACAAACCTATTAGTACTCAGGTGACTTCAATTTTGTTAAATGCATTTCCAGATTACTTTACACAGAGAATCAACATTTCATTAACTGCTAAAACTGCAACTTTAAAAAGAGTGTGCTTACCCAAGTTCTGAGACTAGCTTCTTTACCTTGAGCAGGATGTGCTGAACCTGGGTGATGCTTCCAGGCAAAGATTGCCCCAGGACCCAAGGCCGTTGCCAATGGGGTTCATGCTGTAGCTGCTGCCCCTCCCCCTCCTTCTTTTCCCAGGTGGGGGAGAGTGAAATCAAAGGTGAGGGGTAAAGGGTGAAATTCTCTTCTATGAAAGGAGTTAACAGATATCCTCTTGACTCAAGGGAAGGGAGTGGGAGAAAGGAGTGACCAGGGTTGTAAAGAGGAGTTTCAAAACTCCTTAATGATCAGTCACAAAACCTCCAGAATCTGCCAAGACATTTGTAGCTGTTCTAACTTTCTCCTGTAACCTCCATGAAGGAGGATTCAGGGGTGTAGAGGGAAGGGAGTAAGTAAGCCTCAGGGAACCAAAAAGCAACAGCAGTTTTCCCCAATTCCCTAGCACTGAGAGAATTCACAGAATTGGGCATACACTTCCAGATAGGGCGTCCATCCTTGTCCTCTATGCTTTGGAAGGTTTACCCAGGTCCATGGCCTCAAATTGACCCAGTGGACTGAGAGCCTGAGAGTGTCAGGCTGAGTGTGAGACAGCCTCATAACTGTCTGCCCCAAAAACACCTCCAAGCCTTGGTGCTTGGAGAGTGACCCCAACTGCAGAGCAAAAAAGGAGGGGAGGGGGAGGCTTATATACCTTCCAGTCTTGGCTGGATAAGAACTTGTGGTTAGGCAGTTTACCCCATACAGGCCACCAAAATGTTGAGGTTTAGGGATTTAGGGGTACCCCAAAATCACAACATGCAGATCCTGTCTGAAAGGATTTGATCCAAGCCGTCTTTCAGCCAAAGACAAGGTTTATTAGAACATCTGTCATATTATGCAGACTCTTAAGGTGTCTGAACATTAGTGAGCTATTGGCTAGATTATAAGAATCTGAGCAGTGGCTAGATCTTAAGAATGTAAGCCTAGAATTTAATTTTTAAAATTTAATTTGGGTCTGTATCTTTTGTTTGCGGTTCCTGAACCAATTACTATTTTTATTGCATCATGGTCTGTAAATGATCTATTAACTAGTTCTGCCTTTTTACATTTGTTTGCAATATCTTTGTGTCCTAGTACCTGGTCAATTTTTTAAAAAGGTTCTATATGGTGCTTAGGAATATGTGTGTGTTTGTGTGTATACATACATATACATACATATATACATACACGCACACACATACATATGTATGTGTATGTATGTATATATGTGTATATGTATATGTATTATATATGTATGTACATATTTCAACATTCACTTCCACAAGATTTTGAGTTCCAAATTTTTCCCCATCTCTCCCCTCCTCCCGCCCCAAGACAGCATTCATTCTGATTACCCCTTTCCCCAAACTGCCCTCTCTTCTATCTCACACACCTCCCTTTTTTTGATCCCCTTCTCCTTTTTCCTGTAGGGTAAGATATATTTTTATACCCCATTGCCTGCATATCTTATTTCCCAGTTACATATAAAAACAATTTTAACATCCATTTTTAAAACTTTGAGTTCCAAATTCTCTCACTTCCTCCCTCCCCACCCAACCTCTCTGAGAAGCCAAGCAATTCCATGTAGGTTATAAATGGGTAGTCATGCAAAACACTTCCATAATAGTCATGTTGTGAAAGACTAACTGTATTTCCCTGCATTCTATTTCGCCCCCATCCCATTTATCCTATTCTCTCTTTTGACCCTTTCCCTCTTCAAAAGTGTTTGCTTCTGATTACTGATTACAGTTCTGATTACAATATGCCCTCCCATCACCTCTCTTTTCCTCCCCCCCCAACTTTCCTGTAGGGTAAGATAGGTTTCCATACCCAATTGAGCACACATGTTATTCCCTCCTCAAGCCAAATCCGATGACGGTAGGGTTCACTTATTCCCTCTCACCTCCCCCCTCTTCCCCTCCACTATAAAAGCTTTTTCTTGCCTCTTTTATGTAAGATAAGTTACCCCATTCTACCTCTCCCTTTCTCCTTCTCCTAGTACATTCTTCTCCCACCACTTAATTTTATTTTTAGATATCATCCTTTCATATTCAACTCATTCTGTGCCTTGTATGTATATGTGTGTGTGCGTGTGTGTGTGTGTGTGTATGTATTCCCTCCAACTACCCTAATAATGAGAAAAATCTCATGAGTTACAAATGTCATCTTTCCATGTAGGAATGTAAACAGTTCAACCTTAATAAGTCCTTTATGATTTCTTTTTCTTGTTTACTTTTTCATGCTTCAAGTCTTGTATTTGAAAGCCAAATTTTCTATTTACCTCTGTTTTTTTTTCCTCAAGAATGCATTAAATTCCTCTACATCATTGAATTTCAAAGTTCCCCCCTCACTGATTACACTCATTTGCTGGGTAGGTGATTTTTGGTTTTAATCATAGCTCCTTTGGCCTCTGGAATATCATATTCCAAGTCCTCCAATCTCTTAATGTAGGAGCTACTAAATTTTGTGTTATCTTGATTGTGTTTCCACAATAATTCAAGTTGTTTCTTTCTGGCTGCTTGCAATATTTTCTCCTTGACCTGGGAACTCTGGAATTTGTCTATAATATTCCTTTTGGGATCTTTCAGGAGGTTATTGGTGGATTCTTTCAATTTCTATTTTACCCCTCTGGTTCTGGAATATCAGGGCAATTTTCGTTGAGAATTTCTTGAAAGATGATGTCTAGGTTCTTTTTTTGATCATGGCTTTCAGGTAGTCCAGTAATTTTTAAATTCTCTCTCCTGGATCTATTTTCCAGGTCAGTTGTTTTTCCAATGAGATATTTTACGTTGTCTTCTGTTTTTCATTTTTTTGGTTTTGTTTTTATAATTTCTTGTTTTCTCGTAGAGTCATTAGCTTCCATTTGCTCCATTGTAATTTTTAAGGAATTATTTTCTTCAGTGAGCTTTTGGATTTCCTTTTCCATTTGGCCAATTTTTCTTTTTAAGGCATTCTTCTTCTCTTTGGCTTTTTGGACCTCTTTTGCCATTTGGGTTAGTCTATTTTTTTAAGGTGTTGTTTTCTTCATCATAGTTTTAGGTCTCCTCTAATAAGCTGTTGACTCATTTTTCATGATTTTCTTGCACCACTTTTATTTCTCTTCCCAATTTTTCCTCTACTTCTCTTACTTGATTTTCAAAATCATTTTGAGATCTTCCATGGCCTGAGACCAATTCATATTTTTCTTGGAAGCTTTGGATGTAGGAACATTGACTTTGTTGTTTTCTTCTGAGTGTGTTTTGATCTTCCTTGTCACCAAAGTAAGATTATAGTCTGAGGTTTTTTTCCTGTTGTTTGCTCATTTTTCTAGCCAATTACTTGACTTTTAACTCTTTGTTAAGGTAAGTCTCTGCTTCCAGTGTGGAGGGCATACTGTCCCAAGCTTCGGGGGTTTTGTGTAGCTGTTTTCAGAGATGCTTCTATGGACCTATAAATTTTGAGTTCTTGATGGATATGATATGATCAAAGGAGGAGTGTTACTCCTCTCCTGGCCTGTGCTGTGGTCTGTGAGTGACCACAAGCACTCTTTTCTGCCCTGGAACTGTGAGGGAGGTTCCTCTCCAATGCTGCCACAAGCCCTACTATGCCAGTGCTCCTCCTCACCCCAGGGCTGCCACCCAAAACTGTGACCCAGATCCAAGCATGGGCAAAGCAACAGAATCCTGCCTCATTGCCAGCAAAGATATCTATAATCTAGTTCTAATCAGTTGTTTGATACCCTTAATGTCTGTGGACAGAGATCTCCAGAAATAGCCACTGCCACTGCTGCTGCAGCCCTGGGGCTACACTGGGGCCATGGCTGGACTGCTCTCCTCTCTCACCCAGATCTGACAGACCTTTCCTACTGACCTTCTAAGTTATCTTTGGTGTTTGTGAGTTGAGAAGTCTGGAAACCCCCACAGTTGTCAATGATTCAATTCCCCTGAGGCTTTCTCTGAGCCCAGTGGGCCTGGTCTATGTTGGCGCAGACCACACTAAACTGCTCTCCTCTCCCACCCCAATGCAACAGACCTTTCCCATCAACCTCCCAAGTTGTCTAGGGCTGGAAATTTGTTTCTTTCTACCTTTTTGTGGGTTCTGCTGCTCTAGAATTTGTTTAGAGTCATTTTCTACAGGTATCTGGAGAGATTTGGGGGAGACCTCAAGCAAGTCATTGGCTTTACTCTGCCATCTTGCCTTTGTTTCCTGAAATACGTGTGTGTGTGTGTATGTGTATTTACAATCCCATTAAGAAGATGTTGTAAATTATTTAACTTTAGATTCTCCATCAATATTTAGTTCCACATTTTCCCCTTTGTTTATCTTTCTGTTAGACTTATGCAAAATGGAAAACAGATATTTAAGTCTCCTATTACTATTGTGTTACAGTTTCTTCTCGTAGCTCAGGTGAAGTTTCCTTTATGAGTTTGGATGGTAAAGCATTTGGAGTATATAAATTTAATACTGATTTGGTTTATTATCTATGCTTTTCAGCATAATGTAGTTTCCTTGTTTGTCCATTCTTATTTTTAATTTTTTTATATTTTTCTTTGCCAAATACCATGATGCATAGTAATTTTTCCCATACCCTCCATCTTGTATTATGTATGTTGTCTGTGTGTGTGTGTGTGTGTGTGTGTGTGTGTGTGTGTGTGTTTCTAATAAGCAACAGATTGTAGGATTTTGTTTCCTTATTCAATGTCACATTTTCATTTTTTTGGATTGTTTAATCCATTCACATTTAAAGCTATGAGAATCAGGTTTATATTTTCTTCTATCACTCTGTCCTCTATCATTAGTATTTTTTTCAAATTATTATTTCCCCATCTTTTGTTGTAAATAATGTTTCTTCAGCTACTTTGCTTTAATCTTTTTTAAGGTAGTCCTGTTCCCTCTGGCTGTCTTTCTCTCTCCCATGATTCTGTCCTCTCTTTTGTTACCCCTTTCCCTTTGGGTTTTTGCATATTGTTTCCTTTTTCTCTGCTAATTTTGTTTGGTTATATAATTCTTTCCCTTCTCCCACTTTCTTCTTCTCTATTAGTTAAGTAAATTATCTTTCCTCTTCTCCCTTTAAACTAGTCCCATTCATTACATTTTTCTAAATTTCATTTTTGTGCCCCTTTCCAGAATGAATTTCTCTCATTCTATTCATTATGTAGTCACAACCCCTGTAATTTTCTAGTCTCTCTCTTTTCTCTGTATTCCTCACACAATAAAAGCTTCCAAAATATCCATTCTATGCTGTCTCCTCTAGAAAGTTTCTGTCATTACCTAGTAGAGTTTGCTGCAAATATTCCCCCTTTCCATTGTGCTTCCTTCCACAACAATGCTAATTCTAGGAGGTATCAGAGAGCACACTGCACTGTGGTAGGGTCCCCTTCCCACATCCCTGATTTTGCAGCTCTCAGTACCTTCCCCCTCCATTTGTCTCAACATCTCCTCCCTGGGTCCATGACCTCACATTACCCCACATGCCAGTTGCCCACAGGAGTTCCAGTTGTCCCCCCTGGGTAGGACAAGCACCAAACCCCCAAGGACACACCCAGTAAAGCTCCCCTCTGCCCTCCACAAAACATTTCTTATCACCCTTAGGATCACTCAGCAGTGGCATCTTACTACTTCCTTTCCCCCTCATTCCCATCCTACCCCCTCCTCCTCACCCACTCCCCTGGGAGAACGCCTCTTACTCTGGCCACAAAGATTGCCTTCCCCTCATCTCTAGTGCTGGATTTGACCCTGGTGGATCACTCAGTTGGTTCTGTTCCCTTCCCCCTTTACTGCACCCTTGCGTGTTGTAATCTAGTCCCACAAAAAGCATGGATTCATTTGTAGGCAGGTTCTGTCCATAATGCCCCTGTCTGCCTCTTCACTGTGCCCTCTACCAGAGTTCCTCCTTCACCCCTCTCTCCTTGGTCACATTTAGAAAGGAGCCTCTTAATAATCTCTCTGCCATCACTCTGTTGCTGCTGCTGTCCTTGTCTGCTGCTTTCATCCACCCCTCTTGCCTTTCTCTCATTGAGGGTATTCTAGGAGCAGGTAATCTTCTCAGGTCTGTTTTTCCTGTTTCTGCACATTCTAGTCCAGCTCAGCACCTCCAGGGTTATCACAGCCAGTTAGAAGACCACGGCCAAAAGTCAGCTCACCAATATTCCCATGTGTTATTCTATTCAGGTTGGAAGCAGGCAGGGATACCTGTGTATTCTTCAAGTACTGGTCCTTTATTCCTTTTATTAGCCAGCACTCCAATGACATGAAGAAGAAAAGATTTGGGGTATGGGTGAGGTCTGTTCAGGTGTTTGAAGATCTGTAACATGTTAGAGGGATTCTCTTTGTTCTAAGGCAGAACCTAGAGCAATGGGAGCAGGGACAAAAGGGAGAAACTTCCTAAGGATTCTGATGAAACTCAGAATGAGCTGAAGCTGCCAGAGAAAAGCAAGAATAATAAAAAGGGTTGAGTTTGTTTGTGAATTATTTGCATTGTCTACAGTGGAAAAAATGAGGAATGGGACCACTGATCAAGGTAGAGGGCCTAATAATGCCCGATAAAAAAAAGAGAAGGTCAAGCTACTTGATTCTTTTTTCCCTTAACTTTTTAATTGTTTTTTTTTTCTGCCAAGAAGAATCATTCTTAGACTAGAGAGGATGGGACAAAAATTACTAATAAGACATGTCTTATTTGTTATTAAATTACTAATAAGACATTTCTACCTCTGATAAGTAAGGCGAGTAAGAGAACACCTAATTATTCCCCATAGATTCAAGTTCCCCAGGTCCACTCACTGCAAGAACTTATTGATATGCCTTTGGAGGCACCCAAAGAGATCCTGGAAGGATCTTGAAACCTGGGACAAGCATCATAGGACTACAGAAGGGCAAAGGAGGAAGAAAAAGAAAAGGAGGAGAAAATAGTCTTGAAATTGCAATCCAGTAAATGGGACCTCTATTCCCAGCAAAATCCTCAGTTTTAAAAGCCTTTGGAAAAGTCTCTTCTGATATTCTTATGGGAAATAGGAAGAACTAGATCATAGTATGATCAAATGGATTAAGAAATAAATGGATGAATTGCATGGGAAAAAAGCATTTAACATGTACTAAGTATTATGCTAAAGACTAGGGATACTAATACAAGCAAACAAGACACTCCCTGCCCTTAAGGAGCTTACAGTTTAATGGGGGGAGATAGTACACTTAGATAGTTACAAAATGGGGAGGTAATACTTGCAGGATGGTGTGGTTTTTAAATGCCCAAGAACCCAAAGAGGAAACATTCCTGGCTCTGGGTCACTTGGGCAGGATGTCTATAGATAAGCTCCCCTTGTATCCCTTCTGGGCTTGGACTATGTGAAAGTTGGGCAGGTTTTGAAACAGACACAAAACTGGACACACTACCCAACAGTGTAGGCAAGCTAAAAATTCAAAGTTCTTACAAAATGTAAACTCCGTGTGAGCAGGACTCTTTCCTTTCCTTCCTTCCTTCCTTCCTTCCTTCCTTCCTCCCTCCCTCCCTCCCTCCCTCCCTCTCTCTCTCTCTTTCTCTCTTTCTTTCTTTCTTTCTTTCTTTCTTTCTTTCTTTCTTTCTTTCTTTCTTTCTTCCTTCCTTCCTTCCTTCCTTCCTTCCTTCCTTCCTTTCTTTCTTTCTTTCTTTTCTTTTTTCCTTCTTTCCTTCCTTCTCTCCTCTCCTCTCTTTCTCTCTCTCTTTCTTTCTTTCTTTCTCTCTCTCTTTCTTTCTTTCTTTCTCTCTCTCTTTCTTTCTTTCTTTCTCTCTCTCTTTCTTTCTTTCTTTCTTTCTTTCTTTCTTTCTTTCTTTCTTTCTTTCTTTCTTTCTTTCTTTCTTTCTTTCTTTCTTTCTTTCTTTCTTTCTTTCTCCTTCCTGGCCAGATTGGTAGCAGATCCTTAAGAAGTTGTTGAACCAAAATGAATTCACAGGCTATAACATTGGACTGCCTTGAATAAGATTAAGTATCTCAGAGTTAAATGTAAAGTCTCACCCATGAGTTTAAAACAAAATCAGCTTCCCAAACATATAACTGGTGAGGCATAGCCAGACAGCAGCCCATTGGAGAAAAAGTCTGGGTGTCAGAGTGGACTTTAATACCAATGGAGAAGCCAATGGTGTGGTGCTAGCCAAGAAAGCTGATGAGATCTTTGGCTTGACTACAGAGCAAGAGAATTCAGGAAGAAGAAGAGGATATGTTAGCTCCTTGATAGTGGGACCATTTTGTTTCTTTTTGTTGTATTTCCTAGAACCTAGCACAGTGTCTAGCACACAACATGTACTCAATAAATGTTTGCTGAGTTAACTAATGTTAAACTTCTCTGAAATATATTACATGTAAACTCAGCACTGAACCACTGTTTGGAGTATTGATCCAACAGGATGACTATATCCCATTCTGGTCAGACCACAAGTACAGCTGTTGGAAAATGGAATAAACCACCTTGGGAGGTAGTGGGTCTTTCCTCGTTGGAGTTGGGGACAGACAGAGTGGTGAAGGGGAGCTTCAGTTATCCAGACACATGCTGGAGCTCTCTGCTTGCCAAAGGCAGAATAAGCAATAACTTCTTGGCTTGCCTTTGTGATAATTTCATCCTTAAAAAGGTGCAGAAACCAATAAAAGGAAATTCCCTATTGGCTCTGATTCTTACTGTCAGGGAGTTGGTGTTGAGGTGGAAAGGATGGATACTTTGGGAGGAAGTAACTGCTTCCTGGTAAAGTTTTTAATTGAGGAGAGGAAAGCCAGGCATAGTCTGACTTTGGATTTCTGAAGAGCTCAAGATTCAGAGAAAGCATAAGAAGGAGACCATAGACTAAGATTCTACAATGGAAACAAGCCTCTCAGGGAGGAAAGGAAATCAAGAACAAACTTCAGAAGACATAAAGGGAAGCAATTTCAAATGAGGAGGAAAACCAGGAGCCATCTGAAATGCTTATGCTAATGAACTCATCAACCATCTTAGATTTTTAAAAAGACAAACAGAGTCAATGTTGGAGGAGCTAGAGAGAGGAGAGAGAGAGAGAGAGAGAGAGAGAGAGAGAGAGAGAGAGAGAGAGAGAGAGAGAGAGAAGGAAAGAGAGAGACTCATACAGTGTTGATGGACCTGGTCCAAGAATTATGGAAAGCAACTTGGAATTTCTGAAGTGCCTAAATGTTTGTGCCCTTTGACCTATGGACCACCCTGCAGTCAAAGAGAGAAAGCAAGGTTCCCCTGTAAAACCATCACCTCCTCCTCCCAGCACATCACCAGAAAAATCAGTACCAGGAAATGGCCACTAAGGATGTGAAATAATTGGGCAATGAAGAACCATGCAAATAAGCAGGACCTCAACAGAATGCTGCTCATGACTGACAGCCATTTCAGAAGCTGCATTCCTGCTCCCTTCCTAGATCATGGCTCTTGGGCAGATGGGACTTACCCTGCAAGCCAGCATCTCCTGCTGCCTTTCCAAGTCCTTGCAATGGGAGCTGCTCTCAGGAAGGGCTGACATCTTCTGTACTGTGGCCCAAGAGCATAAAAAGTAGGGCAGCTCTGCCTCCAGCACCTGGTATGGATCAGCCTCACTCTGAGCTCAAGCTGGTGTTGGCATCCTCACATTCCAACCCAAACTTCCCTTTCCCATGTAGCTTCCAATGTTTTGCCCTGGAGCAAAGAGAAAACATAATTTCTCTCCATTGACCACAGCCCAGCATGTCCAGTACCAACCACTGTGAGATTTCCATCCCTGTGGTGGGATGGCTAATTCATAACACATTCAACCATGGTGTATTTTTTTTTTTGCAATATTGAATCTTTATTAACTTCTGCAGTATAATGGATGAACCCAACTGGTTCTTGAAGTGGAAGGAAGAAGATAGTGCATCTGTCATTCCATGCCTTCACCTCCTTTCTCTAGCATGACGAAGTTAGCTCTAATTTTGTTCCTGAATGTCATATTTGTAGAAGGGGAAAGGCAGGCATTTGGCTATTTATTTGTGTAACAGAGGCCATGAGAGCAGAAGTGGGTCCATATGCATTTTAATTGGAGGGTGCTATATTGTTGAAATGATGTTGATAACCTGGCTAGCAACCAGAGGAAGCTGAACAGGAAAAGGAAGAGCCTTGAGACCATGTAATAGGAGGGTCCACTGAAAGAACCGGTGACAAGTAGCCCAAAGGGGAGCAGGCTGGGGTGGGAGCCAAGGAAGTTCCCTGAAGGCATTTTAAGGCTCCTTTGTGGAGGAAAGATGATGAATGTTCTGTTTGGCCCCAGGAGGCAGAATTATGTGAGATGAATGTCAAGTCCAGAGAGATAAATTAAGATTGGATGTTCCTAACAATTAAAATTAACCCAAATGGAATGGAATGGAATATCTGGGGAGGCAATAACACTACTTATAAAAGCTTCCATTTTGTTGGTGCTCTAAGGTTTGCAAAGCACTCCACATGCACCATCTAGTGTGAGGGAGGATCTACAGGAATCATTATCATACCCATTTTATAGGTGAGGAAAGTAAAGTTCATTCAAGTTAAGTGACTTGCCCCAGTCACATAGTTGATAAATCTCAGAGGTGAGATCTGAATCCAGGTCAAGCATACTGTCATCTCTATGTACCTTACACACACACACACACACACACACACAGCCTCAGCCAGAGCTGGCAGGACTTTGCAGGTCATTTCTCAGGTGAAATGCTGCCACTATCCCTGCAGAATGGCCACATTAGCTGGAGATATTTAGGGAAGAGGAGGAAGGGTGAGTATGCATTTCTGATGAATAATCAGACCAAAGACAACTTTAGGATTTGGTTCTTTGTGGAGTGAGGCAGGGAGAGAGGGTTGGTGATCAGTCCTGCCCCTCTCTCCCCCCCGCCTGCCGGTGACATCAGATATGGGCAACTAATCACATGCACTGAACCAAAACCATCCTCTCCCCCATAAAATCCAAGATCCTCACCCACTTTGCTGGGCTGCCGGAGAGCCGGAAAAGATGATGGACCCACAGAACTCTGTGGAATGAGGAGATCCTGGTGTAATCCGCACATACTGAGTTTTGAGGGCATCTCCTATCCTGGTGCAAAGATTCTTGTGCCCAAGGGGCCATTCACCACACTGGTGGGACCCTCCGCTGCTCTCGTCTTTGCCCTCAGTTGCTCCCACCTACTCGCAGTTCCTCATCTTGTGACACTTCCTTCCTTGGTATCAGTTTAAACATGCCGACAGTAAAGGCCTTTGAGCATGGCTGACACATCTACTTCATCAGTGGAAGCCTCTAGGTCTTGCATCAGCTGCGGTGAGCTGGGACAGATAGTCAATGTTGGAGCCAAGACTAGAGAGGACATAGCTTCCCTGCCACCTCCACCCATGTATTCTGGTCCTCCCTCCTGAGGAAAGCAATTCTAAATATTTAGTTTTTTCCTTTATAGGCAAGTCCTCAAAGTAATTTATTCATTCATTTAGTTGACAAACATTTTAAAGCTTTTTTATGTTTAGTCTATTAAACCAAACATGGGATATTTGAAAATAGTGCTGTTTCTTCTCTTCCCCAGCCTGTAGACCTCTAGTCCCTTCAAGTGATCCTTGTGTGCCCCAGTTTTGAATTCCCTAATTTAGGGAGGCATTAGTAGAGAAATTCAGCCTGAATGGGGTTCAGCCATGAGGGACCCTGCTGTGTTTACAAATCTGAGTCCTGAAAATGTAACAGAAGACTAATCAGAGTGAGAATTGTATACTTCACAAATAATTTCATTACTTTTTCCTAAATTTCTCAAGAGAGTTTTCCATAGCAAGCATGAAACACATGGAAAGTCTCAGGTTTTTTTTTTTTTGGTCTATTTCAGCTGTTTTTTTTTTCAGTATCCATGTATCGAAACACAGCCCCACCTGTCCACACACCCTCTCTCTGCACCCTGTGGCCACCACACCCTAAGTTGGGATTGACCCCCTTTCTTCTTTTCACTATTGGATATCATGGAGTTGGGCATATAAAATTGACTCAAAATTTCCATCTCCATGTCCCCTAAGTGCTGTGAAAAATTCTGGACCATCTGATCAGGGAAAGAGAACTCGGAAAAATTAGCAGCAAGTAGAAACAGCAGTGGGGAACTAACATGAATGGCTGTATCAACACAGGCCAGACTCCCCAAAGAATAATGTTCTCCCACAAAGCAGCACTGACTGACTTCCTGGCTGTGCAGCAGCAGCAAGCATTTCCCACTAAATTATGGTCATGGAATCTCAGTGCCCCAGATTCAGGGTGTTCCTCCAAGCTCATCTGGTCCAGCCGATACACTTGCTATGAAATCTCCTGTCCAACCTTCAGCAAGTTCCTCAATATCCCTCTGCCTCAGTTTCTTCATTTACAAAAATGGAGATGATCATCCTACCTCATGGTGTTGTTTTGAGATGAGAAGTGTGAACATGGCTGAGAAATGCTTTTACACTTGTGACTTGTAGGCAGAGGTTGCTATTACCATCACCATCTTGCAAATATTGAAATGGTCCTTGGGTCTCACTAATGATGATGTCCCTCCAACTCTATAGATGGCCACTCAACCATGCTGGCCTATGATCTGCCACTGGTCCACTCAACACCCTGGGGGTCCTTTTCAAGTTCTCCAGACATCCTAAGGATGCCTAAGGCATGTGTGATGGAGATATCCAGTGGTTAGCCCTTTTTCTCCCCCTGACCAGCCTATTTTCCTTCTGATCAGATATTTCTTTAGTGGCATCCCTTATTTTGCTTTTCATTCCTGCATAGGAATGTCCCACAAATACAGATAGGGTCTATGGGGAGACAAATAGAGAGATGAACAATGTTCCTAGATATTGTTCTTATCTATTGAATAAAAAAAGACCACTGAGGGTATCTCAGTGCACAGAGCACTGGACCTGGAGCCAGGAAGATCTGAGCACTAGACACTTACTAGCTGTGTGACCCTGGACAAGTCATTTAACTTCTGTTTAGATCAGTTCCCTCGGCTTTGCAAAGGTTATAAAAATAGCACCTACCTTCCAGGATTGTAAGGATCAAGTGAAGGAAGATCTACAAAGTGCTTGGCATACAGCCTGGCACACAGTAGGCACAGAAAGCAATTAATAAACATTTGTAAAGTAACTTCTATGTTCCAGGCACAGTGCTGGGGATACAAAAAGAAGCAAAAGACAGTCCCTGCCCTCAAGGAGCTCACAGTCTAATGGAGGAGAAAACATGCAAACATGTATATATACAAGAAAGCTGGATACGAGATAATTAGGAAATAGTGAGCAGGGGAAAGGCATTAGGATTGGGAGGGGATGGTGAAGTTTACTGTAAGAGTCAGGTTTCAGTTGAGATGCATACACTGTTTGTTCCTGTCCTTTGCCCCAGACCCTCCAAGGCACAGCCCCATGAAGCTCCCCACAGGTGCAGCGCCCTCCTGGTCTCTGAAGGGCAGTTTCTTCGTGAGTCCCCAGCTTGGTGAGATGCCTCCTCCCGGTCCAGTCTCTCTCATGCCAGCCGGATTCACCGTCAGTTACTGGTTCAGGCTCCCTAATGATACAGTCAGTGGGGAAGGGGACATAACTGGAGATCTTCCACCCTCAAGCTGAGCTCATTGTGGACTGACTTCTAGTTTTACACGTGGCCACCAAAGTGTGTTGGATTCTCCCAGGCAACCGCAGGATGTTTACTGTGTGATGTCATCTGCTCTTCATCCAATAGTCCAAAACTCAATAATCCTGTCTAATTGATTAGGGATTCATTCATTTGAATTTTTAAACCTAAGAATAAAATTTTGTTATGAAACTATCATTATTGTTATTATTATTATTATTATTATTATTGTTAATACGTGTGCATTATGATAATGTTATATAATGAAATTTATAACATAGTATCAATCCACTTGGAAGGGGACCTCATAGTGGATCTCCAGGGATTTATGCTCAGCCTTTATTGTTTATTACCAAAGACCTGGGTAAAGGACAAGATTGCACAGACATGAAGCACTAAGCTAGGAGAGATGGCTAACGTGGTATGGTTGTTGTCCTCTATTCTCGAAGTGGACCAAATGTTACTACAGACTATGTTAGAGTAAGTTATTCTGTATCCAACTACAGCTGATCAGACCGATGTGAGCTCAGAATGCTCTACCACAGGTTGGGCACAAATAGTCCGGGTGAACTTTTGGAGTGGATTCTCTAAGTTTGTGCATCTCATGTTTCTTTTGAGCTACTTGAATTCTGCAAAGAGACAAAGAGGGGTAAGTGACCTGCCCAGGGTCACATAGCTAGTGCCTAAGGCTGGGTTTGAAGTCAGGTTTTCTGGACTTCAGGCCTGACATTCTATCCACTGTGCTACCCAGGTGCCCCAAGTTTCTACCCACCATTTATAGCTTCCCTTAGCTACAATCATTTAGTCAGTTCAAAACCCATGTACCTGCCCAACTCTCTGACCTACTTCTCCCCATCTATTTCACAATAACAGAACAAGAAGCTTGGACAAGCATTTTGCTAACATTTGGGTAAACTCATTTTCCCCTCCTCTCTAAATAGAGAGTTAAAAAAGATCAGCGTGAAGGTTAGGCACAAACAAGCTAGATTTGGAGTCAGGCACACAAGGTTGAACCCCAGCAGGTCTCCTTCCTTGGTGGGAAATGCTGGGCGAGTCTCCACGGCTGTTGGGCCTCATTTTCTTTATCTGTATAAACAGGGACTTGGACAAGAGTATGCTGAGCTTTCCTGCAGGGACCCCAGAAAATCCCCGTGGAAAGGCCACACCGTGATGCTACGCAGACCCCAGCTAGTCCTCAGAAAGGCTTAAGGGCCAGATAGAAAGGCCTTTAGAACAGAGCATGTCAGAGCCTTGAGGGATCTGAGACCGAGGAACAGGGGCTTTCTCTCTGGTCACATCCTCAAGGAGTGGTAGGGAAGCGACTGCTTCCTTTTAGGATTCCTTGAAAAGTATATTTTTTTCAACCATTTTCTCATTAGACCCTCGAAATAACTGTGAGGGATGCAGGGCTGAGTCTGTTATCCTATTATGCAGCTAGGGAGACTGAGGCTTTGTGTTGCTGGGCCCCAGAGAGCAGAAATAGAAAGTGCGATGCATCAGATTTAGATCTGATGGTGCAGGGGTGGGAAGTACCCTTTCTCATCAAATGAGTAGTCCAAAAGGGGAAAATGAGTCACCTTGAGAGGTGGTGGGTTCCCATTTGGGAAAGTCTTCAAGCAGGACTTGGGATGCTGAATGCTGAGCCCTCTTCTGCTTGCCTCAGGTGAGGTCAGACTCAATGGCCTCTAAGTGCCTTCCAGCTGCAGTTTGGGGATTTTGAAAGGGGACGCAACAGGCCCAAGGTCATGCAGTGAGTTGGGGGCAAAGGCAGGATTAGAACCCAGGTCTTCTAATTTGAATTCCCCCTCCGTGATTCCACAGCAGCTCCAGGTGGGAAGCACTTGTCCAGGGGCCATTTATAGTCAATGGGATCCATCCTTAACGCTTTGGCTTCTATAAACTGTCATCATAAGTCACCATGGACATGCTCCCAGGGCACTGAAGGGACCGATAAAGGGAATCCATTTATTGTAATGCCCTGGGCCCACGCTGTAGGCTCTGAGAAAGCCCAGCCAGCTTCAAAAGGAGCAATGTTTCATGGAATAGTGCTGGGAGTTTATTTGTTTAAACACTTACCCTTTTAGTTGGTGACTTGGGGAGGGGAGTGATGAGGAAGAGGGAGGGGGGACAAATTTTTGCTCAAACAAACAATTGCAAGAAATACCAGGCCTTGTTTGACAGACCTTGATAAACAGTGAGCTGTTGTGAAATGTCAGCGGCCTTGGGGGTAAATGTGAGAATAAGCTGGGAATTCAGGCTCCCCTGACAGATGGAAGTTTGTCAAGTGAGAAAGTCCAGACTGGCCTCCAGGACCACGCTGACAAGTGGAGCGTGACGCCATCCGAGACCAAGCTGAGTCCCAGCCCAGGAGAGTTCTCCTGGTCACCCAGGACTGCAATCTCCCCAACCCTCCCCATCAGAGTGGTTACCACACCTTGTCCATCCCACCCCATGACACCTCCATCCCCTTCTTTCCACTCTCACAGAATCCATCCTAGTTCAAAGCTCAGTCATGCAACAAGCATTTATTAAGCACCTACTGTATACCAAACAATGTGTTACATGCTGAAGATACAAAAGGAGGCAAAAACAGTCCATACTCCAAAGGCCTCTCATTTAAGTGGAGGAGGCAACATGCCCACAACTCTGCACATACCAGGCACGTACCGACTAGATTGGAGATAGTCTCAGAGGAAAGGCTCCTCATTACCTCCCACCCAGACAATTGTAACAGCCTTCTCCTTGGTCTCCCAGCCTCATGCCTCTTCCCCACTATGTGTCATCCTCCACACAGATGCCAGAACAATTGTAACAATGAGCAGGGCTAACCCTGATGCTAACTCTCCTTCTCAGACTTATTTCATATTTTTCCCTGTCAAATATTCTATGTTTAATAATACGTTTGGTTATGTTTATTATTTTCTTACTAATGATGCATCTCTGGAATCCTGGTATAAATGCAGTCTGGGTAAATTGTATAATCTTTATAATGTGTAGCTGTAGTGTCTGCTTATATTTTACTTAAAAATGTTTACATCAGTATGCGTTATGTAAAAAAGGTAACTTTTCTTTCTCTGTTTTCATGTTCCCTGGTTTGGATAACAAGATCATATCTGTATTATAGATAGAATTTTCCAGGACTCCTTTTTTCTTATTATTTTAAATAATTTATGTAACATTGGAGTCATTTGTTCTTTGAATGTTTGGTAGAATTTGCTTGCAAAAAAAAATCTATGAGTTGCAGAGAAAAAAAAATATTCTGTGTTCAAGGCAGAACATCCTCCTAGTTCTCCCCCAGTCACATCCTAATATCATCCTGGCCCCCATGAAGTACTGTTGATAGTTCTCAACTGCACTTTGAAAATTGTGAGGCCTCCTAAAGATGTCACCTACTCCATGAAGCCTCTCTGATTCCTAATGCTCTTGGTCTAGAGCCTTTCTTCCCTCTGATCACATCATACCTTCTATCACTCTGAGTCTTCCTCCTTCCCAGACTGATTTAGTTTTGTTGCCTCATTTCTTACCCAGCCTTAATCACTGAATGGGCATTGCCTCAGTCAAACTGAACCCAGGAAAAGTCCTTAGCTTTAAAAGATCAAGGTCCCCCACTGCTTCTGGGACCTTCTCCAGTTGTCCTGATCTATGTCTTGCTACTGAACCCAGATGGCTCTGGAGGAGAGAGTTGGATGACTTTGCCTAGCTCCACCTCACTTAAATCCAATTCACTTGCAACTCAAGACATCACCTTCCTGATGTCACTGGTCCTCATCGAGAAAAAAGGACAAACAACAATGTATTGTATATATGTATATACACACATACATGTACATGTATATTTATGTGTATATACATATGTATGTATGTTCTGTGAGTGTGTAAATATGAGCGTACACATACATACAATATGAAAAAAAAAGATACATTCCCCATCTTTGTTTTCTTTGGTGCCCTTTCTATGTCTTCTATGAGCACCTCAGGATCTGCCATGTTGTAGCCCTAGTGTGGTGGTTTCACCATACTTTTTTTTTTGATGAAGCAATGAGGTTAAGTGACTTGCCCAGGGTCACATAGCTAGTGCGTGTTTTGTGTCTGAGGCTGGATTTAAACTCCGGTACTCTTGACTCCAAGGCCAGAGCTCTATCCACTGTGCCACCTAGGTGCCCCAGGTTCCACCATTCTTGATGAGAATATATATATATATATATATATATATAATATATATATATATATATACATATATATAGTTTGTCAAAATGGCTTTTTAAAACATTATCAATTTTTTCTGTTTTTTTTTTCCATTTTTCATTCTTGAATGCCCCAGGGACAACGTGGCTTAGTTAGTATCTTTTCAAGCTTTATTTAAACTTGTTTTACTCTTTACTTCTCTCTTCTTTAGTAAATGAATTGTCTAAAAGCCTTCCTCCTTGAATTTTATAAATAAACTTCTATTTCAATCCACTATTGCCTTTGGCAGATACCTTTCTCTATTTGGCAAGTGAGGCAGATGTTTGCTGAATAAGGCACTTTTGATCTCCTTGTGGTATCAATTAATTTATATTGGTTTAACCTGTTAAGAAAATTATTATAGTTGATGTTGATGTAATTTATATTGTTCATTTCTCATTTTTGATTTTCAATAGCTTGCTTAAATAATTCATGGTTAAATCTTCTTCATTGTATTTTGTATTTCCTTGTTATTATTTTCTTACTATTAATGAAAAATGGTCTGACTATGCATTGATCACCAATCTGGGATAGCTCCTACACCAATGCTAAGTCTTTTCCTGTCTGTTAAAATGGAGTCGGTTTCATTCTTTGGGATGGTGTTTGGTGCTCACCACACCTAGTACCTGCCAGTTCTCTTTTTGAAGAAGGTATTTAAAATGCAAAGGCACAAGCCTTCTTCTATACAGTCTTGCCTTGGATCTCTTTAATTTTCTTCTCACCCATGCTTTCCCATGTTACTTTATATTACAACATTTGTCTGCCTTTGCAGTGAAGTCGATAAGAATCAGGCTGTAAGTTAACTGGATTTGGAGGGTCTTATTGAGTTCTCCAGAGAATCTCTCTACCTTTTTCATAGAATCTTTTTCAATGATCACTACCAAGTATTTTGGTATTCAAAGGATGTACTCAAGCTTTTTTTTAAAAAAAAAACTACCAAATAAATAACGAAGACGCTACAAATGATACAACACATAATTCCAAGAAGGAGACAGTGCCAATCCCTGGAGATATCAGGATAGATTTCCTGTAGGAGGTGACACAAAAACTGTGTTTTGAAGGAAGGTAATGTATTTAAGGAACAGAGGCAAAGAAGAAGGGTATGCCAGATATAATAGGATGAAAAGAAGAGACTTTAGGAAAGACAATTTAGGCAATACCTAGCAGACTGGTTTAACTGGAACTATGTAGTGGAGAGTGTTTAGGTGAGGATCAACGGTGGGGGAAGCAACAGGAAATTATGGTGGTGGTATACTACAGACCCCCCTGCCAGACAAAGAAAACATACCAGGAATGTGGACAACAGATTGCAGAGCTGGTGGAGAGTCAGGATATCTGAGTAATGGGAACATTCACTATGCAGAAATCTGCTAGAGTTCTCTCTCAGTAAAAAGAGACAAATCAATGAATTGTTGACATAACTTGATAGGAATTTCATTATTCAGAAGGTAGAGGAAGTGATGAGGGAAATATTCAGCCTGGCTGTGATTCTGACCAATGAGGAAGAACTGACTACCAAATAAAAATGGTGAAACCCTCGGGAGAGAGTGACCATGAACAATGTCTTAGAAGTATGACAGACAAGACGAGCCAATCTGGGCACTGTCTGATATACACTGTAGTTCTTGGAAGAATGGATTTAAGACTGTTCAGAGAAATGTTGCTGCTAGGTATTGTAAGGGATAGAGTGCTAGACTGGGAATTGGGAAGATTTGAGTTCAAATCCTTCATCAGACACTTCCTAGCTTTGTGACCTGGGCCAAGTCGCTTAACTTCTGTCTGTCTCAATTTCCTTATTTGTAAAATGAGGATACTAATAGCACCTACCTCCTAGGGTTGTTGTGAGGATAGAATGTAATATTGTATGTGAAGCATTTTGCAAATTTTAAAATATTTTATAAATGTAGCTGTTATTATTATTGTTATTATTATTATAATCAAAGTGCTGCCTGGTTAGTCACCTCAAGAGGATAAGAATCTCTCAAGAATGAAATTCTGAAGACACAGACAAAAGACAAGGATGTGTCTGCAGAGTGAACTCATCACGCTGCTCATGGAGGTTTCTAAAAGGCATTTATCAAAGATGGAGAGCAAGGTAGACATAAGACATTAAATAAGAAAGAATGGTGTTATCCAATATGTATTAACAGCACACATACATTTATGTTTATATGTGCATGTGTGTATATACATATATATATATAGATATATAGATATATATATATATTCAGAAAGAAAATTGCTATTTTATTCTCATTTTATTTCTTGTTTCTCACAAATACAAATAACTTTCACATGGAAAGAGAAACTAAAACCTCCCTCTTCCCCCCGCCAAAAAAAAGGTAAAAAAGGTCAACCCAACATTGAAACCCAAGTCAAGGGAAGAGACATTAGGAGGGTACCTAGATTCTTTGAAGAGGTCTTCCTAACTCCACATCTCATGCCCCATCCACTATCCATTTCTTTCTTCCCCTTCCCTGCTAATATCCATGAAAAGGTCATCTATAGCTGGGCGTGGTGGTGTCCACCTGTGATCTCTACTGTTTCTTCAGATCCCTGGAATCAGCCTCCAAGTCCCTCAACACTAACTCCTTTCCCCAGATGCATGGGCTCTCTGAGAAGTCATCACTGGCCTTCTCAACTGGGATGGAAGGGATGCTTAATGGTCTTCTCCGACTGTAGAGCAGGGCTCTGCAGCACTTGTCCTAAAATAGGGCCTTACAGAGTGTTTGGTGAATGACTGATGGCTGGACATTTTAAGTTGTTAAACATAAGGAAGATAACTTAGAGTCAAGTGTAGGACAGGAAGACGTGTGTGTATTGGAAGTGTGTGGAATCCGGGAAGGCCTATGTTCCATTCTGGCTGCTGTTGGAAAATGGAGGTGATATAACAGTGAGGGATTACAATGAGAAAGAGCCTGCGATGTTCCAGGCATGGGAAATCCAAACACAACAACGGATCAACCTCTGTTTGTTAAAATTCCCAGTCCTGGAGTGGGTGCTACCCTTCTCGTGTGCGTTCCTCTTCCAATGGCCCTTCCAAGCTGGCCTGTGCCCTGGCCCCTGCTTTGGCTCCCAGCTCATTGGCAGAGCAGACACAACTGACCATCTTCAAGCAAGAGGCCACCTGCATCAGTAGAGGACAGAATTCCCTGTACCAATTAAATCACAGCCTCAATTCAAAGAAAACAAAACACGAACCACTGCCACCAGACCTTATTATATATGTATCTGATGCCAAATATGTTACTACTACTACTACTACTACTACTATTACATTTGTATGGCACCCACTATGTGCTACCCTGATGCGAAAACCCTTACAAATATTACCCATTTGATCATTTCATGGAATTTGGGTCTCCCTGAGGGTAAAGCTCTAAAACAATTAGGACCATAGGAATGTTGATTCATTTTTCTTCCAAGTTTATTTCCAAATGAAAAAGGACAGACCATGGCTTGTCCCCCTCTCCTGTCATTCACAGCCAGCAGCTGGCCATCTTTAAATGTGTCGCTGTTGCTTTATGAGAATGAGAACATTCCCCAAGCTGCCTCTTGCAGGGTGATTTCCTCCCCGGCTGCTGGGGAGGCTGGAGGCCTCCGAGGGTCAGGGATGAACCCAGGCAGTGTCTGCCTCTTCAGGACCTCTCTGGGAGCTCTCTGGGAAGGAGCCAGTGGAAAGTGAACAATTAAACACAGGGAACGTGCTGTACACAGAAATCAGTTAAAATGCCTTTCTTTACAGCCATGTCAAATTCAATTGAGCATTGGGGTCGATTTCAGAGCTCTGTGAACATCGTTATGCAGATTCTTAAACATTATCCTATTAAAAGGGAACAGTCACTCTGTAGGAATGAAGTCTGAAGTGTTTTCTCATTCCCAGGAACGACAGTGGAGTTAAAAACAGCCCTGTTACTCATCGAAAAGGACAAGATCGGGTGACAGGCCATGTTCTTTCCTATTTCATTTGGAAATAAACATGGAAGAAAAATAAAGCAAGGTTCACAATTATTTTAGAGTCTCTCCATTAGGCCCAAGCCAGTGTCAGTAAATGACCATCAAGTCCAGGCCCTGCCTTCCAGCAGGATGGCAGTCAAACCCATGTGGCGATCCAGTGCTGACAGAATTCAGGATCCTGCCAGGTCGGGCAGCTGCCCTTTGGGTGATTCCCAGAAGGAAGACACAGCCACTCCTGTTCCATTCCTCTGCCTCACTCAGCCAAGGAGGAGAATCAGTGAGACTGAGCGATGTTAGAGCCAAATGAGACCATGGACCAACACAGAGCACCAGCACCAGAGGGCCCTTCAGTACACAATATCAGAACTGGGAGGAACCTTCAGTGTAGAAGATCAGAACTGTGGGTCACCTTGGTATGCAAAATATCAGAACCGGGAGGGACTTTGAAACATAGAAGATGAAAACTGGGAGAGACCTTGGAACATAATATTAGAGGTGAGAGGGACTTTGGAACATAGAATACCAGCCAAACTGTCTGGCTCTAGTCTCCTGCTTCCCCTCTTGGCTAGAATTAAAGTCCCCCTTGGAGAAGGTTAGGGGTAGAAGAGGGTTAGGGATGTCTATACTGCCTTCCTTTGAGTCATACAATACCTCAAAAAAAGGACATAGAATATCAGAAGCAGGAGGGGTGTTTGAGTATGGAATATCAGAGGTGGGAGGGATGTTAGAACATGCAATGTCAGAGCTTGGAGGGATGTTAGAACATAGAATATTAGAGGTGGGAGATATCTTTGAACAAAGACTGTCAGAGATGGTAGGGATGGGGGAGGGGTTGGGGTGGGGATCTTGGCACATAAGACATCAGAATCTAGAGAGACTTAAGAAAATAGAATATAGAAATTGGGTGGGTCCTTAAAAGGAAGAATGCTACAGGTAGGAGGATCTTTTAGAACAGAGCATGTCAGAACTGAGAAGGCCCTCAGAACGTAGAGGGTCATAGGGGAGAGGTGCCTTAGATATCACTTATGCCCATCACACTTATTTTATAAATGGGGAAAATGCATCCCAAATCAAAAAGTTAGTATGAGGAAAAGCTCACATTAGAACCCAGGTCCTCTGGCTCCCTCTCTTACATATCCACAATATACTATCTTGTATTAAATGTCTATGTACAATCTCAGAGAGACATGAAGCTGTAACCCCTACCCAAATGATGGATCTTCTCTCATACAGTAAAATACAGTAATGTTTATATTTATTGTCCCCCCCTTAAATACACCTCACTTGATTTTACCACACTTCTTATCTTTTAACTTCTATCTCTCCCCCCATATTCAGCTAAACTCCTTACGAAAACTGTCTACAATCAGCATCTCCACTTCCTCTCTTCTCTCCCTTCTAACACCTTTTTAATCTTGCCCTGAACCACATCATTGGACCAAAGTCCAGTGTCCAAAAGTCCAAAGTCACCAATGATGTCTTAATTTCCAGATGTGAAGACCACTGTTGACCTCTGTGCAGCCACTGACACTGGTAATCACCCTCTTCTCTTGGGTATTGTCTTCTCTCTAGGTTTCCATGACACTACACTGTCCTGGTTATCATCTTACCTGTCTGACCCTTCTTAATCTCCTTTGCTGGTTCTTCATTTAGTTTTACCCACTAACTAGAGGTGTCCTTCAAAGCTCTATCTGGGGCCTCCTCACTTTTTTCCTCCCTACTCTTATCACTTGGTGATTCCAAGCTCCCATGGGTTGAATTATCATCCCTATGAAAACATAGTCCTAAACTGTCTCTTGAGCCTTAGTCTCACATCAACAATAACTTCTGAACATTTCATACTGACCCAGGGACATCTGAAATGTATCATGTCCAAAACTGAACTCAATATCTCCATCCCCCCACCTCCCAAGCTTTCCCTCTTCTGAAGTCCCTGTTACTGACAAAGGTACCACCATCCTCACAGTCATCTAGGCTCAGAAACTCAGTGTGATCCTCAACTCCTCTCTTGCACTGACTCCATCTAGCCAAATACTGTTGTCTTTTATCTTTCATTCATCATTCAATAACCATTTATTAAGCACCCACTATGTTGCAGGGAGTATATGGGGTGTTCAGGAGGGCTAGCACCTCTAGTGTGAGGGTTGCTGACTCCTTTGCAGGGCTGCTTATCCACCTTTGGTGCCCACCTTCACCCAATTCTTGCCTGTGGCTCCAGGAAGCTGTAGCTTGAACAGCAGCCACACTCTGGTAAGACAGTTTTGAAAGATGGGCTAAATCAGATTGAGGGTAGCTGACAGGCCTCAAACCCATCAGTGAGTTAGGGGAGTATCTACCCCAAGCATGTGAAGACTTCCCCCAGCGGAATGGGTGGATGAGGACAATTTGTTCAATGACCAGGAAGGTGACAGAAGCAGGTGCTGTGGAATACTTAGAGCTTGGTCACATATCAAAGATGCCAAGGTCATCTAATGAATCCCAGGGCCACCACCAGTCATCTTGACTTTTGTTTTGCCACTGGACCTCAATGGCTCTGGAAGAGAGACTGAGGCTCTGCCTCACTTAAATCAAGACATTGCCTGTGATGTCCCCTTCAAAACTGAAGGATGAATAATAACAACAAAGATCCTAATTTAATGTATTAATTCAATGTATTTTTTTATTTGCTTTCATTTTTTAAAATCTCTGGTTTTCAGAATTTCCATTTTGGCATTTAATTAGAGGAGGTCTAATTTATTGGCTTTCTAGTTTTTGTTTTTGATTGCATGCCCAATTCGTCAATCTTTCTTTTTCTTAATGATGAAAGTATTTAGAGATATAAATTTTCCTCTATGGGCTAGTTTAGCTGCATCCCCAAATTTTTGTATTTTGGCTTATTATTTTAATTATCTCATGAAATTATCTATTGTTTTATGATTTATTCTTTGAACCACTTATTCTGTAGGATCAAGTTATTTATTATCTAATTAACACTTAATTTCTTCTTCAGTGGTGCCTTATTAAACATAATTTTTATTGCATTGTGGATCATAAAATATATATTTAATATTTCCATTTTTCTCATTTGTCTGATTTGTATGCACTAATATATTGTTAATTGTAAATATGCCACACATAGCCAAGAAATAGAAATACTTCTTTCTATTCCCATTCAATAATTTGCAGAAGTCTATCATTCTTATATTTCTAAAATTCTGTCTACATCCTTCACTTCTGGTTCATGTTTTGGTTAGATGTATTTAGATCTAAAAGGGGCAAATTGAGAACCCCCACTATTATAGCTTTAATGTTTATTTCACTGTATAATTTAACTTTTCCTCAAAGTATTTAGATGCTGTGCCATTTGGTTTATGTTTAGTATTAGTAATTCTCAGTGACCCTGTTTGTCTCACCTGTAAAATGAGCTGGAGAAGGAAATAGCCAGGCCATTCCAATATCTTTGCCATGAAAACCCCAAATGGGGTCGCAGAGAGCTGGCCACGATTGAAACTGCTCACTAACAAATGGCAGTGCTATCAAATTCCGAAAGAAATCGGGGCCACTTAAATGAACAAAGGATACCTGTGGGCCCCATATTGACCTAGAAAACCACATATCATCGTTATCTGTGTTCTGTTGTATTTTTATTTATTTTGTTTAATATTTCCCAATTATATTTTAATCTAGTTTGGATTGCACTCAGGAATCTTGTGGCCCAAAAGTTACATTTTTGACACCTCTGGTCTACCTTTTGGCAAAAATAGTTTCCTGGTCTACTTCTGTTAATTAAGTATATTTGTGCTGTTGCTTTGTCTGAAGTCATGATTGCTAACCCCCCCTTTCATTTTTTTGCTTCAAATGAAACATAAAAGATTTTGCTTCTGCCTCTTATTTTAACTCTATGTGCTTATTTCTCTTTCAAGTGTACTTATTGTAAACAATATTTGCTGGATATTGCTTTCTTATCCATTCTGCCATTCTTTTTTCATTTTATGGGTGAGTTCACCCCATTCCCATTTACAATATGATCATTAATTTGGTATTTACCACCATTATGTATTTTTCCTTCTCAGAGTTTCCTTCTCCTTCTTAAGGAAGAGGGTGGTGAGAGAGAAGGAATGAGTTTAGCACCAGTGATCTAGATTTGGTATAATCTGCTACTGCTCCCCTGCCCCTCTACACTTTGGCTCATAGAGATTCTTATCCTTATCTTTTCTTTTAAGTCTGTATTTGACATCTGCCTTCTTTAAATAAAGTTTGTTTTCCTTAAAACTAATCTCTCCTTTAATCATTCTTCCTTCTTGTCTTCTTTCTTTTCTCTCCTTTTCTCCCTGTTGAACAAAATGTATTTCGGCACACAATTCTGTGTGTATGTGTGTATTTCTTCCTCCTTCCACAAGTTCAGATGTGAGAGAGATTTAGTGTCACTCATTCCTTCTAGCTCTCCCTGCTTGTTTGTATAGACTTCTACTCACGCATCCCAGTTATGTGACATGATCTTCCTGCCTCTCCTCCTTTAGTATATTCCTCTTCCCTTCTCTTTCCTTTCTTTTAAGATCCTCAAGAAGGGAAAGGGAAAGGGAATAAGCATTTGTTAAGCAGCCTACTATGTGTCAAGCACTGTGCTAAGAGCACATCCTTTGATCCTCACATCAATCCTGAGAGATAAGTGCTCTTATTATCTTCACTTTACAGTTGAGGAAACTGAAGCCAACAGAAGTAAAATGACTTGCCCAGGGCTATATAGCTAGTAAGTATTTAAGGCTGGATTTGAACTCAGGTCTTCCTGACTCCAGGCCCAGTGTTCTATCCACTGTGCCACCAACTACTTTGACATAACAGAACCAAGCTCAAGCCCTCTGTTTCATTAGACTTTTTCTTTGACCCCCGATAATAGAGTTCTGAGAGGACACATGTATCATCTCCCAAAATTAAAATATAAATACTCTGGTCTATGTGATTGTTTGCTCATATTTACCTTTTTATATTTCTCTTTTCTCCCTTGTTAGAATGTGAGCTCCTTACGGGCAGGGACCTGTTTCTTTTTTGCCTGACTTCTTTGTATCCTCAAATCAACAAGTCAAGTCAATAAACATTTATTAAGCACTTACTATGTGCTGGCCACTTTGCTAAGTGCTTGGGATAGCAAGAAAAGCAAAGGCCAGTCCCCATCCTCGATAAGCTTCCAGTCTAATGAGAGAGACAGCATGCAAACAAACATGTACAAACAACTTTAGACAGGATAAATTGGAGACAATCCACAGAAGGAAAGCACAAGGATTAAGAGGGATCAGAAAGGTCTTCTTGCAGAAAGTGGGATGACAGCTGGGACTTGAAGAAAGCTAGAACATGATTATGAGGAGGGATAACATTCCTGGTATTGGGGAGAGCCAGAGAAAATGCCTGGACCGTGGCAACGAGAGCTTAGCACAGCACCTTGGGGATCGTGGCACATGCTTCCTAAAGGCGAGATGATTTCTGGCTGCTTAGACCCGGCTCCTGACCTCAATGAGCTCCTACCTTAATGAGGGAACAACACACAGACCCAGGGAATAACCACACTTGGTCATCTAGCCTTTAGCTGAAGATGTCCATGACAGAAGCCCACCACTTCCCAGTTTGGTCTTCTGTTGTCAGCTTTAGAAGTGAAACTGTAGAGCACCCTCAACGAGACTGTTTGTCCTTCATGCTAGAATGGAAGCTTCTGATTGGGGACAGCCTTTTTTAAAATTTTTTTTTTATGTAATGAACATAACAAAAAACAAATAAAATTAACATTTCCATATTCACTATGGTACGGAAGGAGAGAATTGTCCATGAAACTGCTTATTGGTGATTCAGGTTTTTCCCTCTGTTTCTCTCTCTCTCTCTCTCTCTCTCTCTCTCTCTCTCTCTCTCTCTCTCTCTCTCTCTCTCTTTCCTCTCTCTGTCTCTGTCTCTTAAACTCCTTTAAAAACTAAGCTAAGAATTTTTGGGCAATCTACAATAACACATTTATGTTAATTCTAAAAAATTAAAATACAGAGTTTAGAGGGTACTACAGAAATGAAACATTGCATGTAATTTCAGATACATACACATACATATATATGTATATGTGTGATATATATGTATATTTGTATATACACTATGTATACATATATGTGTTGTTTTACTTAACTGTTTCACTTTGTTACAAGGCCTCTTTGGGAGTAATTTGCAAATATTTACAATGTAAAAACAAAGCATATCTACACAGTTTCTTCACAAAAGGAATGTACACTATTTAGCAGCCCTCATCACAGTGGAGTACAGACCCAAGAATACTGAATTCTAAAAGGCAAAAGATAGAGCAAATACAGCCAAGAATTCAAATCTGGCCTCAAACAATTAGTAGCCAGGTGACTCTGCCAAATCCTTTAATGTGCCTCAATTTCCTTATCTGTGGGATGGGGATAATAGGAGCACCTCCATCCCACAAATGTTGAAAAGATATTTGTAAAGTTTTTGCAAACCTCAAAGCCCCAAGTCCTGTCTATTTTATTATTATTAGCATTATTGTTGTTGTTATTATAGAGAACATCCCCATCCTCCCACCCACTCAGGCTCAGTAATTGGCCTCACTGTCTCTTTCCCCTCATATACAATCCATCACAAACTCTTGTTTCTACATTCACAACATCCCTCTCACATGCCCCCCCTCCTCTGACCCTGCCCCCACCCTGGTGCAGACCCTCATAGCCTCACCCCTGGACTATTGCAGTAGCTGTTGGAGAGGGGGCAGGTCTGCCTGCCCTAGGTCTCTCCTCACTCCAGTCTGTCATCCATTCAGCCACTGAAGGGATTTTCCTAAAGTGCAGATCTGACCAAGTCACTCCCTCATTCAATCCTCATCATTTCCCACCAGGTTGTTCTCCTGGCCTTCATGATCTCCAGAGATTCATCATTTTGCAAGGTGAAATCACCTCTAAAACTCCCACCTCCTCAGCACCCACGGCCCCTGGGACCCCTCCCCCCCATTAGAGGGGGTGCAGGGTGGACAATAGGGAGCCCCCCAGACCTCCCATCATGGAAGGAGAGGCCCAGGGGAGTCACCTTGACATTTCGGACCATAGCTGTAGGCCTTCATCTTGCTTGTCCTCCCCCCCCCCAACCCACCTATGCCTCCCCCATTGGACTGGGCACTACTTGAGGGCAGGGACTGTCTCTTACCTTTCTGTGTATCTGCAGTACTTAGCACAGTGCCTGGCACACAGTAGGAGATTAATAAATACTTACTTGTTTGACTGAATAACCTTCTTTCTATTACTTCCAGGATCAAATAGGTAGATAGACAGATAGATAGATAGATAGATGGGTGGATGGATAGACAGACAGATGTATAGGTGGATGGATAGATAGATGCATAGAGATATATACACATATATGTATTTTAATATATGTATGTATATATGTATATGTGTGTATATATTATATGTGTGTGTGAATACACACACACACACACACACACACATTAGCTTCTGCAGCCAGGCAAAGTCCCCTTTCTACCTTTCCCGGCTCTTTACACTGTATTCCCCTGCATGTACTCTGTGATCAGGGGTGCTGACCTCCCAGCATACCTTGCCCAAGACCCTTCATGCTCTGAGTTCCCCTTTTCACTGGCTTGTCCCATTTCTAGCAGGCTCTCTTCACTCAGCTCCACCTCCAAGATTCCCTGGTTTCCTTCAAGGCATGGCTCAGACCCTGCCTTCTGCAGGAGACCTCTCCTGCTCCCTCAGCTGCTTGTCCCCTCTTTCTGAGATTACTTTCCACTTATACTGTATCTATCTTGTAGGGTTTTTTCGTATTATTTCTGCTATTATAGCATGAGCTTGCAGGGAGGGTCTGAGTTTTGACCTTCTCCTGCAGCCCCAGTGCTTAACACAGATCAAGGCCTCTGGGAAGTTCTCAATAAAAGCTTGTTGCCAGTGTTTGCCCATGATGGTTGATGCTTCTTGGGATATTGCACACCCATAACCCCTCTTCTGGAATGGTGGGAGTGAGGTTTCTTTTCTCAGGCCACACTCGGTCATGATGATCCCACAGCATTCAGGTCACAAGCTGCCAGTTGCAGAGCTGCGAGGAGCCTGGTGACGTGGCCCATGTCAACACATGGAGATCATTAAGGTTCATCAGATACCGATGTTTCCCAATCATGTCTCACCATGTGCCTGGTAAACTCTGCTGTAGTTATTCACTGGGGACTCTGGGGAGGATGTGGGAAGGACTCCTTCAGTTTATTAGAAATTCCTCCATTTGGCAGCTTCCTGGAAGCAGCAAATGGGCGGTGGGAGACCCAAGTTTAAATCTGGGCTGTGCCACTAACTTGCTATGTGACTCTGGCCACATCACCTTCCTTTGGTTGGCTCCAGCTTTTTCCTCTATTAAGTGAAGAGTTGGGATAGATTATTTTTCATCTGCCTTTCTACCAAGTCGATATGTTTGTTTGGATTTTTTTCAGGGGCCTGAGGCGGTGCCAAGACTACTGAATTAGGGGTCCAGACACCAGCTGACACTAGCTGGGGGGTCATGGGCAAGTCATGTTATTTCTCACAATCACAATTTCTCCAGCTATACAATAGGACTAATTATACTTGCATTATGAACTTTATGGATTTGTGAAGAAAGCACATTTTAACCCTTAAGTATTGAAAGAAATTAAGTCAGAACATTCACTAGAAGGTCAAATAATGAAACTGAAGCTTAAATACTTTGGCCACATAATAGAAGACGGGACTCATTGGAGAAGAGCCTGATATTAGGAAAGACTGAAAGGAAAAGGAGAAGGACAATAATATGGATGGATAGTGTCATTGAATCAATGAACATGAGCTTGGGCAGATGTGGGGAGATGGTGGAGGATAGAAGGTCTCTGGTCCATGGGGTCACCAAGAGGCCAACATTACTGAATGCCCGAACAACCATCATCTTTAAAGGCCAAAGGTAGGAGTAATTTCTGTTGTAATTATTGCTGGGACAATGACTGTGGTGCTGTTCTAAGGTCCCTCCTATTTCCATTCTGCATTTGAGGTTCTAAGGTCCCTTCCGGCTCTAACATTCCATGTTCTCCATCCTAAGGTCGCTCCCAGCCCTGACATTCTGCCTTCTATTTCTAAGTTCTCTCTGTTGAACCACGTTCTCAGGTCCCTTCTCATAAGCAACATAACAATTGTTATTTTCTCCATTTAGAAAACAGAAGAAACTTGTGTGTGCAGAGCAAATAGGCAGAATATAGGTCTCATCCGACATTTGGTGCCTCTTAGGGACACACAAGCTCCCCACATTGCCTGCCATGTCGGGCATCCCCAGAAGGAAGGTGGGTACATCTGACCCTCTCAGAGCCTGTGTGGGGTGCCCCCTTCCTGCTCACCCCTAATGTGAACATGGCAGTCAGGCTTGGGCAAAACGGGGACAGTTGCTGAGTCCGGGAGGCTGAGAGATGGGAGGAGGAGGAGGCAGCCTGGGTATTCGGCTCCTTCTCACAGCCTCCGAGGCAGGGCAGGAAATAGGAGCCATGTGTGTGGTGAGCAGCAAACATGTCCTGGGTCTATTTCCCTTGCTAGTGTGGTCCTCGCATCGGCTCGTCCTGCAGAGAAAGAAGGAGTTACAGCAAGCAGCCTGCTCAGAACATGGGGCTGCCTCCCCTTCCGTTCATCTTCCCTGCTTCTCGAGGGCCCTCCCTGGCCAGCCAGCTGGTTCTTGGATCAGCCTTGGATTCTTCTGGATCCTTGAGGGAGGCCTTGTCAGAGCTGGCCAAGAAGCTAAGTGAAAGCTGATGACAGAAGCCGACATGAATCAGCCCCGCTGTGAGTTCTGCCCTGCCGGTTTCTCCCAATAAATCAAAACCCAGCAGCTCTGAGGGGGCATTTCACCAGCAGAGAGCAACTGCTCGCTGTGGTCGTCAGCTGCTAAACAGGATGAATTTAGGATGTAATTGAATCAAGCATCCAGCCTCCATGTCATGGACTTGGGGGGTGGGCCGGGGGAGCTAGAGGCACCCCATCCATCCTGCAGCCCATGTCTCTGCCCTTCCCATGGCCTGGGCAGCCTCTCTGGGGGGCAGGAGCCTCCTTCTATTGCAATGCCATGGTAAGCTCTCCTGAATGGACACATCTTCCTGGGTCAAATACTTTCAGGTCATTGTGGTGACCACCAGATGGAAGGAACATGGATAATGAAGGCAATGAATGCAATCAATTAAATTAGGCTCTGCAGGAGGAGGTGCTCTCCTGCCTGGCCCTCAGTCTCCTCCTCTGTCACAGAAGGGTTGGATCGGGTTTGTCTTAAAGACCCTTCTGGCTCTCTGAGGAGGAAGCTGAATTGGGAATAGCACATGAACCAGAATCACGAAGGGCCTGGGTGAATCATCGCTCTAGTCTGTACTAGTTATGTGATCAAGGGAAAATCATTTATCCTTTCTAAGCCTCACTTTTCTTATCAGTAAAATGGGGAGGTGACTCTAGCATGTACCTATTTACCTCACAGGGTTATTGTGAGGATCCAGTTGTATAATGTATGTAAAATGCTTGGCAACTGAAATGACCTGGCAAATGTCAGGTATGGCTTTTTAAAAAGAGTGTTCTTCTCACTCTCTATGACTGCAATGCTCTCTGGCTCTTAGCATCTGTACTTTCATAGCCTACGTGGGAACAAATCCCTCCCAGCTACGTTTGGTGCATAGGCTCCCCCCACTGCCCAGCTCTCCACAGTCTTAAGCAGGGAGTAAGCCTCCTACGGTGTCTGGCACAGAAGGGGTTGGTGATCCCGAGGCAGTGTGGACCAGCTGTCAGCATCCTCTCCTGCTCACCACCCAGCCCGATGCCTAAGGCATTTCCAGACACACGCAAGCACCAGGAAGTCACCGCTTCCCCACCACCATGCTGCTTTGCTGTAAAGGAGGCTCACTCAGCTCTACAGTCACAATATAAGGGCTCCATGCAATCTGATATAATTCAGTCTAATTCAGCTGCATGCAACAAGAGTTTGTTCAGTGCCTGACATATGCCGAGCCGTGTGCCAGATGCCAACTTGTCCCTTCCTTCAAGGAGCCACTCCAAGTTCTGGGCTGGTCAGAAGCCGGTGCCCTCCCCTGAATCACTGGCAGCAGCTGCTGCCTCCCAGCTCCCATGACAGGCAGGGTAACTGAGGCCATCTGAGAGGAGCAGGAAGGAATCCCGAGAGGAAGGGCCGATGATGCAAACATTGTCCTCAATCAGGGAGATGCAGGCAGGGGCTCTCCAGAACATCCTGTTCTCAACCTTGGCTTATTCATGGAAACAAATGCAGAAGAAGCTGTGGCCAAGGAGGCGTGCTCAGATCCTGGGAAGTTTAGGTAGAAGAGGCCTTACAGACCAACTCGTTTCTATGGAGGGAGAGATTGAAATTGAGGGTGGGGAGGGAACACAAGAATTAAGTGGAAGAGGCAGAATTTGAACTCAGTTCCCCCACTTCAAACCCCAGTGGTCTTTCTCCTGTTTTTCACAGCATCTATTATGACTGCAGTTACTCTAGTCATGAATCGATCAACCAATTAGGATTTGTCAAGCCCCTTCCAAGATAAATACTGAAGCTTAGGAAACCATTTGGTTCATTGAAACCCAAAGAGAGCTTTTGTCTCAATTACACTTCCAAGTGCTCACAAAAGTTTTGGCGATTCATATCATTCAGCCAAAAATCTCTGTGGGGCTTGAGTACTTTGGAAGACTGTACAAGTCAGAGTAGGCAGGGATAGTAAGCCTGGGCCAGAGAAGCTGGGTCAGGGGTGGAAGAGGGGGAAGAGTATTAGCTGTCACAGGCCAGGGGAGATAAATTGTTGCTTCATCTCAGAGGACAGAGCTGGGAGGTAGCAGGGGAAATCTCAGAGGAGCAGATTTCAGCTGGATACAAGGAAACACACACACACACACACACACACACACACACACACACACACACACACACAACTTCCTAATAATTAACACCATCCCAAAGTGGGCTGGGCTTCCCTCATGGGAGGTTTTCAAAGCAGGGGTTAAATGGTTCCCTACCAAAGATGAGGCATCTCCACCTTCTTTGTAGCCTGGAACCTTCTAATAGTCCAGAGACGCCTAAGGACCCTTTTCTGAGTCATGTTTTTGGATGCATACAATGAAATACACAGCATTACAAAGGAAACCAATGACATTGAGATAGAGTCAGTCAACAAGCATTTATTAAGTGTGAACTATGTGCCAGGCACGGTTCTGAGGGCTGGGAAAATAATGCAAGCCAAAGGACAGCCCCTGCCCTCAAGGAGCTTCTATTTGAATGGGGAAGGCAATACTAAAAGAAAACTGAAAATGTGGAAGGGGGAGAAGGTACTTGGAGACAGGAGGGATGAAGCCCAGAGGAGTGCAGCCTTGTGGGGAATGAAGAAATGGCTAGGCTAGATTCCCTTCTTAAAGGGGGGTTCTGAGAGGGGCTGTGTGGACAAAGAGGACTTCTTCAGTGTGAATATAAAAGTTCAGGGGCCCAAGATTAAGAATCCCTGTAGGGGGGATTGGATTGGAGGGTATGCACTGCATTCTTCATCACTGGAAGTCTTCAGGTGCAGAATCACTGTTCTTACATGGCCCAGACTAGATTCTTGTTCAGATCTGCATGGGATGTGATAGCCAAGAAACTTCCTTCCAATCTGGAGATTCTCAGACTGGACTTGTTCTCCTTGGGTCCAGTGGTGAATTGTTGTCTGTCTTCTGGAGACTAGCCTTTCTAAGCCTGGACAAACCTGTTGTCATGTTTTCTGCAGGAGAAGGAGAGTTTTAGCCACAGAAACTCTTGAAGACTATTTTCTAAGGCACAAAGAGGTTGGGGTCTGGGGAAATGTAGGGGGTGCCCAATTGGCACAGTCACAGATCATTGATCATTAGATGTTGGTGATGATGAATGATATTGATGGTGATGGTGATGGGCCTTGTGTAGGCACTGTGTGGCTCAAATTCAACTCAACTGGAGATCAATGAGACACATTCCTTTTCCTTAGGAAGTCCATAGTCCATTTGTACAAATTAATCAGCAGTATGCCAGCCAGCACAGAAAGAGATGAGTGCCATTTTCATGAACAAGGGATATTAGGCTTTGAGAGCCAAGGCAGACAAAGATTTCTCTGGGTGCCATATTGGAGAGGCCTTCAACACAAACTTTAAAGGATTACCATTGGTATTGTGTGAAAAAATCTATATGTTTACCTAAAATTTTTTTTGGTGAACTAGATCTATGATTTCATTGTTATGAGGAATTCTGAGTGAAGAAGCTGTCTAACAATACAAGTCAGCACCTGCTCAGCAATGTGTCTTCAGAGAGTTCCCCTGGCCATGGAGAGATTAAGGGATGTCCAGGGTTCCACAGCCCTTCTTGTGTCAAAGGCAGAACTGAACCTGGGTCATCCAGATGCCAAGGCCAGCTCTTTGTTCACACTTTTACAACCATCTCACTATTATGATTTGCAATAATTATATAAAGCCCACATTTCTTGAGTATTTTGAAGTTTAAAAAATGTCTTCCATATAATAGCCTTGTAAGACAGAAAGTAGGATATTGTTATCCCTGTTTTATAGATGAGGAAACTGAGGCTCTGAGATCATGTGACTTTCTTCTGGTCACTCAGTAAGTGTTACAGCTAGGACTTGGCATCACAGACTGTCCAAACTGGAAGATGCCACCAAATGCATCTAGTCCAACATGCATGCTCTCAAGATTGCTCCCAGGGAGTCCCTGACAAGTAGTCATCTGCCCTATCTCATCCATCTAGCACTGGAAATGTGTGTTTGCTTCATTGTGCATTTATTTTTATTTTATCAGAGGCAATCAGGTTAAGTGACTTGCCCAGGATCACACAGCTAGTAAGTCTCTGAGGTCAGATTTGAACTCAGGTCCTTCTTATCTTGGAGCCTATGCTCTATCCGTTGTGCCACGTAGCTGCCCCATGAATTAATTTTAGCTAGAATTTGCTGCAAAATACTTTATAAACATGATCTCATTTGATCCTCACAACAACCCTGGGAGGTAGGTGCTATTTTCATCCCCATTTTACAGATGAGGAAACTGAGGCTAAGAGATATTAAGGGATTTGCCTAGGGTCCCACAGTTGAGGATTGATTTGAACTCACATCTTCCTGACTCCAGGTTCAATGCTCCATCTACTGCATCACCCAACTGCCTGATAGAGTAATGTCTTTTCTGGGTCTAGAAGCTTACAAAACCTACCTGCTAACACACAAGGGTGCTGTATGTGTGCAGGGAACATCTAGCCTTATGACATCATGACCCCTAGAAGCAGGAGCACACACTTGCCAGGGAATGTGGGCACCCTTGGCTCACAGGGCTGCTCCCCATTCACGCATGTCAAAGCTTCAGGAGCTCAGCTGTGGCCATATGGCAATTATCACAAACTCAATATGCATTAAAAAAAAAAAGTTGTCGCCAAGGAGCCAGAGAAGCCTCTGCCTTGAGAAGATTTCCAATATCTCCCTGAGACTTGTAAATGTCCCTTCTTCACTTCTAGCTCCTTCTCCCTCCCCAAACTATGAATCATCCCTGTCCTCAATAGCACTGGTGTCTGTTTCTGTGGCCATGGCCTCTGCTAGTGAGAGTGACTGGATCTCTCCCACCTTCTCTTCTGGTTAGGATGTTGTGGCCTCCACAGGGCTGGCAGGGATCCCACTTCTTAAAGACAACCCATCTGTGACATACTGGCTTCTGTGATACAGAGGATCAGCCCCTTGGAGAACAGCACATGGAGTTCCCACCCTTTTGGAAAAGAAAAATGGTGGAGGATGTCAGGGGGAAGAATGTGGGGCCAGCAGAGCTTTCGAAAAGAAATTTCTTGCTGATTCTCTCAAGCTCTGCCTTGGGGAGGGGGGAGGGTATAAGTCACACAAACCTCCTTCGTGGTGAGTGAACACGCCAAGAGAATGGATGGGGTCCCATGGCCTCAAAGGCTGGAGTTCATGTGGGAAGAGGAAAAAATCAAATCAAGTCTTCTTTGAGAGGATATCACCTTACATTGGCCATCAGGAGAGAATTATGGGCTACAGAGTCTCAGAAAGGAGTTCTGCATTCTGAACCAAAGAGTCTGGGTTCAAATTCTGATTGTGGCTCTCCTCCTCTGTAAAATGAGGGGTGGGCCTGAATTCTTAAATCCCCTTTGTCTGTAAATCTAGAGCCTTAGAACTACCTGGGAGAAGACTGAGGAGCCCAAGGGAGAGGTTTGTGATGGTGCCACGTTTGGGGAAGATTGACCAAACGATCCCATAATGAGGCCTTTTTTCTGCTTGGTGACTCCCTCCCTTTCAGGCTGGGAGGCCTAGCTTCTGTGGACTCATTCTCCTGGCCACCAACTTGCCACCCTCCCCTACCACACCCACTTTCTCTCCTTCCCTTAGGGTTTGCTTAACATTAGAATGTAAGTTCATGGAGGGCAGGGGGTCTTCCTGGCTTCTATTTGTATGGAAGGACTTAGAACAGTATCTGGCCCTAATAAGTGCTTAAATGCTCTCAGAGGGCTTTCTCTGTCTCTCTCTTTCTCCCTTCTCTGTCTCTCTGTCTGTCTGTCTGTCTCTCTCTCTCACTCTCTTTCTCTCTCTTTTCTCTCTCTCTGTCTATCTATCCCCCTTATCTGAATACATGTTTCCTCTCAGTGAATTTAATTTTTGTCTCCATATGCCCATCATTTTTATACACAGCAGGCACTTAATAAATGCTTGTCAAAATTTTGAAAAAGAGAGGTTGAATGAGAGAGAGTCAATTGGGTAGGTGTGAAAATACCCAGGAGGGGATGTGGAGGCCTGGCCTCTGAAGAGAAGAAAGCTCACCCCAGCCAAAGCATTGAGGGGAGAGTCCACATTTTCACTGGGGTCAGGGAGGGAGATGATGATGAATGCAGAAGTGTGCAAGAGATCAGGGAGTCCTACATGTAGGAAGAGGCCTTGGAGATGAGCCTTGAATGGTCCTAGGGATTACCAAAGGCTGAGGAAAGGACAGGCAGCATTCCAGGCCTGGGAAAAACTCACAGATGGAGGTGTCAAAGAGAATCACAAGATTTTTAGACAGAAACAAAGGCACAAAACCCAAGTTGCCCTCCCCTGACCAACCCTCCTCCTCCTTCTCCTCCTCTCCTCCCCCCACCTCCTTCAGTAATCATATCCATACATGAAGCAGCTAGGTATATTATACTTCCAGAATTGTACTAGAGTCAGAATAGCCTGAGTTGGAGTCCCAAAGTTCTCATCCGTACAGTGCGTATAGCACCTACCTCTCAGAGGTGCTGGGAGCTCTAATGAGACAACATAACTATTCTAGACTATACAGACATTAGATACTTTTGTTCTTGTTTCTCTTCAGTAGAATATAAACTTCTCGGACCGTGGGCAGTTTTTCCATTTGTTTGTATTATCACCAGCATGTTGATAGTAGATCGTAAGTGTTTATTGGATTGGACTATTCTGCTGCTATTAGGCCCATTTAGCAAGGAGAGCTCACCTTGGTAGCCCAGGGAGCCCCTGTCCCTGCTTAATTCAAGCTCTTCTCTGGGGCTAACAAGTCATTTCAGTTCTCCCCACTGGGGTTATGGAAAACCAGCTGAATCCCTTCTCTACTTGATAACTCCTCAACTTGAAGACAGGTCTGCACCCCCATTCCCCAGTCCTCTCTTCTCCAGGCTAAACTGATACTCAGTTCCCTCCATCCCTATTTCACATGTTCCTCTGGCAGACTAGAGCCCCTTCAGACTCCTGACTGCCCTTTCCTGAGTGTTCTTTGGCTAATCTATGTTTTTCCTAAAGTTTGTTTCCCAGTACTGAACTCACCATCATCCTCCAGAGGTGGTGTGAGCAGGGCAGAGGACTGATGGACTTTGTGCTCCCTGCTGTGTGAATCTGGGGATTTTCACCAGCATCCCCTCTGTTGCTAATTCTCTTCTACCTCATCTCCATATCCCACCTTCCATGGAAAGCGTTTCCTGTTCCCCCTGAATGCTTTCTTCTGAGATCACCCTGCCATTTATCCATTTGTCCCATGTACAATTTGTTTGTATATAATTGTTTGCATGTTGTCTCCCCCATTAGACTATGCACTCCTTGAGGGCAGGGATTGTCTTTTGCCTTTCTCTGTATCTTCAGTGCTTAGCACCATGTCTCACACATAATAGGTGCTTAACAAATGCTACTTCTTTCCTGATCTTAGCTGAATGAAAATTAGAGAGGGAACAGACCACACTGTGATGCTTTGAGCTTCCAAAGGTCTGAAGAACCAATAGAGGTCCAGAAACTGGGATCCACAGCAATTTACACTGGCAGCTGCAGCACCCAGTCCCAGGAAGGAGTTAGCCCTTAGCAGAGGCTGATCCAGCTTGATCCAGCTCAGTACACAATCAACCCAGCAACAAGGATACCATGTCCTGCAAGAAGGAGATGTGAACCTTCTGGGGAGAATGCTCTGTAACACCTACTTGGACTTTGGACCCACTGTCCCAGGGACCAAAAGGGTCTATAGAGGAGAGACTGTGCCCCGAAGGATTCAAGAGTCAAGGACAATGTAGAGTTGAATTGGCTAAATATTGGTTTGAGATTGTAGAGGTAGGAAACTGAAGTCAGAGCCTCAGCACTGAAGGATTGAGAACTGGAGGTCTCAATGAGGGCAAAGAATTGGCTTAGGAGAGGTAAATCACAGGGAGAAATGAAATGACAGAAGTTGTGATCAGAGGAAGGACACCAGAGTAATTGATTAAGCAAGTAAAATGTTGTGCATTACAGTAAAGTCCAGGGTATGACCTGGTCATGTGGCTTATGTGGAATGAAACAGTAGATCCTAGGATCTTAGAAGACAGGAATCAGGAGATGAGGGGGAAAGATTTCTGTGGGTATTATTGTCCCATAGGTTGAATAAGGACAGGGTCCGGGAAGGAGAGGAAGACCTCGAATAAGCTGGTGACCTCCTTGACACAAGAGAAAGAATGACATGGGAACCGGTTCACAAAAGCCACCACAGCTTGCATGGGGCATCACTCCCCCCACTTTTTCCATGGCTTTTCCCCAGAACTTGTCTGGATGCCAGGTTTACAAGAGATAGCCAGCAGTAATAGTACACAGCATGCCACTCCTCTCAGTAAGGGAACAAGCCTTTCTTTCCAGGTTGGACTCAGGGACAGGGAGCCTCTGAGGTCCTTTGCAATCTCAGATGCCAGGAGTCCAGGGCTTCCTGTCCTTTCTCTAATTGCTTATTCTGCTGCCATTAGGCCCATTTAGCAAGGAGCCCCTGTCCCTACTCAATTCAAGCTTCTCTCTGGGGCCAATAAGCCAAAGGGAACATACTAGCTATGCCTGGGGCTAGATCACAATGAAACTGGGCAAAGAACCATCCTGCCTTTTCTTCAGGATGATTGCAAACCACAGGCAATTAAGAGCACAGCCTGCCTTTGCCAAGAGCTTCCACAACCCTGGGATGGAGGGATAAGAACACAGACCATAGGAATGCTCAATGCATGGCTGTTCACTGACTCCATTGGTCCAAGGTATATGCTTTTTTTAGGGTTCCATTACCCATCAATCATAGCTCTCTTCACCACAGAGTTAGCCCCATCTCTTCCTTCAGGATTCTCTTAGCTGGCTGTGATTCTTCCCCAAGCATTCAGATTTTCCACCATGTGTCTACATTGCCAAACACATGTGGCATGGAGAAGCTGCCAACTAGAGGCTGGTGACTCAGAATCTTGTGCTATTTCCCCCTATTTCTGTCCTTTGACGAACTCAACAGATTAATGAAGTCTTGGATACAGAGTACTATTGGAGGCAGGTGTAAACACAGTAAGTGTTCAGGAGTGTATTAAGTACTGCTCTGTAGCATTCTAAACACCAAAGCTTTTTGTCCCAAAAAGGAAATTAGAAATCCAGCAAAAGTAGGATTTGATTGGTCTTGGCTTAGCTGTTCAAGGTGGGAAAAGAAAAAAAGAAAAGAAGAAAAGAGGAAGGAAAGAAAGAAAGAAAGAAAGAAAGAAAGGGAAAGAAGGAAGGAAAGAAGGAAGGAAGAGAGAAAGAAAGAGAGAGAGAAAGGAAGTGAAGAAGGGAGGGAGGTAGAGAGAAAAGAAGGAAGCAAGAGAGAAAGAGAAAGAAAGAAAGAAAGAAAGAAAGAAAGAAAGAAAGAAAGAAAGAAAGAAAGAAAGAGAGAGAAAATGAAAGAAAGAAAGAAAGAAAGAAAGAAGAAAGAAAGAAAGAAAGAAAGAAAGAAAGAAAGAAAGAAAGAAAGAAAGAAAGAAAGAAGAAAGAAGGAAGGAAGGAAGGAAGGAAGAAAGGAAGGAAGAAAGAAAGGAAGGAAGGAAGGAAGGAAGGAAGGAAGGAAGGAAGGAAGGAAGGAAAGAAGGAAGGAAATTAATTCTTATGAGGAAATATTTAGGGGATTTTCTTGTAGAAAAGAAGACTTCAGGGTCATTCATGAGTGTCTCACAGTACATCATCTATTATCAGGATGCCCCTTTATCCCCATAGAGTCAGGGACTGGAGGAAGCCAGCTACACCTTCAGCAACGGCAACAAGGACCTGTAGAAGGAAGAGACATGAAAGATGTTCTCAATAGAAGGAGGGTGTGGCATCCCAGAAAGATACTCTCTAAACAAAAGGAGGAAGGCTAGGTCTCCTGGAGGATCTTATAGAAAGCACATTCTTCTATCTTTGTGAGCTCTGTCAAGGGCCCTCTCAGACATTCCTAGGAGCATGGAGCTTTCCTGGCTCCTTTCTTGCCCTCCTCACAGAACTGTGATGTGAATCAAATAAGAGAATGGAGGGGAAATAATTTTATAAAGAGAAATTGCCTTGTGAATTGTAAAATGGTTTGAAACTGTACAGCTTGTATTGATGGGGGTGGGGCCCAAGCCAAGATCATAGCCCTTTGTATCAAAGGGAATCTGACTCACAGGCCCCAGACCCTCATCTCTCTTTGAAAGCCTTAGCCTTATTTTTTAATCTTATTCAGATGTGTCCTAAAAGAATCTGTCTCCCTTTTGTCTATAGGCCCCAGAAAGGCCTTCCTTTATCTCCTTTTGAAAGTCCTAGCCCCACCGTGATTTTGTGCAGATACCTTTCAAACTTCTGCCTTCCTGTTCCCTCCATTATCTATTCCCATTGTCTATTCAATCTCTCAGACCTCCCCAATTAGAATTGTTACCTAGACCCTTTTCCCAACCCCCTTCTCTGGCCACCCAAAGTTACTTTGGTATTTAAGATACACCTTGGCCCTCATTCAGGGGCTGAGAATCTCATGCCCACAAGGCTGAGAACCTCTCATGCCTGCTCGTCCTTACGGGCGTCACCCAGCCTATATGTTTTATTGCTAATAAACTTTTCCTCTGGCTGAAGAAGATTTGAGTTGAATTCTTTCAGACAGGGCCCGGTACCACGATCTTGGGGTCCCAGCACCCCAAAACCCTTAGACCTCTTCAGTATGGAGGAAAGGCATGCTTTCACCTGATGCCTTTCAGCTTATCTCTGTATAGGTTGAATCATTTTTCTCCCCTCATCCCCCCAAGTAGAATTCAAGCTCCCAGAGGGCAGGCACACAGCTTTTAAAATGGAGGGGAAGATGGAAGGGTGGTTGGCAAAGCTTGAACCTTATTCTCATCAAAATTGGCTCAAAGAGGGAATAACATATACACTCAATTGAATATAGAAATCTATCTTACTATATAAGGAAATAAAAAGGAGCAGGGATTATAGAAGGACGAGGGAGACTTATAAAAGAGAGAGTATATTAGGGAAGCTGGTGATCAGAAGTAAAACATTTGTGAGGAGGGAAAGGGTGGGGGGGTAAGAGAGAGGAGGAGATAAACAAGAGAAAAATAGCAGGGAGGGAAATGCACAGTTAATTATCATAACTATAAATGTGAATGGGATGAACTCATCCATAAAATGGAAGTGAATAGCAGAATGGATTAAAAACCAGAATCCTACAATATGTTGTTTACAAGAAACATTTGAAGCAGACAAATACACACAGGATAAAGATAAGGTACTGGAGCAGAATCTGTTATGCTTCAGTTGAAACAAAGAAGGTAGGAGTAGCTGTCAGGATCTCAGACAAAGCAAAAGAAAAAATCGATTTAATTAAAAGAGACAGAGAAGGAAACTATATCTTGTGAAAGGTACCATAGACAATGAAGTCATAGCAATACTAAACATATATGCACCAAATGGTATAGCATCTAAATGTTTGAAGAAGTGGAATGAGTTACGGGAGGAAATAGATAATAAAAATATATCAGTAGAGGACCTCAACTTTCCCCTCACACAACTAGATAAAGCTACCCAAGAAAAAAGTTAAAAGAGGTGAATAAAAGTCTGAAAAAGTTAGATATGATACATCTCTGGAGAAAATTGAATGGGAATAGAAATTAACATGATTTTTTCTGAATAGTACATGGCACCTACACAAAAACTGACCATGTATGAGGACTTAAAATCTTATAACCAAAGGCAGAAAAGCAGAAATAGTAAACACATCCTTTTTAGATAATAATGCAATAAAAATTACATTCAGTAAGGGACAATGGAAAGAGCGATTAAAAATTAATTGGAAATTAAACAATCTAATCCTAAAAAAAACAAGTGGGTCAAAGAATAGAAACAGTTGATAATTTCATTAAAGAAAATTACAATAATGAAACAATATACCAAAATTTATGAGATGCAGCCAAAGTGGTACTTAGGAGAAAGTTTATATCTGTGATAATTTAAATCAATAAAATAGAGAAAAAGCAGATCAATGAATTGGGCATGCAACAACAACAACAACAACAACAACAACAAAAAGCTAGATAAAGGACAAATTAAAAATCTCCAATTAAACACCAAATTGAAATCTTGAAAATCGAAGCAGAGATTAATAAAATTGAAAGTAAGAAAAACATTGAACTAACAAATTAAATTAGACACTAATTTTATTATTTTTTTGAGTTTAAAATTTTTCTCCCCCTTCATCCCCACCACCTTCCCCAAGACGGTGCACAATCTGATATAGGCTATACATTTACATTCCTATTAGGCATATTTTCATATTAATGCTGTTGTAAGTAAAAATTAAAACCAATACGAGGAACCATCAGAAAGAGGAAACAAACCTCAACAGAAGAGAAAAAAAATAGCAATTCAACTTTCATAGTTCTTTCTTTGGATGTGGATAGCATTTTCCATCATGAGGCCTCTGGAGATGTCTTAGATCCTTATATTGCTGAGAAGGGTTAAGTTTATCAATATTAGTCATCGCACAATGTGGCTGTTATTGTATACAATGTTCTCTTGGTTCTGTTCATTTCACTCAACCTCAGACCATACAAGTCTTTCCAGGTTTTTCTGAAGTCAGCCTTTTCATCAATGCTTATAGCACAATAGTATTCCATTACATTCATATACTACAACGTGCTCAGCCATTCCCCAATTGATGGGCATCCTCTCAATTTCCAATTCTTTGCCACCACAAAAAGAGCTGCTATGAATATTTTGATACATGTGGGTCCTTTTCCCATTTGTATGATCTCTTGGGGATATACCTCTAAAAGTGCTATTGCTGGATCAAAAGGTATGCACATTTTTATAGCCCTTTGGGCATAGTTCCAAATTGTTCTCCAAAATGGTTGGATCATTTCACAACTCCACCAACAATGTATTAGTGTTCTAATTTTCCCACATCTTCTCCAACATTTATCATTTTCCTATTTTGTCATGTTGGCCAATCTGGTAGGTGTGATGTGGTGCCTCAGAGTTGTTTTGATTTGCATTTCTCTAATCAATAATGATTTAGAGCATTTTTTCATATGACTATAGATGGCTTTAATTTCTTCATCTGAGAACTGCCTGTTCATATCCTTTGACCATTTATCAATTGGGGAATGGCTTGTGTTCTTATAAATTTGTCTTAATTCTCTATGTATTTTAGAAATGAGGCCTTTATCAGAGAGACTGGTTGTAAAAATTCTTTCCCAATTTTCTACGTTCCTTCTAATCTTAGTTGCAATGGCTTTGTTTGTGTAAAAATTTTTCAATTTAATGTAATCAAAATTATCCATTTTGCTTTTCATAATGTTCTCTAACTGTTGTTTGGTCCTGAATTCTTCTGTTCTCCATAGATCCAACAGGTAAACTATTTCTTGCTCTCCCAGTTTGCTTATAGTATCAGCCTTTATATCTAAATCATGAACCCATTTTGACTTTATTTTGGTATATGGTGTGAGATTTTGGTCTATGCCTAGTTTATACCACACTCTTTTACAATTTTCCCAGCAGCTTTTTTTTTCAAAAAGTGGGTTTTTATCCCAGAAGCTGGGGTCTTTGGGTTTATCAAATAATAGATTACTATAGTCATTGAGTACTGTGTCTTGCACATTTAACCTATTCCACTGATCCAGCACTCTATTTCTTAGCCAGTACCAAGCAGCTTTGATGATTGCTGCTTTATAATACTATTTAAGATCTGGAATTGCTAGCCCACCATCCCCTGCATTTCTTTTCATTAGTTCCTTTGATATTTTGGACCTTTTGTTTTTCCAAATGAATCTTGTTATTATTTTTTCCAACTCTATAAAATAATTTTTTGGTAGTTTCATTGGTATGGCACTGAATAAGTAAATTAACTTAGTTAGAATTGTCATTTTTATTATATTAGTTTGGTCTACCTATGAGCAACTGATAAGGAGCCCATATCTTGACAGGGTAATTTCTCTTGCTATCTCTTGCTGTTGGGCTTTGTTGGTAATATGTAGAAATGCTGATGATTTATGTGGGTTTATTTTATAGCCTGCAACTTTGCTAAAGTTGTTTATTATTTCAAGTAGTTTTTTACTTGATTCTCTAAGTATATCACCATGTCATCTGCAAGGAATGATAACTTTGTTTCTTCTTTGCCTATTCTAATGCCTTCAATTTCTTTTTCTTCTCTTATTTCTAAAGCTAACATTTCCCATACAATATTGAATAACAATGGTGATAATGGATATCCTTGTTTCGCTCCCAGTCTTATTGGAAATGCTTCTAGCTGGTCCCCATTACATATTATGTTTGCTGAAGGTTTTAGATAGATACTATTTATTATTTTAAGGAAGACTCCATTTATACCTATGCTTTCTAGTGTTTTTAATAGGAATGGGTGTTGTATTTTGTCAAAACCTTTTTCTGCATCTATTGAGATGATCATGTGGTTTCTGGTGGTTTTGGTGTTGATATGCTCAATGATGCTGATACTTTTGCTAATATTGAAGCCGCTCTGCATTCCTGGTATAAATCCTACCTGGTCATAGTGTATTATTCTTGTGATAAGTTGCTGTAATCTATTTGCTAGTATTTTGTTTAAAATTTTTGCATCTATATTCATTAGAGAAATTGGTCTATAATTTTCTTTCTCTATTTTGACTCTTCCTGGTTTAGGTATCAGCACCATATTTGTATCATAAAAAGAATTTGGTAAGACTCCTTCTTCACCTATTTTCCCAAAAAGTCTGTATAGTATTGGAATTAATTGTTCTTCAAATGTTTGATAGAATTCACATGTAAATCCATCCGGCCCTGGAGTTTTTTTCCTAGGGAGTTCATCAATGGCTTGTTTAATTTCTTTTTCTGAGATGGCGTTATTTAAGTATTTTTTTCCTCTTCGGTTAATCTGGGCAATTTATATTTTTGTAAATATGTATCCATTTCACTAAGATTGTGAAATTTGTTGGCATATAGTTGGGCAAAATAATTCCTAATTATTGTTTTAATTTCCTCTTCTTGGTGGTAGCTTCGCCCTTTTCATTGTTGATACCAGTAATTTGGTTTTCTTCTTTCTTTGCTTTTTAGTTAAATTAACCAAAGGTTTATCTATTTTGTTGGGTTTTTTTTTTTCATAAAACCAGCTCTTAGTTTTATTTATTAGTTCAATAGTTTTCTTAATTTCAATTTTTAATTTTTCCTTTGGTTTTCAATATTTCTAATTTGGTGTTTAGTTGAGGATTTTTAATTGTTCTTTTTCTAGTTTTTTTAGTTGTATGCCCAATTCATTAATCTCCTCTTTTTCTATTTTATTTATGTAAGCATTTAGAGATATAAAACTTCCCCTAAGAACTGCTTTCGCTGCATCCCATAAGTTTTGGTATGTTGTCTCATTATTGTCATTCTCTTGAATGAAATTATTGATTGTTTCTATGATTTGTTGTTTGACCCAATCATTTTTTAGGATTAGATTATTTAGTTTCCAATTATTTTTTAGTCTATCTTTCCATGGCCCTTTATTACATATAATTTTTATTGCATCATGATCTGAAAAGGATGCATTTAATATTTCTGCCTTTCTGCATTGGATTGTGAGGTTTTTATGCCCTAGTACATGGTCAAGTTTTGTGTATGTGCCATGTACTGCCGAGAAAAAAGTATATTATTTTCTATCCCCATTCAGTTTTCTCCAGAGGTCTGTCATACCTAACTTTTCTAATGTTCTATTCACCTCCTTAACTTCTTTCTTGTTTATTTTGTGGTTAGACTTATCTAGTGCAGAGAGGGGGAGGTTCAGGTCCCCCACTAGTATAGTTTTGCTGTCTGTTTCTTCCTGTAACTCCCTGAACTTGTCCTGTAAGAATTTGGATGCTATACCATTTGGTGCATATATATTTAGTAATGATATTACTTCATTGTCTATGGTGCCTTTTAGCAGGATGTAGTTTCCTCCCTTATCTCTTTTGATTAGATTTATTTTTGCTTTTGCTTTGTCTGAGATCAGAGAAGCTAATTTTATTAATAAAAACACAATGAAATAGATAAATCATTGGTTAATTTGATTTTTAAAAAAAGAGAATAATTTATTTAAAAAAATTTAAAAAGTAAAAAAGGACAGAAAAAACAAATTACTAACATCAAAAATGAAAGGGATGAATTCACCACCAATGAATAAGAAATTAAGACAATTATTAGGAGCTATTTTGCCCAATTATATGCCAATAAATTTAACAATCTAAATGAAAGACCTGAATATCTACAAAAATATAAACTATCCAGATTAACAGAACATATAAAAATATTTAAATGATCCAATCTTAAAAAAAAGAAATTGAATAAGGCATCAGTGAACTTCCTAAGAAAAAGATTCCCAGGACCATATGGATTCCAAGTGAATTCTATCAAACATTTAAACAACAATTAATCCCAATACTATATAAACTATTTTGAAAAATAGACAAAGAAGGAATCCCACCAAATTCCTTTTATGACACAAATATGGTGTTGATATTCAAACCAGGAAGAACCAAAACAGAGGAAGAAAATTATAGATCAATTTCCCTAATGAATATTGATGCAAAAATTTTAAGTAAAATACTAGCAGAGATTACAGCAATACATCACACTTTGACTAACTGGGATTGTACCAGGAATGCAGGGAAGGAATGCCAATTGTCACCTCTATTATTTAATATTGTACTAGAAATGTGAGCTCTAACAATAAAAGAAGAAAAATAAATTAAAAGAATTAGAATTGGCAATGAGGAAACAATCATTCTTTGCAGGTGATATGATGTTATAGTTAGAAAATCCTAGAGGATCAACTAGAAAACTACTTGAAATTAACAACATTAGCAGATTGCAGGATACAAAATACATCCACATAAATCATCAGCATTTCTATATATTACCAACAAAGTCCAGCAGCAAGAGATAGAAAAGAGAAATTCCATTTAAAATAACTGTAGACAATATAAAATACTTGGGAGTCTACCTGCAAAGACAAACACAAGTACTATATGAACACAAGTATAAAACACTTTTTGTGCAAATAAATTAAGATGTAAACAATTGGAAAAAAATATTAGTTGTTCAGGGGTAGGCCAAGCTGATATAATAAAAATGACAATTCTCTCTAGATCAATGTATTTGTTCAGTATAATACCAATCAAACTATCAAAAATTATTTTATAGAACTAGAAAAAATAATAACAAAATTCATTTGGAAGAAGAAAAGCTCAAAGATATCAAGGGAATCAATGAAAAAAAATGTGAAAGAAGGTAGTCTAACCACACCAGATCTCAAACTGTAATATAAAGTAGTAATTATCAAAATAATCTCATGCTGGCTAAGAAATAGAGTGGTAGATCAGTGGAATAGATTAGGTACAAATTATATTATAGTTAACAACCATAGTGATCTAAACAGTGCTTCTTAAACTTTGGGTCACAAGCCCATGTGCTAAAGGGGTCACAAATGGAAAAAGTTTAAGAAGACCTGATAGTATATGATAAACCCCCAAAATCCAAGCTTTTGGGACAAAGACTCATTGTTTGACAAAAACTGTTGGAAAACTAGAAACCAGTATGGTAGAAACTAGGTATAGATCAGCATCTTACACTGTACACCCAGATAAGGACAAATGGGTACATGGTTTACACATAAAAGGTGATACCATAAAGAAATTAAGAGAGCATGGAGTAGTTTATTTGTCAGATTTATGGATAAGGAAAGAATTTAGGACTGAAGAAGATATAGAAAGCATTACAAAATGTGAGGTAGAGCATCTTGAGTATGTAAAATTAAACAGTTTTTGCGCAAACAACGCCAATGCAACCAAAATTATAAGGAAAGCAGAAAACTGGGGAAAAATTTTCAACAAGTCTCTCTGATAAAGGCCTCATTTCCCAAATGTGTACAGAACTGAGTCAAATTTATACAAATGCAAGCCATTCCGCAATTGATAAATGGTCAAAGGATATGAACAGGCAGTTTTCAGGCAAAGAAATAAAAGCTATATGACTATAGGTCATAGAAAAATTCTCTAAATTCCTATTATCAGAGAAATGTGAATTAAAACAACCATGAGATGCCACCTCACACCTATCAGAGTGGCTAATATGACACAAAAAAAAAAAGAAAAAAGAAAATGTTGGTTGTTGGAGGGGCTGTGGGAAAACCGGGACACCAATGCTGGTGGTGGATTGTTGGTGGAGTTGTGAATTGATCCAACCATTCTGAAGAGCAATTTGGAACTATGCCCAAAGGGCTATAAAAATGTGAATGCTCTTTGATCCAGCAATACTGCTGCTAGGGCTATATCCCAAAGATATCCAAAAAAAAAAGAAAAGGACCAAAATATTTATAACAGCTCTTTTTGTGGAGGTTAAGAATTGGAAATCAAAGGGATGCTTATGAATTGGGGAATGGCTAAACAAGTGGTAAATGTGGTATATGATAGTAATGGAATGGTTTTTTTAAATTTTATTAGTTTATTTTGATTTATCAACAATCACTTTCATATGCTTTTTAAAATTTTTCTTCCCCTTCCTCCCCACCACCCTCCCCAAGATAGCACACAATCTGATATAGGCTATACATTTACATTCCTATTAAACATATTTTCACATCAGTGAAGTTGTAAATAAAAATTAAAACCAAAAGGAGGAACTATCAGAAAGAGGAAACAAATCTCAACAGTAGAGAAAAAAATGATAGCGATTCAACTTCCATAGTTCTTTCTTTGGCTGGGGATAGCATTTTCCATCCTGAGGCCTCTGGAGATGTCTTAGATCCTTGTAATGCTGAGAAGGGTTCAGTTTATCAATATTTAGTCATCACACAACATGGCTGTTACCGTGTACAAAGTTCTTTTGGTTCTTCTCAGTTCACTCAGCATCAGACCATATAAGTCTTTTCAGGTTTTTCTGAAGTCAAACTGTTCATCATTTCTTATAGCACAATAGTATTCCATTACATTCATATACCACAGCTTGCTCAGCCGTTCCCCAGTTGATGGGCACCCTCTCAGTTTCCAATTCTTTGCCACCACAAAAACAGCTGCTATGAATATTTTTGTACATGTGGGTCCCTTTCCCATCTGTATGATCTCTTTGGGATATAGCTCTAGAAGTGCTTTTGATGAATCAAAGGGTATGCACATTTTTATGGCCCTTTGGGCATAGTTCCAAATTGTTCTCCAAAATGGTTGGGTTAATGTAATGTTATTGAGCTATAAGAAATGACAGGAGGGTGATTTCAGAAAAATCTGGAAAGGTTTTTTTTTTTTGACATGAATTGATGAGCAGAGCCTCAAAGCAAAATGTGTCTGGATATAAATTCAATGAGAATTCCTGAAAGAGTAGAAGTAAAGGTTAAATTTTTTTAAAAGAAATTAAATAAAAATGTTTGAAAAATAATTAAAAAAGAAATGTGAGCTATAGAAGAAAGAAATTAAAAGAGAATTATCAGCTTGGCACAAGGGATACAAAACCTTGAGTAAGCAACAAACTGCCTGAACATTAGAATGGATTAAATGGAGGCCAACGGCTATATAAGACAACAAGAAACATTAACATAAAGTTTAAAAAAACTGAAAATTAGAAAAAGAAACCATAAAATATCCAATGGCAAATACAACTGCCTTAGAAAGCCTTAGACAACTTACTTACAAGATTTAGGAAGGTCAGAGAAATAATTTAAATTTAATTTAATTTAATAATCATTGGCCTACCTGAAAGCCATTATGAATGAAGGAGTGTAGACATCATATTTGAAGGAAGCATGGAAGAGACTGCTTATATCTCTTAGAACTAGAGAGCTAAGGAGAATAGAAAGTATACACTGATAACTTTCTAAGAGAAACTCCAACATGAAAATTCTAAGGAATATTATGTCCAAATCCAGAACTTTCAGAAGAAAAAAGAAAAAAATACTGCTAGCTGGGACAGAAAAAATTTAAGTACTGAGGAAAGAGAATTCGAGTACTAAGAAGTCATAGTCAGGATCATAAACACATACACACACACATATGTACACATATACACATATATATATGCATACATATATAAGTATATAGTATATATCTATATATAAAATGAAATATGTAATATATAAAATATGAGTATGATGTATAATAAAATGACAATACTACTTATTCAATTTCACACCAAACTACAAAAGGATTACTTTAGAGAACTAGAAAAAATAACAAAATTCATGTGGAGGCAAAAAAAAAGTCAAGACTGAAGAAAAATATTGAGAAGTGGGAATAAAAGGAGCTTCACAGTTCTAGATCTTAAACAATACCATAAAGCAGTGATTCTGAAAAGACTTTGATGTTTGTTTTTGTGCTAGTTAAAAGAAAAGAGACTGAATGGAGGAAAAGATTAGCTACAGAACATAGAGAAACAAATGTATTGAGTACCCTAGTATTTAGTAAACACAAAGACCCCAACTACTGGGATAAGGATTCACTATCTGACAAAGACTTCTGTGAAAAATTGGACAGCGCTATGGAAAAAAAAATTGGATTTAGACCAAAATCTCATACCTAATATTTATAAGCTCAAAATGATCTAAATGACACATATATGATATCTAAAGGATAAATATCCTTCTTACAAAAGGTCACATCATAAAACAAAAGTAGAAAAACATGGGGAAAAATTACCTATCAAATTTATGGATAGGATAAAAATTCATAATGAAACAAGGTATAGAAAGGATGTTAGAAGTTAAGATTGACTAGTTTGAATACATAAAATGAAAAAGGTTTTGCACAAACAAATAAAATGAAACTAAGATGAAAAGGTAAACAACTGGGGAAAATTTTATCACTTTTTTGGATAGATGTCTCCTATACAAGTATAAAAAATTAATTCAGATTTATAAGACTCATAACCATTTCCCAACTGATAAATGGTCTGAAGATATGAGCAAGCAGTTTTCAAGGGAGGAAACTCAGGCTGTCCATAGCCACATGGGGAAAAAAAATGCTCCATCTTACTATTAATTTTTTTTAAAGTGAAAATTAAAGCAGTCCTGAGATCCTGCCTTAGACTCATCAGATTGGCAAAGATGACAAAAATGAAAATTATAAATGCTGGAGGATATGCAGGAAAACAGTGACATAGATCCTATGTTTGTAGACCTGTAAAAGGGTACAAACATTCTGGAAAACAATTTGGAATTATACTCAACTGTTATTCAACAGTGCTGGACTTTTGGCCCAGCTATTCTACTATTAAGTCTGTTCCCAAAAGTGATCAAATAAATTAAAAAGAAAAGATTTTCATATCCAAAAATATTTACAGCATCTCTTTTTTTGTGATAAGAAATGGAAATGAAAAGGATATTATTCATCAATTTTTGTTGTTTAGTAGATTGTGTTTGACTCTTCATGAGCCCTTTTGGTGTTTTCTTGGGTAGAGATACTAGGATGGTATGATTGCAATTTCCTTCTCCAGCTCATTTTACAGATGAGGAAACTGAGGCAAACAGGGTTAAATGACTTGCCCAGGGTCATACAGCTAGTAAGTGTCTGAGGCCAGATTTGAACTCAGGAAGATGAGTCTTCCCAACTCTAGGCCCCAGCACTCTACTCACTCTGCTGCCTAGTTGCTCATCAATTTAAGAATGGCTGAATAAGTTGGCTATACAAATATAATGAAATACTATTGTGTTGTAAGAAATGAGAAAATAGGTTATTTTAAAGAGACATAGAAAGACTTATATGAAGAGATACAAAGTGAAGTGAGCAGAATGAGAGGAACAATTTGTATTGATGACAATGAACTGCTTTGGAGATTTTTCTAAACTAATCAGGAAAATGATTTATATGGGGTGTCTAAAAAAGTCTTAGTGTGGTTTTAAGCTTTAATAGATTTTGAAGAAACGCAGCAGAATAACAACACTACAAAGAAAAATGTTGAAAGACAGAACTATGAGCAATACAAAGATGATTTGTATGACTATGGATTACTCCTGACGAAGAGGTAAGAGGTTTGGGACACAGAATGAGACACACACGTGTGTGCGGCCAATAAAGAATCTGTTCTGATAGACCGTGCATATCTGTTACAAGGAATTTGCTTCTCTTTTCTTTTCAGTGGAATGGGATAGAGCGTCAGCACCAAAATCAAGAGGACCTGAGTTCCAATCTGGCCTCACACACTTACTAGCTCTGGGACCCTGGGCAAATCACTTAACCACAATTGCCTCCCCTCCCTTCCCCTCCACCCCAACAAAACAAAACAAAATTAAAAAATGAAATGATGGGAGTGGGAGGGAGAGGAAATGGATTTCTGTTATTTTTTTTAAATTGAGAAGCTGAGGGGTATACAACAAAAATGGAATGTGCTATAAATTTTCAGATGAAGTCACTGAAATGTTGGTTTTATTTAATTGTTTTGTTTTATTAGCAAAGAACTTACAAAAAGGAGAAATATGGAAATGTCTGTAACATAAAAATAAAACACATTAATAAAACTTTTTAAAAAAGGTTAAAATGATTTATCAGCTAGTACTGTAAAGAAACTGAGAGCATGGAATATCATACTGCAGAAGAGAAAAGACATAAGCTTACAATCAACCACAACTTACTCAGCAGTTCTGAGTATAATTCTACAAGGAAGGAAATGTATTTTTTAAAATTAAATAGAATATTTTCATGAATTTCTAAAGAGAAGGCCCTAGCTGAAGACAGTGCAAATGTAAGAGTCAAGAGAAACACAAAAAGGTAAACATGAGTAGCAATCATAAGGTATGGAACAGGCTATCTCTTTACATTCCGATATAGGGAAGTGAAACTTATCTTCTCTGAACTCTGTCATCATCAGGGTTATATAGGGACTCTCATCAGACAGAAGGCTTGCCAGTGGTTCTATTATATTTTGATGATCCTAAAAGAATAATGAAAAGGGAGAGGAAGGGGAATAAACTGGGGATGGACAGAGAAAGGTTGTTGTTCAATCATTTTCCATTTGCAGCTGTCTCTTCATGACCCTATTTGGGGTTTTCTTGGCAGAGATACTGGAGTAGTTTGCCATTTCCTTCATTTTACAGAAAAGGAAACTGAGGCAAACACGGTGAAATGACCTGCCCAGGTCACACAGCTAGTAAGTCCCTAAGGCCAGATTCAAACTCAGGAAGATGAGTCTTCCTGACTCCAGGCCCAGCACTCTATCCTCTGTGTCACATAGCCCCAAAAGAAAGGTTAGAGAAAATTATTTCTCATACTAAGGGAATCCAAGTAGAAATCTTGACAAACAAGGAGGAAAGGGTAGGGGGGATTGGATGGCACTTGAACCTTATTCTCATCTGTATCAAAGGATTAAAAAATACACATGAACACACAGCTGGGTATTGGAATACATATGACTCAATAGAAAACAGGAGGGGAAAGGGAGAAGGGAGAGGGATAAATAAGAAGGAAGATAGATTAAGGGAAGGAGTTGTCTGAAGCAAAACCCAATCAACTAAAGATGTATGCAAATATTTACAGCAGCTCTTTGTATGGTGGTAAAGAGTTGGGATCTGAAGGGCTGCCCACAAACTGAGTAATTGCTGAACAAATACTGGTTTACAATGCTGATGGGATATTATTGTGCTGTAAAAAATAATGAAGGGTTTCTTTTCCCAGAGAAATCTGAAAGGACTTTGTATGAAGCAATGAAGAGTTGGGTGAATAGAGTTAAGAGAACATTTTATATAGTGACAAGAATTTTGTAATAACAAATGACTTGGAAAGACTTAAAAACTTGGATCAGTGGAATGACCAACCGTGATTCCAGAGGACTCCTTGATAAAACATGCTATACACCTCCTGATAGAAAGAAGAGCTCAGAGTGCACGATGAAACTGATTTTTCCTGGGCATAGTCAATGGAAGAATTTGTTTTACTTGACTATATGCTTAGAATAGGATTTCTTTTCTTTTTTTTTTTAAAAAAATTAATTAATTTATTTTTAGTTTTCAACAATCACTTCCACAATCTTTTGAGTTTTAAATTTTTCCCCTCCCTCCCCACCTCCCTCTCTAAGATAGCAGGTAATCTGATATAGGCTCTACATATACATTCCTATTAAACACGTTTTCACATTAGTTATGTTGTAAAGAAGAATTAGAAACAATAAGAGGAACCACAATAAAGGAGAAACAAAATAAAACAGAAGAAAAAAAGAGCAAATAGTATGCTTCAATTTGCATTCAGACTCCATAGTTTTTTTCTCTGGATGTGAACAGCATTTTCCATCATGAGACTTTCTGAGATGTCTTAGATCCTTGCATTGCTGACTAAGTCTATCAAAGTTAGTCATAGGATTTCTTTCTTTTCTTTCTTTTCTTTTCTTTTCTTTTCTTTTCTTTTCTTTTCTTTTCTTTTTCCTCTTTTTTTCCTTTCTTTCTTGTTTTCTTGTCTTTTTCTGTCTTTCTTTTCTTTTCTTTTCTTTCTTTCTTTTCTTTTCTTTTCTTTTCTTTTCTTTTCTTTCCTTTCCTTTCCTTTCCTTTCCTTTCCTTTCCTTTCCTTTCCTTTCCTTTCCTTTCCTTTTCTTTTCTTTTCTTTTCTTGGTGGGAGAGAGACTAGAGAGGGAAAAGAGGGGGGAGGTAAATTTCTGTTGATTGAAAAAAATTAATTTAATTAAGATAAAAAGACAAATGCCTATGTAGCAAAGCTGGGAGGGGAGGACCTCAAGCAATCTAAAGAAGCTGGGCCAAGAAAGCATGAAGTGCTCATTAAGCCCTTACTGTGTGCACAGTGCTGAGGGCTGGAGATAGAAATTCAAACAAAAAGAAAGACAATCCCTGCCCTCCTTGAGTTTATGCTCTAATGGGAGAAGATAACATATAAAAGGAAGCTAAAACGGGGAGGTGGGGCAGAAAGTGCCTGAGGGGAGGGCATGGTGACAAAGTCAGAAGCACAGTTGGGAGAGGAATGTAACATGGTGGCCTGGAGCCATCTCCAAAATGGAGGTCATCAGGAGGAACTTCCCACTGGGAGAAAGGGGCCAGAATGTCAGAGGGATGGTCCAGCTGAGAAGACTCCAGATGCTGAAGGAAGTTCCAGAGGGAGAAGGCATCTGAGTCATGGGGCAAAATCCAGAAGAGTCTTGGTACAACTGGGAGGGCAATGAGGTTCTCTGATGGGTTGTTTTAACAGGTCATTCCCAGCTCAGACATCCTAGGGAACCAGAAAGACTAGCTATAGGTATAGGTGGAGGTCTAGGTCTGGGTATAGGTACAAGTCTAGGTCTCAATGTGCATACACAGACGCCCATGGTCCCCCTTATGCAGGTTTCAGTATAGGTCTCAGCCCATCCACTCCACAATACAGTAACACCATGAATTACTCTAGCCTAAAACCCTTCCCTTAGGGCAATTCCTGTGGTCATGAGCATCTGTGCATTTTGCCAGGCTGATCTTTTGACCACAGGCACAGGTTTTTTTCTTGATCTCCCTGGTTTGCTCAGCTCTTTCAGACCAGGCCCTCCAAAGACGCTGGTTATGGATGAAAGCCCAGAGACATTTAACTGTTGTGAACAGGCTTGGGAGGAAGACTTGATGGGTTGGGGCTGGAGGGAAAGAAAGATATTACATGCAATATGAGATGTAACACAGTGTAATAGACATGGAGCCAGCCTATAAGTCAAGTCAATGCAAAAGGCAATTATAAAGCACCTACTTTGTGCCAGGTTTGGTTTTGATTTCTAAAGCAACTCCATAGAGGGCTAGATAGAGACAGACAAAAAGACAGAGAGAAAGGTAGGGATAGATAGATAGATAGATAAATAGATAAATAGATAGATGGATGGATAGACAGACAGACAGACAAACATTTGTTAAGCACTTACTGTGGCACTAGGTTCTGTGTTAATGGCTAGAGATTCAAATACAAGCCAACAAGACCATGTCTACCCCCAAGGAGTTTCTATTCTAATGGAGGAAAACAATACAGTGCACCCGAAATGTAGGGGAGAAAGGGTACCTGGTGTGTGAAGGGTGGGGGGTAAGGGGATAGAGGGGAGTCCAGGAAAGTGAGGCCCTTGTCACCTGAATAGTGGTCTGCCACTCAAGGGAGGCATCCTATGGTGGACATTTTATCAGGATGGGAAGGAGGGAGTCTGGAGAGCAAGGCAAGCCAAAGGCAATTAACTACAGAAGAGCTGCAGATAAATACTGTGTGAGGGAGTTTCCTCTTTGAGGAGCTTGCTTCACCAGTGAAATCACAGGTCTGGTGCAAACAATCAAACAAACTCTGAAATGGGCAGGGCTAAGACCCAGGAGAGTCACAATGAGGAACATGGTAGGTAGTTCAAAGAGTCCTGGCCCAGAAGCCAAGACTTCAAGTCCTGACTTGGCCCATGTGTCCCACCCCCCATGTCACTGTGGACAAGTCATTGAATCTCTCTGAGTCTCATATTCCTCCTCTTTAAAATGGGTGCGTGGTGTGGATGAGATGACTTCTAAGGTCTGTTCCATTGCTGAAACTATGATCCTATGATAACAGCAACATGGAGGACTGGACATGGTGCTAGAAATGGAGTCAGGAAGGCAGAGCATCAAGCCCCTGAATCTTTGTTTCCTCATCTATAATGTGGGGATGGGGATATCCAGAGGAGCTACCCCCAAAGGGTTATTAGGAGGCTCGCATGAGATGATGTATCTAAAGCAACTTCAAAATAGTAGATATGTACCAGTTACTCTTATTAGACATACAAACAACATACACATGCTTGCACACACACACACACACACATACACACACACATGCCTCATTATCAGTCTACTCCAGTAGACCATGCATCAGTTGGGATCAAATTCTTTGGCTGTGGAAGCCTGTGAAGCAACAAATAGCAAGTCACCCTCTGTCCTGTGCAGCGCTTTTGCTTTGGCAATGACCCTAAATCAGTCAGTGGTGGAAAGGGGGCTGAAGGCAACATGGACCGAAGCTGTCCCAGGTGACAACGGATGGCTTGTCATGAACATCATTGGAGGGAATGCCCACTTCTGAGAGATCACAGATACATTTGTTGATGATTCCCAGCACTTTGGAATGTCCCTGGCACATAATGGATGCTTTACAATGCTTGTGGCTCCATTGATCGACCCATTGACTGATTGATGATGTCCTGACCTATGGCTTTAGCTGTGTAGGGAATGCCATCCAACGATGTGGATCTGCCATTATTCTATAACTTATAGCCTTGGAGCAGAGAGAGATTCAGTGAGCTGTCCAGGGTCACAAAGCTGGGATGTTTAGAGGCAAGACTTGAACCCGGGTCTTGCTCCAAAAGAAATTTCTCCAGGATAGCCAGGAGGAGTCTGGAGTGCAAGGCAAGCCAAGACTCCAAGGCGAGTCCTTATCCACTGTTCTAGGCTGCTTCTTATTAGTCAGTCAAGAAACATTTGTGAGCAGTTAGGTAGCACAGTCAATCAAGTGTTGGGCCTGGAGTCAGGAAGACTCATCTTCCTAAGTTCAAATCTGGCCTCAGATACAAGCTGTGTGACCCTGGGCAAGTCACTCCACCCTTTCTGCCTCAGTTCCCTCATGTGTAAAATGAGCTGGAGAAGGAAATTGTAAATCACTCCAGTGTCTCTGCCAAGAAAACCCATATGGGGTCACGAAGAGTTGGACACGACTGAAAACTAGCTGAACAGCAGCAGCAAGCTCCATCCCAGTGCTGCTGTTGTGTGGTTCTGGGCTCCTTTCCTGGCTTCTCTCTAATCTGCAGTCTGCCTGCCTCCCCTAATCTCCCCTGCCCTAGCGAGGCCCAGAGAAGGGGGTTTCACAGCTCCCGCTGGGAAGGAGGGGAAGGAGGGCAGTCAGTGAAAGTCAGACAAAGGGTGTGGAGAACCCCAGGCTGGTGGGAAGTCGCTTGGCAAAGCAGAGGAGGAGGTCAATGAAAAGGAGGTGTGAGGGAAAGAGAAGCTTCTGGCTGAAGCCTGGAGCCTCTGAGCCATTCCCATTTCTAAGCCGTAGCCTTTCTTTGCCCTCCAGAGTTGTGAGACAGATGAGGGAAGAGCGAACAGCCCTCCATGGTGATGAAAGGGAGCTCTCTCCAGGGGCCTGTGCACTTCATCCACGCAAAAAGATTCTCCCCAAGGCCTTCCAAAGGTGAAATGGAGAGGGGGAGGGGAGGAGGAGAATCTGGGCCTGTTTAACTGGAGAAGAGAAGCCTGGAGGAGTGGGCAGAATTGCTGTGTTCAAGGATTTCAGTGGCTGCCATGTGGAAGATGGACTGGATTTGGTCTGTATGGCACCAGAGGGCAGAACACTAAGAATAGGATGGTCTGGATGGTCACTTGTAAAGAGAATGATTATTCAATCATTGTTGGACCAGGTGCCTCTGAGGTCCCAGTTCTGAGATAGCTTAGGAGCAGAACAACCATATGGAGAGATGACTGTGATTGAGTTGAGGAAAGCTGGAGTTGGAATCCCATCTCCAGTACTTAATGATGGGCTGACCATGGGCCAGTGACTTTACCTCTCCAGGCCTGAGTTTCCTCTGCTATAAAATGAGGGTGTTGTAGGGACCTTCTGGCTCTCAATCAACATCCTGTGATTTGGGAGAAAGCAGCAGACAACTCTCATTCTACAGATGAGGAGACTGAGGCCTGGAGTCATCTGTGCCCTGACAAAGGATGTGGCTTATCCAAATCTGGCTGTCCTGAATGGAAGGAAGCCCAGGCTTCCCCCCTCTCACCCACTCTCCTCCCTAGAGCAGTAGCAACCCAAAGGTGCTCACTGGGGGCTGAGCCAATCCAGGCAGTGTGACTGCAGCTGAGGCTCAATGAATACAATCTGTCTGTTGAACCATCAAGCATTTGGGATTTCTTGGCAACAACCTGGCTTTTCTCACAGGCTTGGCTGACCTCATGTACCCTCTATGGAACAATAATAATTCAATTTTTAAGGTGTAGAATGTGCTTTTCTCACAGCCTCATGAATAATGTGGTGCAAGCCTTGTTAATCCCATGTTACAGATGAAGACACTAAGATGCAGAGGGAGAAAATGACTTGCTCATGTCACAGGGCTAGTAAGTGAGAAAACAAACAAAAAACTCCAATATAAAATGTGATGAAACATCCCTTTGAAGCAATAGAGATAATTTCCTTTTCATTTCTTTCTCATAAAGCAAATCCATCCTCATCATTATGCCTTTATACGCATTCTCCATCCCTACCATTTCCCTTAGCTAAGGTTACAGGAGCCTACTGGTATACCACCTCAGCTGTCCTAAGGTCCTAGTACTGAAAGAAGGAAAACCCCTGACTTCTCCCAGTTATGGAGTCCAATAGAACAGAAGCATATTAAGGGTCAGGAGTCTCATTTTTTCTTTTTATCCAACACAGTACCTGTCCCATTTAAAAAAAAAACACTTGTTAATTAATTGGGTGATGTGGTGTCCCTCCTTCCATGTTGGGGCCCAATGTGTCTAGGATCTTCCAGGTGTGACCAAAACAAGCTGCAGAAATCTTGAAGCCCTCTGGTATAGGGGTGTGGATCATGCCTTTGGTATTTATAGGCTATCTCTCCTCTAGGGACTTTGTCTCTTCCTTCTTTGTGGGTAATGAACATCTGGTACAGAGTACATTGGACAGCATCTTCCCATGAAGAGAGCTTGAGGAACCTGTGTAAGGTTGAGCAGCTTGATGACGTGGAATAGATATGCCTTAGAATGTAGATATTCTGTAACTGATTCCAGGGTGCCAAACACATGGTCAGGGAAGCCTTTTTCTACTGTCAGCTGCTTAGCCAGAATTGGGAGTATCTTTGAAAAAGACTTGAGTTAGCCTTGATCTCTTCTCTTTGGCCATTTTCTGTTCAGCTTCCCCACTCTTGGTGCATCTCTGGAACTCATTTACTGCAGGATCTGGCAAAAGGCAATGCAGAAAGGGGAGGACCTTGGACCCTCCTCATCAAAGCTGCTCTGTGGCCTATGCCCCAGCTCTTGGCCACCTTTGGTACTGGTGCTTTCATTTTAGATAAAGGGAGAGTATCATCCCATCATCTGGGCTCTGCAGTCTGATCAGCATCAATGCCTCAGGGAGAAAGGACAGCCCAGTGGTAACTGACTCACCTGACATTCATACTGTATCCAGAAGCTGGGATGCTGGATGCTGGGCTCAGCTCTCCTTTAGTCTGACATGGAAAAGAAAAAGTGAGGAGACCTACAAAGAACCCAGGCCTGTATCATGGAGCACAAGGTGGCCTTGGTGTGGAGGCTCCAACGTCTCTTTTATTACAGTGTCATCTTTTACCAGATATTGCCAGCAAAGTAGTCCAAAAGATCCACCAGGAGCATTAACAAAGAGAAAGTGGCCAAGGAGAAAAGGCTGAAGCTAACTTGAGTTTAGGCTGCACAGCCAATTACAATTCGGCTTCTCTTTGGCCAATGGGAACTAGTTCCATAGAGTCTCTACGTACTCCAAGGATTCTCCGAGACACGTCCTTTCCTTTCCATGTGATCAGCACTGTCCTTGAAGCACACTTCCCAGCATCTCCATCTAAGGCTCTGTGTGTGTGTGTGTGTGCCAGATGCAGCATGTTGCTGTGCTTCCCTGCCCCGCCCTAAAATCTTCTATGTATGGAATTTTCCTTGCTGAACATTTTCACCTCTTAGGCAACCATGGTGACTGACATCCGATGATATCATGCCCTACCTATGACATGAAAAGTGGCAAGGATTGGGAAGGAAATAAGCATTTATTAAGTGACTGGTATGTGCCAGACACTGTGCTCAGCACTTAACCAATATCATTTCATGTGATCTTCACTACCCTGGGAAGTAGGTGTTATTATTATCCTCACTTACAGTTGAGGAAACTGAGGTAAATAGAGGTTAAACGACTTGCCAAGGTCACACAGCTAATAAGTGTCTGAGGCTAGATTTGAACTCGGGTCTTCCTGACCTCTTGTCCAGAATTCTATCCACTGTGCTACCTTGCTGCCCCCGTGCCAAGAGGGAAGCCAATCAGGATTCAGCTTATTGAGTACTCACCCATTCATACAGAGCTCATGGCCCCCTGTGAGCCTGTCGTGTGGGGTAGTCCAGGTTCCCCACTATGAAGAACTAGAGGAATTCCCAGGATCCTAGCGCATCACCTGAGGCCGGGGACAGCAGGACTGCCTCTCCTGGTTATAAGCACCCTTCCTATTTCTCCAGAGCTTGGTTACTGATCCCAAGGTTTAGGAGCCTGCATAATCTGACCCTTTCAGAAATATGCTTCTGTCTTTATGGGTTTTCCTGTATCTTTACCTTCTCTTCCTTTCCCTCCCCCTGCCACCACCTTATCACCCTCAGTCCAGATTCCAGAGTCTAGAGTGGGAGGCCTTCTCCAGTAGGAGGACTAATACGTACATAACTTAGCATGGCTGGTCAGGCTATTGCTTCTTCTGAGACAGACACCTACAAAACTGAGTCTCACAAATTAATGACCCAAGTTGGCTTGAAAGAGAATATATTTAATACTAAAATGTAAATAAAATGTCAGTCATCTCATTGCCAAATCAATAGCTAACCTACTAACATGCACATAAACTATAAGGAAAATCAAGAACATGGCAATGGGCAACCAAATCTCTCCCAAAGGACTTCTACCCAATGGAAAGAGCTTCCTTATCAATAATGACTGAATTTCCATTACTCCTGAAGCAAGAGAGCTCTGGACAACCTTTCTTAGCCTGAATTTGGCACATCTGAATGCAAGGCCATATGAACATCCAAGAACACAGCAAGAATAACTCTATCTCCTTATAGTCAAGAGAAGATGGGGGAAAGGGACCACCCAGGTTCCCTGACTGTGCCATCTTTTGGCTGAGGAGAAACCCAGTACAGAAAGCCAGTTCAGACTTCTTTTGATGGCTCACTGGAAAGGAAGAGAACAAGCATAGGTCAAGAGAGAACCCTGCAAATCCCCTCCCCCTCTTCTTCTGGTCCCACTGGCACCCAGGTTCTCAGACGTGCATCCCGCTAAGATTCAAGGGGAATTTAGGGAATTTAGTGCCAGATAGTTAGGGGTTAGGATTAATGTTGGAGGTGTGTCCAAGGGCAAGGCAGTCTCCCATTGCATACTCTGTAGAGTTGGTATTCATGAATCTGTTGGGGTCTGACCTTAAATCCCTCTCCTCAGTTCATTTGGAAGCCTTCCATTTGGAAGCCTACGCTTGCTCTTCTCTGCCAAATACATTATTTACCTGAAAAATTCTTTCCAAAATTATCAGTGACTTCTTAATTGCCAATTTAATGGCCTTTCCCTGATTCCTCATTCTCCTTGACCTCTCTGCAGTATTTGAAATGTTGCCCACCCTCTCCTTCTACATAGTCTTCCCCTCTCAGAATTTTCATGAAATGTTTCTTTCTCTCTTTCTCCCTCCCCCCTTCCTTCTATCTCTGTCTCTCCTTCTCTCTCTGTCTCTGTCTCTCTTTTTCTCCCACTCCACCTCTGTCTCTCTCTCTGTTACTCTGTCTCTGCCTCTCTGTCTTTCTCTCTCCCCTAACATCCACATCTTAGCCTCTTTCAAGATTTACTGCAAAGGTCACTTGCTATTTTCACGGTTTCCTCAGTTGCTAAATTTCCCCATGCCTATTATGTATGTATCTTATCTATGCCTAGATATGTACTTGCACACTTTCTCACTAGAATGTAAGATCCTTGAGGGCAGAGGCTGATTTCCCTTCTTATTTGTAGCCTTGGTGCAGGACGCATAGCAATTGTTCAATTAATGCTTGTTTGATTGCCCTGTCCTGGGGACAAAAAATCAAACAATTTGGAGGAATTTGCATCCCATTGGGGGAAAAAATGAGGGCCCCAGAAGGACTTACAAAGTGTGCACAGGAGGAATATAAGGTCATTTCAGTGGGGGCTGGGGATTTTAGAAGGAATGATGTTTTGTTTTTTTTTTATGTGGGACTCTGAGCTAAACTTTGAAGGAAACAGGGCCTTCTAAGAGGAGGAGGGAAGGAGGAAGTGCATCCAATACTTGGGAGATGGGGTTTTATGATTCTGGAGCAGCAAGATGGCAGATTTAGTTGGACTATAGATTGTGTGAAAGAGAGTAATATATGAGGCTGGAAAAGTTGGCTGCAGGCAGACTCTGTAGGGCCTGAAATGACCAATGGGAGATATTTGATGATGTGCTCAGTGGTGCGGATAAAAAGAGAAAAAGAGAACAAGTTGTAGCCCTCAAGGACCTATGTGTCTAGGTCTCCCCATCTGTAAAATGGAGCTCACAATTTCTGCCTTTGTGGACCTCATTAGGGATTTTGTGAAGGTCCAATTACATAAAGCACAGCCTCTACACACTATAAAGCACCTTCTACCAGGTGATGCACCTTGTAAATTACAAAGTACTTTGCATATTGCTGAGTGTTACCCATAGGAAGGAGGCTATCATTCCTGGGAAAGGGGAAAGTATGTCTCTCCTTGGTTAAGGACAGACGTCTCTGGGTTCTCCTTTGGCACAGAAGGCCTATAGGGTTCTCTGAAGAAGGGAACATTGGCTGCTCAGAGCTCATGTTTTCCTCTGTGGCCCACAGGGCTGATGCTTGTCTTCCACCATTGCTTTCTCCCCATGGCCTGTAAATTAGCCTGGAAAGTTCCTATTCCAGAACAGTGGCCTCTTTTGGAAAGACAGAGTGTATCTCTGGGTTTTTCCAGGGTTTTTGCCTCTTTGGCATCCAAGGGGAAACCCAAGAAGACTCTGAATTTGCTTTCATTTCTTCAGAAATCCATGCCCTGGGGCTTGGAGAACATCTAGTCTTCTCTGCGTAGATGAGGATATGGATGCCTAAAGAGCAGAAAGGATTTGGCCCAGATCACCCAGGTAAGGAGCGATGAGACCATGACTCCTATCCAAGCCTCCTGACTCCAAGTCCAAATACTGGATGAGGCTGTGTAGCAAAATCCATGGAGACTCACTGGGTTCAAGTGCTGTCTGAGATATTGTTCACAGGAGAGTGTGAGATAGTCATTTAAGTTCTCAGGATCTCAGTCTCATCTGCAAAATGAGGCCAATCATATTATAAATCATCAGACATGGCAGAGTGGAAATTTTTGGAGTCAGAGGATTTGACTTCAAATCCTGCATCTGCCCATGAGTGATCTGATGAAACTGACTCAGTTTCCTTTTCTGTTAAAGAGAAGATTGTATGAGATCTTTACAATCTCTCCCAGCTTCGACATTCTTTATCTTGTGTTTTAAGGACCACCCCAACTCTGGTATTCTGAGTTCTCCATTCTAAAGATCCTTCCACATAAGATTCCCCATGGTTTTACTTGACAATCCTGTTTTCAGTGTCCTTTTGCCCCAATTCCCACCAAATATCCAGTGATGTCCAGACTACTGCTGCCCAGCATCTCACAACCCCAGATTCTGGCCAGCCCTGCCAGGATGCTGCCCCAGGCTAATCCTTCTTCCTTTTTCTTTCCTTCATGTGTGTTTCTCATTCCCTTAAGACAGCACTCTGCTAGTAAACCCACCTAGGAATCCCCTCCATATGACTTCAGTATCAGTGCCAGGATGCTGCCCGGCCCCATTTATGTAGTTTCATCCCAGGAGTCTGCTGGAGATGTAGTTCAAAACTACATCTATTGGCTATTGGGGTGTATGAGAGCTCAATCAGATTTGAGGTGGGTGAGCCTTCAGGGTATGCAGCATCCTGGTGCCTCTCATGACTGCCAGGGAGCAGAAAATTCCACTGGGTTTAGTGGCTAGTTGTCTTGCCAAGAATGACTTGAAGGTGAAAGCCATTCCAACCAGATATGTGCAAAGCAACGAATCAACTCATAAACATTTATTAAGGGCCTACTGTATGCCAGCCACCATGCTAGATGCTGGGGATGCAAAAGAGCAAAAACCAGTCGCTGCTTCAGGGAACTGACAAGAAACAGAGTAGGAACTGGACGGCGCCCTGGCACCCAATACTGAATTCATATGGAGGGCATTGTCAGCAGGTAGGCACTAGCACAGTAATATCCCCATGGGATGGGATGGGATGGGATCTCCTAAATTCTAAATCTGATGCTTATGTCTCATCCTTCATCCATCTCGATCTCTTGGAACCTTTTGCCAATCCTAACTCCTAGATACTATCTTCTCAATGGATTTCTGTGACCTCACTCTCTCCTGGTCTTTCTCTGATCTAGACAGATCTGGCTGCTCCTTGGAATCAGTCCCCTCTGCATCATTATTCATATCCTGACAGCTATGGGTCCCCTAATTCGTTGTCCTTGTTCCTCTTCTCTTCTCCCACTACATTATCTGTCTTAAAGTATTATCACTCTCCCAGTGATCAGCTCCCATGAGTTTAATTATAATCTTTATGCAGGTGACTCACCTATCTATCTATCTATCTATCTATCTATCTATCTATCTATCTATCTATCTATCTCTGTATTTATCTATGTCTGTATTTATCTATCTCTTTTTATCTCTCTCTATCTCTTTCTATCACTCTATCTCTATCTTTTTCTACCTCTGTCTATCTCTCTCTTTATCTCTATTTGTCTATCTCTTTCTATCTCTGTCTCCAGCTCTGTTTATTTCTATCTGTATCTATCACTCTATCTCTGACTTTATCTATTTTTATCTCTGTCTCTATCTCTATCTGTATCTATCAATCTATCTATCTATCTCCATCACTAGCCCCATCCTTTCCCCTAAGTTTCAAAAACTATAACCAACCACAACTACCTATTTAATGTTAAAAACTACACTTCACACTGAACATCCCACATTTCTGTGTCTGTCTGGTACATAAATAATATAGACTATATATGTAGATGTATGTGTATGTGTGTGTTTGTGTGTATTTCTCTCCTCAACTGCCATCCCAAATGCCCAGCTGCCCATCAGACATCTCCCACCAGCCTCTCCTGCTCTCTGATAGCTCTCATTACCTTCTTTCCCCAAACTTCATTCCCTGCCTTCTATGTCTCTACTGGCATCACCCTCATTCTTCAAGTCATCAGGTCACAACCTTGGTCTCACGTTCAGCCCCTCATTTTTCCCCACCCTCCATGTCCTATCAGTTGTCCAGTACCATCTCGTTCACTTCCACATTATCCTTCACATGCATCCCCTTCCCTCCCCTCCTCCAGCCCTCATCCCTCTTCCCTGGACTATTGCAATGGCCTCCGTGCCTTCAGTCTCTCCTCTCTCCAATCCATCTTCCAAACTTAGCTGCCATTTCAGTTGCTCCCTATGGCCTCTAGGATCAAGCACAGACCCTTCACTCTAAAATTCAAAGCCCCTCCTAGTCCAGCTCCACCCCATCTAGGGCCATCAGTTCTGCCCACACTGTTACTTCACTCCACCTCCCACCTCATATGCTGTGCCTAGAAGGCAGAAGCTAGAATCTGGGCTGGAAGGCTAGAAGCCAGATTCCTTATACTTGACATTCCTTCTGCTTTTGCTGTTCCTTTGCATAGGCTGTGCCCCATTCCTGGAAAGCCCTCCCTCTTAGCATCCCCAGCCTCCTCAGATGCCAGTGCCCAGCAGATACCATTCCAAGTCTCCTAAGTTCTTCCCACTGTTTTTCTCATGATTAATTATATTAATTAAATACATTTACATAATTAATTTTCATGATTCTCATGATTTGATTTGCTTTGTACATTGGGAATGTTGCATTTACTTCCTGGTGTAAGTAATATCATTTTCTCCAAGTAGAATAAAAGCTCCTTAAGGGGCAGGGACTGATTCATCCTTATCTTTGTGTTCCTAATACCAAGCATTGTGCATGGAACACAGTAGGCATACAATCAATGCTTGTCAAATTGGATAGAATTCAGTTCAAAGTTCACTAGCCACAGGAGCACCTGTGAGGGCTGCTTTTGCAAGAAGATAATGAGTTCTTTTTAGACATGTTGAGTTTGAGGTGTTTACAAGATATCCAGTGGAGAGGTCTACAAACAGACATGTAAACTTTAATTTCCTCTGCCTCAGCCATCAGTCATGAATTTTTATTCCGTTCTTTACTTTTGCTAGATCGCATGGACTTGGTGAAGATCAGGGCATCTGTGGCCTGGAATTGTAACCCATGTTTCCGGCTGTTTGACTGTAGGGGTCTGATGTGTGTCTTTGGTCTTTGATCTCTCAGTGTTCTGCCCTGGGACAGTGGGAACTTGGGGACTCCTGTGGGCTCTTGAATCCAGATGGCTTTGCTGACATCTGGTGGGAGGATGCCCAGTTCCTCTCAGCAGAAACATTCTTTATCCACTCTTCATTTTAAATCTTATTTGGTTTATATGCTACTGGCATCTAACAAACATACTTCCATGTATCCCGAAGTTGAGACAGAAAGAGCCAACCTGGAGAAGTCCCATCCTTTGAAGTCTGCTTCTGGATCCTCCACAACTGCCTAGCATGGGCTTGTCTTCTGTGCCCAGAACAGAATAGCAGTTCCTAATGTGTGGTGAATGCATAAAGTTGGTGAACCCACACAAGGCACCAGGCTTGGTCAGTTTTCATGGTTATTTACTGCCTATGAAACATTTGGCCTGACTCCATAGAAGAAATTAGAAAGCAGTCCTTCAGAGCACAGAATAAATAACCAGGCCTCCATGTCAATGTTGGACTGTGTTCCAAACATTTGTAGCTGCTGTAGAGATTGATAAATGATGCACATTCATTTTCAAGCATCTCTGAATTCCCAGGAGCTGTTTGTATTCATGAATTATTTCAATTTGCCAAGATGAATAGTACAATGACTTTCATTTGGGGGCCAAGAAAAAAAAATGATGAAAATAATGGATTCTTATAGATGAGGAAATTAGGAACCTCTGGCATGGAATCTTAGGACAGCTCAGTCATCTTTATCACTGATCTAGTGATGGAGGACATGTTTGGGGGCAGTGTTGGGGCAGTGCAGCTCACAGCTCCTGGACCCAGAGTGTTCAATCTCAACCTTGCTCCACAGACTTTTCAGTGTTTCCATAAAGGACATTAGAGTGATCTAATCTTAGGCCACTACTAGACTGGAAGCTGCCCGAGGGCAGATGCTTATCGTCTTTAAACTTTGTATATCTACTATTGCTCAGCAGAACTCACTACAGGATGTGATACATAATGTTTTCTTGAATGTAACTAGAAGTTCTTAGAATTTTAATTTAATCTCAATTCCATCATTTATTTTGTGAACCTGGAAATACAACAGAATCACAGAATCTTAGAGTTTGAGTGGACCTTAGATTACAGAGGGTAGGATATCAGAGCTGGGAGGCACCTTAGAACATGCTGTGTTAGAGTTGAGAGGGACCCTGTTCTCTTAGAACAGAGAAAAAGTGATATCAGGGCTGAGAAGCATCTCAGAGATCCAACCACCTCATTTGACTCATGAGGACACAGAGGTTCTAAGAAAGTGACTTGTCTGAGGTTACAAAACAAAGTAGTTCCAGAACTGAAATTTAGAACTATAGTCTCCTAAGTGTGGTCAGAGTGATAGTGTTTCTATGCTACAATGAGTCTCAGTTTCGTCATTTATAAAATGGGAATAATAATCATTAAATGACAGCCTCCAGCCAAGGATGTGGTAAGGAAAGTGTCTAGTAAACCTTGACATGTTCTAGAAGTCGGAGATGTTAGTTTGCTCTCCCTACCTCCCAGGGCAGTTGGGGATATTTCAAGAGAGAAAGTATGTTACCTGAGTGACCTTGGGTAAGTCACTTAACTTATCATGGACTCAGTTTCCTCACCTGTAAAATGATGTACCTGGACTTAATGGCCTGTAAGGATCCTTCTGGATCCCAGCCTGTGATCCTGTAAATGAAAGCATCTCATGTACATTGTTTCTAGTCTGCTCAATAAAGCCCAGGAGCTTCAGACCTGTCAGCCCCCATGCCTTTATTTACTTTTTTTTAAGTGTTCTTTTCATCCTGTTTGTTTTCACATCACAGTTAGTTCTTTATATGTGACCCTAATAAACTCCACCCTGGTAGCAAGGGAAATTTAGTCATTAAAACCAACTGGCACCATAACTATATCAGAAAACACGCAATGTTCTGCACCCGTAGTCCCCCACCTCTGTACTAAGAGGAGGCAATTGTGTTTTATCATCTATCTGCCAGGAATGATATTGGGAAGTGGGGCAGGGAGCAAGGACTTATTAAGCACCCAGTGTGTGCTTTACCAATTTGCCAATATCATGTCATCTGGTGAGGCACTGTGTTAGTCTTTCTACTTTTTTAGCATTGTTTTCGTTTGCCTTATTGTGGTCATTGCACATATCCTGCTTCTTTGGCTCAGCATAAGTTCATACAAATCTTCCCTCGTATTTGTAATTTTATGGCACAATGACATTCTAGTACATTTATATACAGTTTGTTCAGCCATCCCCCAAGCCAAGGGCACCCACTTTTTTTGCAGAATCAGAGTGATTCTAGGAATGGTTAGTATCGATGATACCTTTCTGTGATCGAGGTATACGCCTGCTTGGAGGATGCCTGAGATGAAGATCATTCCCTGTGTTTTCAGCTCTGGGGCTGAGTATTTTAAAGACAGGCATGTTCATAGATGAACAGTCTAAGTATGACATGACTCCAACTTCTGCTCCCTAACTCTACCTCCAGCCTTCTCTTCCTAGAAGGTTTCAGAACTCTGGGGAACTCAAGTCATCTCATTCCCGGTAAAGAGAAAAAGACTGATTTTGACCACATCGATATTGAAAATGAGACATTTGAAACTAGTAGTTTCTGGGAAGTGAGAAGTCAGACCCTAGGAGTAGGGAGGAGGGAAAAGAAAAGAGAAGTCAGCTAGCACATCCCTGTCTGATCAGCACACCCAATCTCTTCTGAGTGAGGGTGGACAAGTGAGAGGATATGAGGGAAGGCATTTATCTCTGCAAATCCTCTAGGAACTGAGTCCATTCCCCAAAATAACACCCTTCAGCTCAGGCACAGATTGATTGGGATCCACATCAGTTCTTCATGAATTCACAGTTTATGGCCTTAAAAACCTGTTTTTGCCAAGGGTATCTGAGGGAAGGTTAATCTGGCCACTGGCCACCATCCAATCCACAGAGATAGGAGACCTCTTGTGTCATGACCCAGCTGATAACCAAGTGATCTTCTGAGGTATTATGGCATCCCCACTGAGCACAGCATCCTGAGCAAGGCACTGTGGGAGACAGAGTCTCTTCAGCCACAATCTCTGCCCTCAAGGGCCCTGGAGAAGTTGGGAAGCAGAAAGTTGCCATCTCTCTCTCTCTCTCTCTCTCTCTCTCTCTCTCTCTCTCTCTCTCTCTCTCTCTCTCTCTCTCTCTCTCTCTCACTCTCTCGCTCTCTTTCTCTCTCTCTCTCACTCTCTCGCTCTCTTTCTCTCTCTCTCTCTCTCTCTCTCACACACACACACACACACACATACACACACACATACACACATCTTTACACCTCCAATAACTTTGTTCGTGGCACATGGGATGTCCATATACCCATCGATCAATAATTGATCTCTCAAAGTCTTCCCAGAGATAAGAAACTGTGATATGTCAACTGTGATACGTCAGCTGTTGGCCACTGGGATATGGGCCAGCAAACAGCAGACGTGACCCATCAGATATATCCAAAGATACAACAGCCAAAATAATGTATGTGGGCAGACAGTCCGTGAAACAGGGTGACTCACAGCTCCTTGACCCTTTGAGCTTCATACCATGGGGGGGGGGTGTCCTCTGTCCTCCCACTCCCATTGAACTACTCTCCACCTGAAGGCAGGAAGAATTTTTAGCTATTTTATGGAGTGCACCAGTCAAAAGAACAAATCACCTGAGGTCGTAACCTTCTGGGGATAAGCCCTCAGCAAGAGGGATGGAAAGGCTGTGGATTTGGAGAAGAGCCCACAAGATTGGAGCAGGAGGGTGGTTCAGGAAGACAGAGCTGGGGTGGATTTCTAGATCATAGAGCAGAGACTGTCAGGGCTGGGAGGGACTTGTGAGGTCATCCAGTCTAACTCACCTATTCTACAGATGGGACAACTGAGGCCCAATGAAAGGAGAGGACTCGCCCAGGGCTGCACAAGTGCGAGGCAGAGGGAGGAGTTAAATGCTCATTGTGTCAGTCCAAGAATTTAATTCATTTAGATTTTCCCCAGTCCAGTTTCACAAACCTTTCTTTACCTTGTGACCATGGGTGAGTCACTTCTTCCCTTGATCCTCAGTTCAAGTGAGATATGGCATTTTATCAGTTAGTAGCAGGCAATTGGTTAGATCCATAGGTGTACAGTAAGGAAGACCTGGGTTCAAATCAGGCTTCCCATATCTACTAGCCATGTGACCTTGGGCAAGTCCACTTCACCTCTGTCTGCCTCGATTTCCTTATCTGTAAAATGAGGACAGTTATAGCATCTACCTCCCAGGGTGATTGCTGTGAGGATAAAATGAGGTAATATTCGGCAAGTTCTTGGCAAACTTTAAAGTGCTTTAGAAATGCTAGCTATTGATAAGCACTTGTTAGGCACTCACAGATTCCAAGCCCTGAGAAAATAAAGAAAGGCAGTAGTCCCTGCTCTCAAGGAACTCATAGTCTCATGGGGGAGATGACATGCAAACCTCCCTGTAGGAACAAGGTATACACTGAAAAAATCAGAAATAATCAGCCGAGGGAAGACACTGGCATGAAGTGGGGCTGAGAGAAGGCACCAGGTTTTACAGAGAACATGGAAGCCCAGATGTGAGGGGACTTGTCCAAGGTCATACAGACAATTAGTGGCAAAAGTAGCATTTGAACACAGGCCCTGGGCAGAGCCCTTTCCTTGACTCTATTCTCTTCCTCAGTAGTTCCATCACAGTGGTCTACCCACACCTCTCTGATGGATGATTCTCACAATTCCTGAGGCACAGAGGGCTACAGATCTAGACCTAAAAAGTACCCGGCAGGCCAACTGAGGTCATGCCCCTCCCTTTACAGTGAGGAAACTGAGGCATGGGGAAGCTCAGTGACTTGACTAAAGTCACACCAGGATAGTCAGGCAGGATTTGAACCCAGATTCTCTTGTTGTTGAGTTACCCATTGCCATATGGAGTGTTGGACCTGGAGAGATAAAGATCAGGCTCATGTCCCTGTCTTCACCCCACCTCTGCCTCTGTCCCTGTCCATGCCCTGCTCTGCTTAGATTTGACCCCCAAATATCTGCCTCCCCCCCAGATAAACTCGTTATCTGAAATCTCCTCCTCAGGGAGACTGAGTCTGCTTTAACACTCAGCTCCTTCTCCACTCCCTCCTCTTCCTGGTGAAGTCTCCACTTCCACCATGGCCCCTGGGCCAGGAAGCTGCCATGGCCCCTCCCCTTCCCCCTATTTCTCAGTGTTCTTTTATGTGGAGTCTCCCCCTTAGACTGGGAGCTCCTTGGGGGAGGGACCACGGGCCTTAGCGCAGCATCTGGCACACAGTAGGTGCTTAATAAATGTTCATTGACAATTGCAAGGAGTCCACAAGATGTTACATACCACCTACCTAGGATCTTTTCTTCCAGAAGGCAGCCACATGTCCCTTGTTGCTGGATTTTCCTTCAGGGTTGCATCTGAGAGTGGAGATCAGTACTTTGTTACAAGAGGTTTTTCAGGAAGTGGGAGTAATCTGTGTTTGTAATATAAAAATAAAACCCATTAATAAAACTTATAAAAAAAAACAGATTAGCCCAGAGCATCAGTATCAGGGAGAGAAGAACAGCTTATTTTCCTGCTTCTTAATCAACATTTGACCTGGGCAGTCGGCCTCAGGTTTGGGGGCCAGAGACATCAGCCAATCAATCACTGAACAAGTATTTATTTAATGCCTGGTCTGTGCCATGTACTGTGTTGTATACTGCAGACAGAGAAAAAAGTGAAATAGACTCTTCTCTCAAAAAGCTTACATTCTGTGTGACCCTGATCAAGTCCCTTCCCTGTTCCTCAATTTCTCCATCTGTAAAATGAGGGTACTGGACTGGGTGGTCTCCAAGATTCCTCCCCACTCTGCACCTTGAAGCTTGCCTCTGCAGTGAACAGATTATCACTGATGAAGTGAGAAGCACCCAGGAAGGAGACTGGGGAACAAGAAGAAAAGCCATTTCTGATTTCTGCCTCCCACCCTCTCACCATAACCACCCAGACAAGCATATATTGAGTGCCTACTGTATGCAGGAGACAAAATGCGCAAGAATCAGGCAGTATGGAGCCATGGCATGTAAGAGCTCAAAGGGACCATCTGATCCAACTCTTGAAATTTATTAAGGAGGTAACCAATGCAAACAGAGGAAGAGCTTAGCACACATTCCTTTCCTGTCCACCTCAGTGGCCAAGCAAACCCATAGGGAAAATAAGGGTCACATGGAAGAGGATGCTATCATCCAGTGGAGTCTAAGCTCCTTCAGGACAATGGTTCTTGTTTCACAACTTAGATCTTCTTTGTAAATAGCTTTCATGTATCTCTTTCTTACCCAATAGACTGTAAGTTCCCTGAGGGCAAGAACCACAATTTTGCCTTTTTTAATATCTCTAGCACTTAGTAAAGTGCCTAGAATCCAATAAATGCTTAATATATTGTTGTTGACTGGTTCAAATTTCTCTTCTAAGGAAAAAAAGAGAATAAATTAATCAATCCATAAATTAGCCTCCCTAATTAACTTGCTGTCCTCCTCACCTTGAGGGATCTTCCAAACTTTTTTTTTGTCTCCCATGGCTCCCCTCCCCCTCCCCTTTCAGCTGAAAATTTTGCCTCATATTTTACAGAAAAACAAAAATTGAACCTATTTGTTGCTCCCTCTTCTCTCCTCTTCATGTCATATCTCTTCATGCCTTCTTTCACTGTCTCCTCTTTTACACCTGTCCCAAATGAAAATCTGTTTCTTTTCCTTTCCAAGTCTGATAGTTCTTTATGCACAAATGAATCCATTTCATCCTGTCTTCTCCAGTAAATTGTCCCCTTTATTATCCTGGTCTCTCACATATATTCTATTTCTCTCTGTCTACTGTCTGCTTTCCCACTGCCACAAACATACCAATGTCTCCTCCATCCTCAACAAACTGTCATTTGATCCATCCTGTAGTTATCTTTCCATATCTCTCTGCCCTTTGGTGACTAAGCTCTTTGACAAGGTCATACAATATAGGCCTCTGCTTCCTTTTCTCTTATTCTCTTCTTAGCAGTCTTTGATATGGCTTCTGACCTTATCGTTCCACCAACATCATCTCTCTAAAGTGACTAATGATCTCCTGGTTGCCAAGCCCAGTGGCCTTTTCTCATTTCTCATTCTCCTTGACCTCTCTGCAGCCACTGGCACTGTTGATCACCCTCTTCACCTTGGTACTCTCTTCTCCTTGGGTTTAGGGGCTTCTACTTTCCCCTGGTTCTTCTCCCACCAGTCTGCCCACTCTTTCTCAGTCTCCTTTGCTGGACCTTCCTCCAGGTCACATCCAGACATCATGGGGATCCCTCATGGCTCTGTCCTGGGTGTTCTTCTCTTTTCTCTCTGTATTATTTCATTTGGTGATCTCATCAGCTCCCTTGGATTCAATTATCATCTCTATGGTGATGAATCAAAAATCTGCCTGTCGAGTCCTAAATTCTGCCAACTTCTGGTCTTGCATCTTTAACTGCTTATTTGACATCTTGAACCTAACATGTCCCAAAATGAATTCATCTTTTGTTCCAAGTCCTTCCTCCCTATTAGTGTTAAGGGTGCCACCATCCTAGGAGAAATAGGTCATCCCATGACAATCACAGGGGGTCTGTCTGTTTCTCTCTCTCTCTCTCTCTCTCTCTCTCTCTCTCTCTCTCTCTCTCTCTCTCTCACTTTCTCTATCACTGATGGCAAGATTCTTGCCAGAGTTCTCCTTAATAGGCTAATCCTTCCCCTGGAGGATGGTCATCTACCCAAGAGCAAGTGCAGCTTCAGAAAGGGCAGGGGAATGATCAGTATGGTGTTTGCTGCCTAACAACTCCAGGAGAAATGCCAGGAGCAGAACAGAGGTCTGTACACAATGTTTGTCAATCTGACCAAGGCCTTTGATACTGTCAGTTGTGAGGACCTGTGGAAGGTCATTGAAAAATTTGGTTGCCCGAAGAAGTTCATCAGTATTGTACACCAGTTTCATAACAACATGTTTGCCCGGGTTCTGGATAATGGATGATTCTCTTGTGCTTCCCCAGTCACTAATGGAGTAAAGCAGGGCTGTATGCTTGCTCTCATGCTCTTTATCATGATGTTTTCAGGGATGGTGTCAGAAACCTTTAATGAGTGTAAACATGGCATCAAGGTCAGCAGCTGCACTGACAGTAAATTATTTAACTTGAAAAGGCTACAAGCCAAGACCAAGGTGGAGGGAGTGTTGTTGCATGATTTTCTGTTTACAGATGATTGTGCACTCAATGCAGCTTCTGAAACTGAGATGCAACAAAGTATGGATCGATTCTCTGATGTTTGTGTGAATTTTGGCCCGATAATTAACACCAAGAAAACCAACCAGCACCATACCACCCATAGGTGGAACCATTGGTCATAGCAAATGGAGAGATTCTGAATGCTGTGCGTAAGTTCACTTACCTTGGTATTGTACTTTCCACGGAGGTACACATTGATAATGAGGTTGACACACGCATTGCTAGAGCTAGTTCAATGTTTGGCAAGCTCTGAAGGAAAGTGTGGGAGAGAAAAGGTGTTAGGTTGACTACCATGCTGAAAGTCTACAGAGCCATTGTGCTGACCCCATTGTTGTATGCCTGTGAAACCTGGACATTCTACCAGCACCATGCCAGGAAACTGAATCATTTCCATTTGTATTGTCTTAGGAAGATTCTGAAGATCACCTGGCAAGATAAAGTACCAGTCACTGAGGTCTTTTTGGCAAAACTGCCAAGCATTCAAACTCTCCTTCAGAGATCACAACTCCAATGGGCTGGCCATGTTGTTTGATTGTCAAATGCATATTTTATTGAGAACTCATGCAAGGCAAGCACCCACATGGTGGTCAGAAGAAGTGATACAAGGATGCTCTCAAGGTGTCTCTGAAGAACTTTGGAATTGATTGTGAGACATGGGAGACACTGGCACAAGACCACCCAGCATGGTAATGCTCTGATTAAAGAAGGCTCTGTGCACTATGAGAGAAGCAGAATTGAAGTAGCTCAAAAGAAACAGGAGATGTGCAAATTTAGTCATCTCCACTCCAGATGTTTACATGGACTCTTTGTGCCCACCTGTAGTAGAACACTCTGAGCTCACATTGGTCTGATCAGTCATATTCAGATGCACTGTACCTTGACTCCAACATAGTGAAGTTACTTTGGTCCTCTTCAAGCATGAAGGACAACAACCAATGAATTAACCAACCAGAATCCTCCAAGTCATCCAGGTTTCAAACACAGGAGTCAGCCTGGGCTCCTCACTACCTCTCACCTCACTCCATATCCAATCTGTTGCCAAGGCCTTTCCATTTCACCTCTGGAACGTCTCTTGAATATGCCCTCTTCTCGCTTCTGACATTGCTTCCGCCTTGTTGCAGACCCTCATCACCTCTCTCCTGGACTATTGTGATAACCTGCTGGTGGGCCTGCCTGCCTCAAGTTTCTCTCCATTCCAATCCCCTATCTATTCAAGCACTAGAATAATTTTTCTAAAACACTGCTCTGATCACGTCACCTCATACTCAGTAAACTCCAATGGCTCCCTATCGCCTCTAACATTTAATACAAAATCCTCTGTTAGGTTTTCAAAGCCCTGGTCCCCTCCTGCTTTTCCAATCTTCTTACACCTTCCTTAATGGTGAGGACTCTTCAGTCCAGTGACAGTGGCTTCCTGGCTATTCTATAAACAAGACACTCCACCTCTCAGGCCCCCGGCATTTTTGTATTTTTTTTTGCCCATTCTCACGCTCAGAATTCTCTCTCTCTTCATCTCTCCCTCTTGGCTTCCCTGGCTTTCTTTGTCCTATTTCAAATCCCATCTTCTACAGAAAGCTTTTCCCAATCCCCCTTAATTCTAGTGCCTTCCCCCTGCTGATTATCTCTGATTTATCACGCTTGTAGCTTGTTGTTATGCAGTTGGCTGCATAAGACCACAAGCTCCTTGAAGTCTGGGCTAACTGTCTTTTGGCTTTCTTTGTGTCCCCATTAATTAACACAGTGACTAGAAATTAATAGGTGCTTAATAAATACATTTTAACTTGACTGAGAAGGGTTTTGACTAAGAACCATTTTCTCACTTGATGCTCAGTGCCCATGCAAGGGAAACAGGGGGGTGATTATAACCACAATTTTAAGGATGCAGAATAGAGTCAGAAGGGAAGTGTCCAGTCCTGAAGACTAGCAGGAAGATCTGCTGAGATTTGAACCCAGGTTATTTGATTCCAAGTTCACAGCTTCTTTTACTATATGCATGATTTTTACAGGAAGGGATTACCATCAATCTTGCTATCTGTGGCTCAAATGAGGATGAGAATGTTGATGTTGACAACAATGACAAAAATCGATTGTGGGACAGCCTGGCTTTGGGCTTAGAGGGTGGTCCTTGGGGTCAGGAAGACCTGAGTTTAAGTCTCATGGCCAACACTCACTAGCCTTGTAACTCTGTGCAAACTAATTCACTTTTAGAGCCTCAGTTTCCTCATTATAAAATGGACATAATGGTACCTATGGTATCTGCCTCACATGCTTGTTATCAGGTTTAGATGAAGTAAGCTGCCTAAAGCACCTTCTAAACTTTAAGGCCATGTGTGAGAGTGTTTGTGTGTGTGCTTGTATTTGAGTGTGAGTGTGTTTGTATTTGTGTTTGTGTTTTTGCAAAACTGTATATGGATGTGTTTGTGTGAGTGGTGGTAATGGTGGTGAACAAGCCGTATTCTGTAGTGTCATCCATACTTACATCCACACTCACTCCTGCATCTTCCTCTGTCTCGGTCCGTAAAGCTATTTATTGGACTGGACAAATGAGTTCATTGGTGTAGGGAGCTGCCAGGGAGGAACTCCGTTGACCAATGTAGATCAGCCCCTGGTGTGCACTGTATAGGCTTAGAGAGAGGTCTGGGCCATTGAGAGGCCAAGACTTGCCAAGGGTCAGACCATAACTTGCGTCCAAGGTGAGATGTGAACCTGAGTCTTTCTGACTCCAAGACTGGCTACTAATCCACTAAGCAGCATGACCATTTATCTCCATTTTATAGATGAGGTACAGTGGGCATGCCTAGAGTTCCACAGCCAGTATGGCTCCAAAGCACAACTTGAGGCCATCCGGGTTCCTGACTGAGGTCTTCCCCCTCTCTAGACCCTGGGCCTCACACTGCCTCTAGAAGGTGCTAGAAAAATGCCAGGCACTTCAGTTCCCATTTCTGGAAGTCTATAGGGGCTAAATTATCAGTACCAGACCTAGGATTTCATGGGATAGGGCCCCCTTGGATGAGGAAACTGCCTTATCAATGCAGGTTCAGTCTTCCTCTGCTATTTGTAGTTCCAGGGGGTTACCTAGAGCTTCAGTAACTTAGCCTCACTCAGAATCACTCAGCCTGTGTCAGAGATTGGACTGAACTTAGGTCTTCCTGGTTCCAAGGTAAATTTTCTACCCATCCTCCACATTGCCTTTCATATAGAACCATAAGGTTTACAAAGTCTTTTTCTAGTCACAAAAAAAAAATAATCTCTAGGACTATGAGATTAAACATAGCATTTCAGTAGGGTTGAAAAAGGAATAAGGCAGTCAGAAAGCATTTATTAAGTGCCTACTGGGTAGCAGACACAGTGCTAAGTACTGGGAATACAAACACAGAAGCCCTCAACCAAAGAGTTCACAGGCTAATCTGAGTGGGGGGGAAGGGAAGAAAACAAGCATTTATTAAGCACCAACTGTATACCAGGCAAAGTACAAGCACTTTGCATTTATCATGTCATTTGAATAGAGGGAAAGTCATTTCAGAGGGCAAAGCAATAGCAGCAAAAGACCAGGAAAGGGGGACCCTGCAGAGGGTGGGATTTTAGCACAGCAGTGAAGGAAGCCAGGGTGGCCACAGGCAGCCAGGAGGTGGGAGGGTATTCCAGGATTGGGGGACAGCTAATATAAAGGCAGGAGGATTGGAGCTAGAGTTCTGTGTGTAAAGAAGAGCGAGGAGATGGATCTGCCGCTTGATTTATTTGTGCTGCTGTTAATTGTCTAGACTTAAGAAAGTGCTGGAGGAAATATTAATACAGACTAAGTGTAAAAGTGTGTTTTGCATGCATTTTTTTTTTCTAGAAGGCCAATGGTCAAACATTTGCCCCAATATAGAATGTCAGCCTTGCTGCAGTGAGGGAACACATGACAAGGAGAGTAGCGACTCATAGGTCATGGCCAGTCCTTTGTTGGAGACCCCAAGATATTTGTGGTAGGCCTGGCAAAGCTCTTCTGCTGAAAGAAGGGTGGGCACCTGCAATCTGCTCTCCTTCTCTTGCCCATCCTTTCCTCAGCAACCTTGCAGACATTGCCATTGGAGCTACTGTCCCATATACATTACAAGGATGCCAATGAAAAGTCCCAGTACTTTGGTCTGTCAATGTTCACGAAGATGGGGGGAAAGCAGGGGGGAAGGCTGAGGTACCCCTTCTTTACTCCCATCCTGAATGATTCCTTGGGGGGTTTGGCTGGAATCTTCTACCACTCAGCTGCCAGATGCACATTATCCTCTTTTATAGATAACCCACGGGACATAACTAAGATTCCTTGATCATTCCAAACATACCTGCAGTTCAATGTCATTCCAGGTCATACAATGACTTTCCAAGATATTTAAATTCTTCAGGGACATTTTGTCCTTAAAGTCTTTGTTCAATTGATGGAGACATAATGACCCTTGACCTTGGGTAAGCTATCATGGCACAGCATCTTATCACTTACATTTATTGGGGTGGAGTGACTGATCAACCAACCTGATGGCCACCACCCTTACAGAGGGTTTTAGCGAATAATTATGCTTAAAACAGAAATGGAGACTTATGAAATGTCAGAGGGACCTTAAAGGCTCTAGTCAAACCTACTCATTTTACAGAGGCAGAAATGGAATCTAAGAGAGATGAAGAGTCTTGGGCAAGGTCACGTGGCCAGTAGGTGGCAGGGCTGGCCATCTAACCCGAGTCTCCTCACTCAGCTCCTCAGCTCTCTCCCAGCACACACGAGGGCAGCCTGTGGAGAAAGAGGCTTCAGTGGTTTGGATAGCAGGAACAATTCCTAGATCTTTGTTACCAGATACATCCCCAACTTGGACCCCAGCTCTCAAGAAGAAAGAGAAAATGTAGCCATTGCGCAGGGTTACACGTCTAAACATCCGTACCTCCTTGCGGACCATTTGAGGGTGAAACAATTTGTGTGCCAGAATAAAAAACAGAAATGTCCATGGCTTCTCTCACCATAGGTAAAGAATGACTTTAGCCAGGGCTGAGTGCCAGCTTGCTTATTTGGGGATAAACCACATTTCTAATGTTCAATAACAGATGTTCTGGCTGTGGTTGGAGAAATCATTTAATATTGCTTTATGATGTGGTAATAAAAAAGGCATCTGGAACCATTGGCCCAGGTTACATATCTCCTCACAAGGGTCGAGATGAATTAACCCCCATCTTCCAACCAAGAAGGGTAGGGTTCAGGGAAAGTGTAAAGGTGGCCAATCTGGGTTCTTGAGAGGCTTCAAGGACCCGTGACTCACCCGTGCTCCCTGAACTTTCTTTATTTCCATCCAATCCTTTTCCGGCTCTCCAGAGAAACAGAATGTTCCCCATGAGCTGCTAATCTCCACCCCTCCCCAAGCCCACATCTGGCAGCTGGGAGTTCAGAGGAAAGGCAGACCGATCAAATATATCAAACTTGGCCTATGTGGGTATCAGATAATGAGAGCGATTGCTTTATCTGAGGAGCCCAGGGGAGAAAGAAGACAAAGAGGCTGCGGAGTCTGATGGAAAGACAGCTAGCCTGGCAGCTGGGAGGGACCTGGATTGTTGTCCAGACCCTGTCTCTAGCACCCTTGGTGACCTGAGCCCAGAGCTTTTCCTCCATGGTCCTCTATGTCCTCCTCTGCAAAAGGAAGACATTGGATTAGGTTAACTGGGATATCCATTCAACGAACTTTTGTTATCTCATGGGCTAGACATGGAGTTTTATTCCTTGTACTGAACCCTAGGATAGAGTGCACACATACATGCATGTGTGTGTATGTGTGTGTAGGTAGGGGAAGGAGGTGTGAACAAAGCATCTTTTGCTACCTTCCTTCCTTTACAGAGGACAGCTAGGTGGAGCAGTAAACAGAGGGGCAGTCTGGAGTAAGCAAGAGTTCTACTTCTGGAGTTCAAATTTTATTAGCTCTGTGACCCTGGGCAACTCACTTCATCCAGTTTGCCTCAGTTTCCTCATCTTTAAAATGAGCTGCAGAAGGAAATGGCAAACCACTCTAGTATCTCTGCCAAGAAAACCCCAAATGGGTCATGAAGAGCTGGACACGACTGGAATGACTGAATAACAACCACAAAATTCCTTTGTCCCCTTCCTCTCTCCCCTACCAACTGAACCTATTCCTCCTAACTTCTCTAGTCATTTCTGCTGAGACCCCATCATCCCATTCCCCCAGGTTCATAACCTCCCAGTCATCCAGAGACACACTTCTGATCTCATCATCCTCTTCCTCAGAAGCTTCCATGGCCCGACATTATCTCTGGGACCAAAGGAAAGTCTTTGGCCTGATATTTTTGAAGCTTCCCCACAGTCCAGCTTCTATCTTATTCCATGTTTTTTTCCCTTTGCGTACTCTCCATTCCAGTCAGACTGGCCTCCCATGCCACATGCCATCTCTAGCCTCTGAAGCTTTGCACACCATCCCTGGTATTTGGACTGCATTCACCCCTACCCCCAGCCTGGGTGAATGAAGCACAGGTCAGGGGCTCCTTTGGACAGGAGACCTTCTCTTGTTTCCCCTCCTTCTATTTATTACCACTGCCTCCCTCTCAGAATCACATTGGTTACTTGAAAATCCTTCATATTTACTTACTTACTTTGCTCCTATTAGGATGAACAGAACCTCCTTCAGCCTATGATCTGTTCTGTTCATTGTCTTTGTAGTTCCAGAACCCACCCCATAGAAGGCATTTAGTCAATATTTGTGGAATCAAAATGGTTGTGATCCTCAGCTCTTCCTTCTTCCTCACCCCACACCCCCCATATCCAATTAGTTGCCAAGTTCTATCAATTCTACCTCCATTACAGACACCTCTCCTTTCCAAAGGTAAGTCCTCCCCCACCCTATCCCCAATTTAGGTCTTCATCCTCTAGACTATTAAAGTATCTCCTTATCTGTGCTACTGATTAGGTTTGATCCATCCTCCACACAGCTCTTCCAAAGCACAATTCTGATCAGGTCACTCCCTCACTCAGAATCTTCCATAGCTCACTCTTACTATGAAGATAAACTAGGATATCCTCAGCCTAACAGTTAGAGCTTCTCAATTCCAGACTTGGAATGTGTTCTTTCCTCCCCTCTGGCTTTTGGAATGAAGGCTCAGCTCCAGTGTAACAGATTCCTATAGCAAACCGCCTTGTGACTTCTGGTCAGTGCCAGCTCCCACTTCAAATTATCTTTGAGTCATTCACCTCTACCACCAGCAGAATGAACACTCCTTGAGGAAAGGGGTCTTATGCCCAGTGATGAGTAGGTGCTTAGCATTTGTTTGCTCCTTGCTGAACTGACAATTCTTGTCCCTGAGTATGGAATTTACAAGTGATTAGGAAGGAGATGAAGAAAACATAATGCTGTGGGGTCAGGAGAGAGGGAATCCCTTTCAACTGGCTTTGGAGGGGGACCCTGAAGAATGTCAACAAGACACAGATGAGGAATGGGTCATCTTAAGCCTCAAGGATAGAAAGAACAGCAATTCAAGGGCAGAAGAGCACGGCCCATGATCAGGGAGGTGCTGAGTCATCTGATTTGGCTGGAACACAAAGAAAGAGCAAGGGTCTGCCGTGTTCTATTCTAGACTGTAAAGTGACTTCCATATGTGATCTTCCTTAGTCTGTGTCCCACGGCCCCACTTAGCTTTGGCGTTCTCTGTTCTATGTTCTAGGGTCCTTCCCTGCTCTGACATCTTCTGTTCTATATTCTAAAGTCTTTCCTAGCCTGGACATTCTGTGTTTTGAAGTGGAATAATGCGAGGCTTAGGGGGAAAAAAAGCATTTCAGAAGTACTTTTATTACTCTCTGGGAGGGGAATGAGGAGGGAGGGAAAGCCCATCATAAAACAGTTCTCCTAATAAATCCCAGGGAATTTTAAACGAGGCTGGAGGATGGTGCAGCTGCCAAGAGGCCAGAGTCCTGACTTTCATGACTCAATGAAGACAAGCCTTCTGCAAGGATGATGATAAAGGAAGGACATTTTCTCCTCATCTAGAAAATGAAAGGAAGTAACCCAGGTCCCAAAGAGCCAACAATGACAGGAAGATAAAGATGTTCAGACCCCTGGCACGTCCATCAAGTGGGACATCTGGGCTCATGGCCGCACAATTCAGAGCATCAAAGAAACAAAAGTACTTGCAAGTTTTCACAGAACCGGAAAGTGGCTTTCCAAGGAGCCCAATGTCAGAGCTCCATCAACGAGAGCCAAGCCCTAACAGACAACATAAACATCGGGGGCCTCCATGTCCCTCAGTCAATAAGGCACATAATCCCAGCCTCAGTGATGCCAAAGTCCAACATTCATTACAATAAAAGCAAAAATCACCTGCTGATAGAAAGGTTGTCAATCATCACAGAGCAAGGTCAAATCAACACCCTACTGCATGTTGGGAAAATCCCCATGAGGCCAGGGTGTGAGTTTCCATGGGTGACTCTCTGCCCCCAGAAAGCTTTGATTAAGTCCCTGATGCATGCAAGCTTTGTGCTTGGCACCAGGGATACCATGATGAAAAATAACACAGCCCCTGTCTTCACATAGCTTATAACCTATTAGGGGCCAGGAGCATGCCCACAAGGTGGAATTTAATTGGGAAAAGGAGAGATTGAGAAAAATATCTGTAAGAAAATGTGAAGAGGGAAATGTTACTTTCAGCTGTGAAAACTTGGCAATGTGGCCGAGCAATAAACTTGGAGTCAGGAACAAGCAGAAGTTGGGGTCTAACAAAGACTTGGGACAACAGGCAAATAACATATGCCTCTCAGAGCCTCAGTTTCCTCATTTGTAAAATGGAGATACTAGTCTCTGCAGTATGAACCTTGGAGTCCTGCTGCAGGATGTTTTACATGCCCTCTCTGGTGAATCCCAACTCCAGCACTGTCAGACCTACAACACCTCCCCAAATGCTCAAAAAGTGAGTGGTCGTGCAGTCTGACTCAAGGAGTTCAACTCAACCTCGGGGGTTCCTCTGAACCATTCAGAAGGGGCCCACCCAACACATGGGGGCTTTTCTCTAGGCCTATTGATGGTATTTAGGTCTATTTGTGGGGATTGTTGCAGTGTGTAAGTAAGCTGCCTGTCTATTGAATTAGCTACAGCTACATGGCTGGTCTGGTTTCAAGCCATTGACTCTTAGATCTGATCCCACTGATTACTCCCATATGTATAATAATAATAATAATAATAATAATAATAATAATAATAATAATAATAATAATAATAACAACAACAATAAGCTATGTTGCAGTGTGGATAGAACTCTGGGCCTAGAATCAGGAAGATCTGAGTTCAAATCTGTCCCTAGACACTTACCAGCTGGGTGACCTTGGGCAAGTCCCTTAATTTCTATTTGCCTCAGTGTTCTCATCTGTAAAATGAAGCTAATAACAGTACCTATTTCCTAGGGTTGCTGTCAGGATCAATTGAGATAATATTCATGAAGCACTTCAAACAGCTCCAGGCACATGATCAGTACCATATGAATGGTAGCTGTTACTAATGATAACATCACAAGAATTTTATCATTTATGGTTATTTATATAGTATTAATATAACCATATTATTTCATTGATAATTCTGTGATTAATTATTCACAATTGAATATGTTAATTTTAATTAATAATTTTTTATTATTTTAAAATTATTAGCTAATATTTATATGACCCTGAAGTTTGCAAGGTGTTTCACATGACAGTGATGAAGAGGAAGAAGAGAATGTTGTTCAGTCACGTCTGACTCTTTGTGACCCCATTTGGGGCTTTCTTAGTAAAGACATTGGGGTGGTTTGCTGTTTCCTTCTCCAGATCATTTTATAGATGAGGGAACTGAGGCAAACAGGATGACGTGACATACCCAGGAACACACAGCCAAGCTTATCAGTGTCTAAGGTTATATTTACTCACACCTTCCTGACCCCAGATCCAGCACTTTATCCACTATGCCACCTAGCTGCCCCTATGTTCCTGGCACACAGTAGATACTTAATAAATGATAGATGACTAAGATTTACAAATGATAGCACTGATTGGCTCGTCCCTCAAAGTCAAGCTCACATGCCACCTTCTCCAGGAGTCCTTCCCAGGTGTTCCTAATTCACATCAGCAACAACACAGAGTGAAATCATAAGATTCAAGAGAGTCAAGGACATCAAGGTCCTGTTGGCATTCTTTCTTACACTACAAATGCCCCTTTTGCTGTGGGTTGTTGTCACTGAATCTAACCTGTTTTGTCGCAGTATCTGTAAGCATGTCCTGTTTTTACTGCAGTCCTTCTTATGTATGCTCCAAGGGGCACCAGTAAGGTGGAAGGATTTGCTTTGTTCTACACAGTGAGTCTCTGCCAGACTTGCACCAATGTCCTTAGGTTGACTGTGTTCTTCTTGCTTCTTGTTGAGGCAATGGAAGGATGGTTCCGTAGTGCCCAGCCCATGAAGGTGGAATCCTGTAGCCAGTCTCACATTTGAGACCTTCAAAAATTTGACTCTTGGGGGGGTGGAGCCAAGATGGCAAAGTAAAATCAGTGATTTGCTAGAGCTGTCCCCCAAACCCCTCCAAATACCTGTAAAAATGGCTCTAAACAAATTCTACAGCAGCAGAACCCACAAAAAGATAGAGTGAAACAAATTTCCACCCCAAGACAACTTGGATGGCTGATTATAAAGATCTATCATTTCAAATCTGGTTTCAGACACTTGACACTTACTAGCTGTGTGACCCTGGGCAAGTCACTTAACCCTGATTGCTTCACCAAAAAGAAAATAAAAAAGGTCTATCATACTGGGCTGGGAGAGAAATGCAGTTCAGAATGGCAGCATGCAGGCAAAGACCAAGCATCAGCAAACCTGGAGTAGGCCTCAGGGGACTGAATCACCCAGCTGTGGCATTTTCCAGACTTCTCAACCCACAAACAACAAAGACAACTTAGAAGGTCAGTAGGGAAAGTCTGTGCTGTGGGGAGAGAGAAGCTTGGTCCCAGCCCCAGTCCCCCATGGCCTCAAGGCAGGGTGGTCTTGGGGCAATGGCTGCTTCTAGAGCTTCCAGCCCACAGACTGAGGGGAAATCAAGTGGCTGATCGGGGTGGGGGGGGATTGCAGGGATCTCTTTGCTGGTCCTGAGGCAGGAATCTCTTGCTTTGCCTGTGCTTGGATCTGGGCCACAGTTCTGGGTGATGATCCTAGGGCAAGGAGGAGTGCTGGCATGGTGGAGCTTGTGGTGGAGCTTGTGGTGGCAGTACAGAGAGAATCCTCACAGTTCCAAGGCAGAAAAGAGTGCCTATGGCCACTCATAGACCAGAGCACAGGCCAGGAAAGGAGTGAACATCTTACCTTTGATCATACCACCTTGGAAGAACTGGAAACTTACAGGTCCCTAGAAGTATCTTTGAAAACAGCCACACAAAGCCCTCAAAGCTTGGGACAGTACATTCTCCACACTGGAAGCATACCCCTACCTTAACAAAGAGTTTGAAACTCAAGTAATTGGCTGGGATAATGAGCAAACTGTGCAAAAAAAGTCAGACCATAGAATTTTTTTTGATAACAAAGAAGATTAAAACATACAACCAGAAGAAGACAACAAAGTCAAAGCTCCTACATCCAAAGCATCTAAGAAAAATATGAATCTGTCCCAGGCCATGGAAGAGCTCAAAAAGGATTTTGAGAAGCAAGTAAGAGAAGTAGAGGAAAAACTGAGAAGAGATATGAGAGTGATGCAAGAAAATCATGAAAAACAAGTCAACAGATTGCTAAAGGAGACCCAAAAAAATACTGAAGAAAATACTTTAAAAATAGCCTAACCCAAATGGCAAAAGAGGTGCAAAAAGCCAATGAGGAGAAGAATGCCTTAAAAAGCAGAATTGGCCAAATGGAAGAGGAAGTCCAAAAGCTCACTAAAGAAAATACTTCCTTAAAAATTAGAATGGAGCAATTGGAAGCTAATGACTTTATGAAAACTCAAGACACTGTTAAACAAAACCAAAAGAATGAAAAAATAGAAAATGATGTGAAATATCTCATTGGAAAAACAACTGACCTGGAAAATAGATCCAGGAGAGATAATTTTAAAATTGTTGGACTATCTGAAAGCCATGATCAAAAAAAGAGTGTAGACATCATCTTTCAAGAAATTATCAAGGAAAACTGCCTTGATATTCTAGAACCAGAGGGTTAAATAGAAATTGAAAGAATCCACTGATCACCTCCTGAAAGTGACCCCCAAAGGAAAACTCCTAGAGTTCCCAGGTCAAGAAGAAAATATTGCAAGCAGCCAGAAAGAAACAATTCAAGTATTGTGGAAACACAATCAGGATGACACAGGATTTAGCAGCTTCTACATGAAAGGACCACAGGGTTTGGAATATGATATTCTGGAAGGCAAAGGAGATAGGATTACAGCCAAACATCACCTACCCATCAAAACTGAGTATAATTCTTCAGGGGGAAAATGGACATTCAGTGAAATAGAGGACTTTAAAGCATTTTTGATGAAAAGACCAGAGCTGAATAGAAAATTTGACTTTCAAATACAAAACTCAGGTGGAACATGAAGAGGTAAACAGGAAAGAGAAATCATAAGGGACTTATTTTTTGTGACATTTCTTTGTTTTACTGTATTATTTGATTGTTTGGTTCAAAATTATGACAATCCTGAAACACTGAAAATATTAAATATACAAATAAAGATCAAATTGTACATCCAATTTTTATGCATATATAAAACTTATAACAAAAATTATCAATCCAGTAAAGTTTATTAACAGAGTTTCAACATATTTTTCAAAATTAAGGGTCAAAACTAAAGGTATTTTATAGTTTGTCCTCATTAAGAGGAAAATAGTCTACAATAATACTTCATTCCTTGAGCAATTAGTTTTGTTTTTCTCTATCAGCATCATTACTCTATGCCACACTATCTCTGGGACAACACTTTGACTCCTCAAGCTAAAGGAGGTCTTTCGTGGCTGCTGAATGAATCAATGGATGAATGAATGCATAGTTCAATTCAGTTCAACCACCTGCTTTTCAAATGAGGAAATTAAACTCATTGAGTTTAAGAAACTTGCCAGGGAACCCATAATTAGTTAATGCCAGAGATGGGACTAGAACCCCAAGTGTGCTTACTTCAAATCAGTCGCTTTCTGTACTACATCATGCTACCACAGAGATACCTGTTTTCAGAGGAATAGAAGCAGCAAGCTTGAGATATAAATAAATAACATTTGAGGAGTACCAACCTTTCCTATAATAAGTGAACTCAAGGTCATTTGTTTCAATCATGTCAAGTTCCTCATAATCCCATTCAGGGTTTTCTTTTTTTTTTTTAATTTATTTAGTTTGAATTGTCAACAATCACTTCCATAAGCTTTTGAATTTTATATTTTTCTCCCCTCCCTATCCACCTCCCTCCCCAACATGGCATGCAATCTGATATAGGTTATGCATATATATTCCTATTAAACATATTTTCATATTAGTGATGTAAGTAAGAATTAGAACTAATAGGAGAAACCACCAGAAAGAGGAAACAAAACATAACAGAAGAAAAGAATCGCAAATAGTATACTTCAATCTGCATTCAAACTCCATAGTTCTTTCCTCTTTGTGGATAGCATTTTCCATCATGAGGCCTTTGGAGATGTTTTAGATCTTTGTATTGCTGAAAAGGGTTAAGGTTATCAATATTAGTCATCACACAATGTGGCTGTTATGTGTACAATGTTCTCCTGGTTCTGCTCACTTCACTCAACATCAGTCCATACAAGTCTTTACAGGTTTTTCTGACATCTGCCTGCTCATCATTTCTTTGTTTTTGTTTTTTTATTAGCGCCAAAGTGGTTTTATTATTTTCATTGATACTGCCTTAATGGAGTATAATCTAAAGTAAACTTATGATTGTTCAATGACAGCTAAGATAGAATGACTTCTGTCCGTATTTTCTTTTTCTTTTTTTTTAAATTTTATTAATTTATTTTGATTTATCAACAATCACTTCCATATGCTTTTGACTTGAAAATTTTTCTCCCTTCCCCCCCACCCTCCCAAGACAGTGCACAATCTGATATAGGCTTTAACATTTACATGCCCATTAAACATATTTTCACATTAGTGAAGTTGTAAGTAAAAATTAAAACCAATAGGAGGAACCATCAGAAAGATGAAACAAAACTCAACAGAAGGTAAAAATAAGATAGGAGCGACTTCCATAGTTCTTTCTTTGGATGTGGACAGCATTTTCCATCCCGAGGCCTCTGGAGATGTCTTAGATCGTAATGCTGAGAAGGGTTCAGTTTAACAATCTTAGTCATTGCATAACGTGGCTGTTATTGTGTACAAAGTCCTCTTGATTTTGCTCACTTCACTCAGCATCAGACCATATAAGTCTTTCCAGGTTTTTCTGAAGTCAGCCTGTTCATCATTTCTTATAGCACAATAGTATTCCATTACATTCATATACCACAACTTGCTCAGCCATTCCCCAATTGATGGGCATCCTCTCAATTTCCAATTCTTTGCCACCACAAAAAGAGCTGCTATGAATATTTTTGTACATGTGGGTCCTTTTCCCATTTGTTTGATCTCTTTGGGATATAGCCCTAGAAGTGCTATTGCTGGATCAAAGGGTATGCACATTTTTGTAGCCCTTTGGGCATAGTTCCAAATTGTTCTCCAAAATGGTTGGATCATTTCACAACTCCACCAACAATGTATTAGTTTCCAATTTTCCCACATCTTCTCCAACATTTATCATTTTCCTGTTTTGTCATGTTGGCCAATCTGATAGGTGTGATGTGGTACCTCAGAGTTGTTTTGATTTGCATTTCTCTAATCAATAACGATTTAGAGCATTTTTTCATATGACTATAGATGGCTTTAATTTCTTCATCTGAGAACTGTCTGTTCATATCCTTTGACCATTTATCAATTGGGGAATGGCTTGTGTTCTTATAAATTTGTCTTAATTCTCTATATATTTTAGAAATGAGGCCTTTATCAGAGAGACTGGTTGTAAAAATTCTTTCCCAATTTTCTACCTTCCTTCTAATCTTAGTTGCATTGGCTTTGTTTGTGCAAAAACTTTTCAATTTAATGTAATCAAAATTATCCATTTTGCTTTTCATAATGTTCTCTATCTCCTGTTTGGTCATGAATTCTTCTGTTCTCCATAGATCTGATAGGTAAACTATTCCTTGTTCTCCCAGTTTACTTATGGTATCAGCCTTTATATCTAAGTCTGAACCCATTTTGACTTTATTTTGGTATATGGTGTGAGATTTGGGTCTATGCCTAGTTTCTGCCATACTCTTTTCCAGTTTTCCCAGCAGTTTTTTTCAAAGAGTGGGTTCTTATCCCAGAAGCTGGGGTCTTTGGGTTTATCAAATAATAGATTACTATAGTCATTGACTACTGTGTCTTGCATATTTAACCTATTCCACTGATCCACCTCCCTATTTCTTAGCCAGTACCAAGCAGTTTTGATGATTGCTGCTTTATAATACAATTTAAGATCTGGAATTGCTAGGCCACCTTCCCCTGCATTTCTTTTCATTAGTTCCTTTGATATTCTGGACCTTTTGTTTTTCCAAATGAATCTTGTTATTATTTTTTCTAACTCTATAAATTATTTTTTGTTTGATTGGTATGGCACTGAATAAGTAAATTAGCTTAGGTAGGATTGTCATTTTTATTATATTAGCTCGGCCTACCCATGAGCAACTGATGTTTTTCCAATTATTTAATCTGATTTTATTTGTGTGAAAAGTGTTTTGTAATTGTGTTCATAGAGTTCCTGGGTTTGTTTCGGGAGGTAGACTCCTAAATATTTTATAATGTCTACAGTAAGTTTAAATGGGATTTCTCTTTCTATCTCTTGCTGTTGGGCTTTGTTGGTAATATATAGAAATGCTGATGATTTATGTGGGTTTATTTTATAGCCTGCAACTTTGCTAAAGTTGTTTATTATTTCAAGTAGTTTTTTTTGATTCTCTAGGATTCTCTAAGTATATCATCATGTCATCTGCAAAGAGTGATAGCTTTGTTTCTTCTTTGCCTATTCTAATGCCTTCAATTTCTTTTTCTTCTCTTATTGCTAAAGCTAAGGTTTCCAGTACAATATTGAATAACAGTGGTGATAATGGACATCCTTGTTTCACCCCGATCTTATTGGAAATGCTTCTAGCCTGTCCCCATTACATATAATGCTTGCTGAAGGTTTTAGATAATGCTATTTATTATTTTAAGGAAGACTCCATTTATACCTATGCTTTCTAGTGTTTTTAATAGGAATGGGTGTTGTATTTTATCAAAAGCTTTTTCTGCATCTATTGAGATGATCATGTGGTTTCTGTTGGTTTTGTTGTTGATATGCTCAATGATGCTGATAGTTTTCCTAATATTGAACCAACCCTGCATTCCTGGTATAAATCCTACCTGGTCATAGTGTATTATTCTTGTGATAAGTTGCTGCAATCTACTTGCTAGTATTTTGTTTAAAATTTTTGCATCTATATTCATTAGAGAAATTGGTCTATAATTTTCTTTCTCTATTTTGACTCTTCCTGGTTTAGGTATCAACACCATATTTGTATCATAAAAAGAATTTGGTAAGACTCCTTCTTCACCTATTTTCCCAAATAGTCTATATAGTATTGGAATTAATTGTTCTTTAAATGTTTGATAGAATTGCATGTAAATCCATCTGGCCCTGGAGATTTTTTCCTAGGGAGTTCATCAATGGCTTGTTCAATTTCTTTTTCTGAGATGGGGTTATTTAAGTATTTTACTTCCTCTTCGTTAATCTGGGCAATTTATATTTTTGTAAATATGTATCCATTTCACTAAGATTGTCAAATTTGTTGGCATATAGTTGGGCAAAATAATTCCTAATTATTGTTTTAATTTCCTCTTCCTTGGTGGTAGCTTCCCTTTTCATTCTTGATACTAGTAATTTGGTTTTCTTCTTTCTTTTTTTAATTAAATTAACCAAAGGCTTATCTATTTTATTGTTTTTTCATAAAACCAGCTCTTAGTTTTATTTATTACAATAGTTTTCTTAATTTCAATTTTATTAATTTTTCCTTTGGTTTTCAATATTTCTAATTTGGTGTTTAGTTGAGGATTTTTAATTTGTTCTTTTTCTAGTTTTTTTAGTTGTATGCCCAATTCATTAATCTCCTCTTTTTCTATTTTATTTATGTAAGCATTTAGAGATATAAAACTTCCCCTAAGAACTGCTTTTGCTGCATCCCATAGGTTTTGGTATGTTGTCTCATTATTGTCATTCTCTTGAATGAAATTATTGATTGTTTCTATGATTTGTTGTTTGACCCAATCATTTTTTAGGATTAGATTATTTAGTTTCCAATTATTTTTTAGTCTATCTTTCCATGGCCCTTTATTACATATAATTTTTATTGCATCATGATCTGAAAAGGATGCATTTAATATTTCTGCCTTTCTGCATTGGATTGTGAGGTTTTTATGCCCTAGTACATGGTCAATTTTTGTGTATGTGCCATGTACTGCGAGAAAAAAGTATATTCCTTTCTATCCCCATTCAGTTTTCTCCAGAGGTCTATCATACCTAACTTTTCTAATGTTCTATTCACCTCCTTAACTTCTTTCTTGTTTATTTTGTGGTTAGACTTATCTAGTGCAGAGAGGGGAGGTTCAGGTCCCCACTAGTATAGTTTTGCTGTCTATTTCTTCCTGTAACTCCCTGAACTTCTCCTGTAAGAATTTGGATGCTATACCATTTGGTGCATATATGTTTAGTAATGATATTACTTCATTGTCTATGGTGCCTTTTAGCAGGATGTAGTTTCCTTCCTTATCTCTTTTGATTAGATCTATTTTTGCTTTTGCTTTGTCTGAGATCAGGATTGCTACCCCTGCTTTTTTTACTTCAGCTGACATAATATATTCTGCTCCAGCCTTTTACCTTTACCCTGTATGTGTCACTCTTTTTCAAATGTGTTTCCTGTAAACAACATATTGTAGGATTATGGTTTTTAATCCATTCTGCAATCTGTTTCTGTTTTATGGGAGAGTTCATCCCATTCACATTCACAGTTATGATTACTATCTGTGTCTTTTTCTCCATCCTTTTCCCCCTATTTATGCTTTTCTTTCTCCTTTTTCCTTTCTCCCCTTCACTAGTGTTTTGCTTTTGACCACCCTCCTTCAGTCCCCCCCTTTTATTATCCCTTTCCCTTTTCTTCCCCTTTAGTCTTACTGCTTCTTCCCTCCCTTCTTTCCCCCCTCCCTTTTCTTTCCCCTTTTCCCTCCTACTGCCTATAGGGCAAGTTAGATTTCTATACCTAACTGATTATATTATGCCCTTCTTGAGCCAAATCTGATGAGAGTAAGGTTCAAACAATGCTCCCCCCCTTCTTTCCCTCTGCTGTAATAGGATTTTGTGTCTTTTCCTGTAATGTAATTTACCCTTGTCTGCCTCCTCCTTTCTCAGTACATTTTCTAAGATCAGATTGATCCACTTATTTGGATCCATTTAACCCACTTGATTAGATTTTTTTTATCATTACATCAAAGTCAACTAATATCCACCCTCTTTATGTATACTCCTTTAACAAGGTGTAATAACAATACAGTTCTCAAGGGTTGCAAGTCTCATATTCCCTTGTAGGGGTTTAAACAGCCCCCCCCTTATTAACAACATATTGTATCCTTCTGTCCCATTTACCTTTTTAAGTCCTTCTTGAGTCCTGTACTTGAAGATCAAATTTTTTGTTGAGCTCTGGTCTTTTTATCAGGAAAGTTTGGAAGTCTCCTATTTTGTTGAATATCCACCTCCTCCCTTGAAAAATGATGCTCATTTTTGCTGGGTAATTGATCCTTGGCTGCATTCCAAGCTCCTTTGCCTTAGGAATATCATGTTCCATGCCCTGCGGTCTTTTAATGTAGAAGCTGCAAGGTCCTGTGTAATCCTGACTGTGGTTCCATGATATTTAAATTCTTTCTTTCTGGCTGCTTGCAGCACCTTCTCTTTCATCTGGTAATTTTGGAATTTTGCTATTATATTCTTGGTTGTCAATTTGGGATCTCTTTCAGGTGGTGATCGGTGGATTCTTTCTATGGTTATTTTCCCTTCTGGTTCTAGGACTTCTGGGCAGTTTTCCTTTATGATTTCCTGAAAGATACTGTCCAGGCTCTTTTTTTCATCATGATTTTCAGGTAGTCTAGTAATTTTTAAATTGTGTCTCCTGAGTCGATTTTCCAGGTCGGTTGTTTTACTGATGAGGTATTTTACATTTTTGTAGATTTTTTCATTTTTTTTTGTTTCTGTTTGACTGATTCTTGCTCTCTCATAAAGACATTAGTTTCCATTTGTCCAATTCTAGTTTTTAACAGATTGTTTTCTTCTGTTAGTTTTTGTACTTCCTTCTTCAACTGGCCAATTGTGTTTTTTAGGGACTTGTTTCCTGCAGCATACTCTTCTGTTAAGAGTTTGTACTTCCTTCTTCATCTGGCCAATTGTGTTTTTTAGGGACTTGTTTGCTTCAGTGAACTCTTCTGTTAGTTTTTCTCCTTCCTTCCTCAATTGGCCAATTGTGTTTTTTAGGGACTTGTTTTCTTCAGTGTATTTTTTTTCCAATGGCCAATTGTATTTTTGAAGGACTCTTTACCTCTCTCATTTGACTATTAAAATCCTTCTTGAGCTCTTCTAAGAAGGCTTTTGGGGCTTCAGACCAGTTCATATTCCCTTTAGTTGTTGCAGATGTGGGTTTGTTGACAATGTTCTCCTCTTCTGAATTTCTGTCTTGATCTTCACTCTTCTCATAATATGAATCTATGGTACGTTTCTTTTTACTCATGGTGTTTCTTTATTCCCTGGCCTTTAAAGAGATTGAGCTCTCCTGCTGGGGAACAGAGGGTACTGACCCAAGCTTCTTGTGTTGGGAGCCTAGGTCTTGGTCACTGGCTTTGCCTGCTGGGGCCTCTTATGCTGGGAATTGGAGGCTGTAGGTTTCTGGCAGCTTACCTTGTGTTGGGCTGGAATCAGCAAGGCTGGAACTTTCAGGCAATTCTAGGTTGCCTGCTTTTCCTTTCCTTTAGCTTTCTTCAGCTCCTTTTAGATGGGTGCTGCAGGTGTTTATCTGCCTGGGGCCCCCTGCAGTGTTGTCTCCCTGGTTTCTGCTAATGCACTGGGAGATTCCTTTGCAGTGGAGTGCTGAGGCACCTGGTGGTTTTCTGAGCTGGTTTCCACCATTTCCCCCCACCCTCACTGAGGCACTCAGAGGTCCAGGTGTTGGCGTTTGCCCGTTCTACCACCTGGGCTTCAGGATTTCTTCACAATTGGAGGCTGCAGGGCTCCGATAGCTCACCTGGTGTTGGGTTGGAATCAGCAAGGCCAGGGCTTTAGGAAGCCTTTAGGTTGTTTTCTTCACCTCCGTTCAGATGAATTCCAAAAAGGGTACTTATCCACCTGGGGCCCCTTGTAGTTCTGCCTCCCTTATTTTTGCTGAGGCACTGGGAGACCCGTTTGCTGGGCTGCTGCACTGCTACTCCCCGTCTTTCTTCTAGTTCAGGTGTTCCAGGTTGTTTTTTGTTTTTTCTGGGGTGATATTTTCTGGGTTTTGAGAGGTTGATAGGGGAGAGTGAAAACGACTAGCTTTTCACTCAGCCATCTTGGCTTCCAGAAGTGGAAGTCCCTGCTCATCATTTCTTATAGCACAATAGTATTCCATTACATTCCATATACCACAACTTGTCATAAGGGACTTATTAAGGTTGAGCTGTTTACATTCCTAAATGGAAAGATGATATTTGTAACTCATGAGACCTTTGTCAGTATTAGGGTAGTTGGATGGAAAAAATATATGTACAGATAGAGGGCACAGTGTAAGTTGAAGACGAATAGGTGATACTTGCAAAATAAAATTAAGGAGTGAGAGAGTATTATACTGGGAGGAGAAAGAGAGAGGTAGAATGGGGTAAATTATCTCACATAAACTTAACTTTGACAATGAATGTAGACAAGTAGAACAATAATACCACTACTAAACTGAAAAAAAAAGGAGAGAGTATGAGCAGTCAGTAAATATTAGTTACCAGCATCTTGGATGATAAATCTTGTTAGAGTGAACCTCAGGTTCACTCAGGTTATTTAGTGATGGCATTGAGAAGTGGTAGTAGGGGACAAAGAACATTACAAGTACCTCCAGAACCAGTGAGTATTGGGGTGGGAGATAGAGGGGGAGTAGAGATATAAGAAAATACAGCTAGTATCAGAAAGGACAATGTTGGGATATACTGCCATGCCAGAGGACCCAGATCTTAGCTTATTGGGTAGTTATATGGAGAATAAGTATTGGCTAGGGAAGACCAGCTGGAGTTATTGTAGTTGTCCAGGCAAGAGGTGGTGAGGTCTTCTGCTAAGTGCTGGATAGGAGAATAGAGAAAAATGGATGGATATGAGTTGTTGTAGAGATGGTATGTACAAGACCAGGCTGACTGACCACATTTGGGAGTAGGGAAAAGTCAAAATGGGCTCTCAGGTCTCTGAATCTGGGTGACTTTAAGGACAGTGGTAAGTGTGGAGGAGGGATGAGTTTGGGTGAGAATATTCTACTTGGGATATGTCATCAAGTAGCACGCCCATTTTGTATTGGCACTGACCTAAAATCCTGTTTTATTTTTACAACTCTAGTCAAAAAATGTTCCTCATGTCTAAAATGGCAATTTTATAGCTGCTACAGGATTGTTTTGATTCTCAACTGAGAATGTTCCTAAAGCACTTTGCAAATGTTAAAACATTTTTTAAATATCTGCTAATATTAAAAAAAAAATTGACTCTCACCTGATATTCCAGCTGAGGTAATCCCAGTTGTCTGGGAGCTTTTCCTCCTATTCAGCCTCCACTGGCCATTTTGTAATCACTCCCTCCTGAACCCTCCACTGCTCCAGGCTCTGCCCTTAGATACCAATAGACCCAATCAGATTCTTCCTCCTTGTGCAAACACATGAAGACAGCTCTCATGTTGCATGTTCCACCTGGAGGCCTCTCTTCTCCAAGCCAGATAGCCCCAGTTTCTTCCACTGACCCTCCTAGTGTAGAGACTTGAGGCCTTTTGCTGCCCTTCCCTCAAGACACAGAGACCTTTGCTCCTTGGACAAGTGAGCACTCCCCTTAGGAAACAGAAACAAACATTTGGAGGCTGATGTCAGTTGTTGGATAATCATTTCCAGCACTAAGACACAGTCTGGGCCAGAGTGGTACAGTGGAAAGAACACAGCAGTGCCACTTCTTTGGAATCTGGTTTTGCTGGTTTCTACTTGTGTAGCTTTGGAGGAGCCTTCCCCTCCCTGGACTTCCACTCTTCATCTCTACAAGGAGGCCTTTCCAGTCCCTGATTGTACGTATTCTTATCACTGCTGCCAATATGTCACATCTTCCCTGCTGGAATGAGACTTCTCTGAGAGCAGGGGCATGCATTCCATCACACTGAGTACAAACACTTCACCATATGGGTTTGTTCACCAAGCCTTCATGAGATGTAGTTGGTCAGAGCATCTCAGAGGGTGACACATGGCTGGCAGTAACCTGTTCCAAGATCTAAGGTCAAGTTCTTTCTGGGTGCTTCACTGGAAAGGCTTTCAAGTCTTTCTCCAGGGAGCCAGAAGCATCTTCTCAGCACTGCGGTATCTCAGCCAGGAGACCATTCATCAGTGCTGGTGTTCCAGGAGGGAGGGGCTCAGATACCAGGTGCAGCCTGTCTGTCACGGGGCAGAGACTTCAGGGAAGCATTGAGAGTCATGGCTAATGCTGCTGGGGTCACAGTCAGATGGAAAGAAGGAGGGAGGGGGAAAGAAGAAATGTGGCAGGCCCCATGGACCCCTAGTCCTGCTTAGCCAAGGCAGGATCTCTCATCACCTCTTCATTTCCATCAAAGTGATTTCATAGAAGAGAGATGCTGAAAAATGTGTCCTGGGGCCCTTGTGCTGCCCTGGATGTCTCTCACTCTGCATGCCTCGCCTGAACACCACCCTTCCCAGGCTGATGAAATTCAGTGGAGGAACAGGAACAAGAGGTAGATGAACATGGCCAGAGGATTGCTGGCCGATTGGTCAAATGTGTGCCTCTCAACCTAAACTTAGTGTGTCAGAGATAGGAAGGGCTGTAGAACAGCAAAGGTAGGACAGATCTTGGGATAGAGAATGCTAGAACATGGAAGGACCTCAGAGAAAGGACCTTAGAATGGAAAACATGGAATATCCAACCTTGGGTGGACCTCAGAATATAGAATGCTAGAACCAAGAAGGATCTCAGAGAACAGAGCTTAGAAACAGAACAGAGAAGATTGGAGCTAGAAGGGGTGTTAGAACATGGAACAGAGAATGGTAGACCTGGGAGAAATCTTAGAACAGAAAACATAGACAATGTAATAAACAGAAAAGACCTCAGAAAATATATTATAAAATATCACAAAGAAAAGTGGCCTTAATTCATAAAATTTCAGTATGAGGAGACGTCTTAGAATACAGAATATCACAGTTGGGAGATTCCAAGTAAATAGAACATGAGAGCCAAAAGGATCTTCAGAAAAGAGATCTTAGGATGTAATGATTGGGAGGAATCTTAGAACCTGCTCTAGCATGTAGAGCAGCAGATATGGAAGGAATTTTAAGCAGAATGTCAGAAGTGGAAAGGCCCTTACATGATGGAATGTCAGAGTTGTGAGGAAATCTAGAGATCATCTATTCCAACCTTCTCTCCCTCTCTCCCTCCCTCTCTCTCTCTCCCTTCCTTCCTTTCTTCTTTCCTTCTTTCCTCCCTCCTTCCTTCCTCCCTCTTTCCTTCCTCCCTCCCTCCTTCCCTCTCTTCCTTCTTTCCTTCCTTCCTCCCTCCCTTCCTCCTTCTCTCTTCTCTCTCTGTTTCTCTTTCTACTCCTGTCTCTCTCCCTCTCCCCCCTCTCTCCCTCTCTCTCTCTCTCTCTCTCTCTCTTCTCTCTCTCTCTCTCTCTCTCTCTCTCTCCTTTCTTCTGGGAAAGAAAGATGATGTCAGTGTTTTGTTACAATTGTTTGAGAACTCAGGCTATCTCAAGATTATTTTCCTGGGCTGCTTCCAGCTGCAATGCTGTGTTCCTTACAAGTAGTCTTTCCCACTGGTGTGACTCCCAGAGGTGTACTCAACAATACACTTCTCCCTGTAAAACAGATGGTGAAGTGTTTAAAAAGGTGCCAGGTTTATTTATGGAAGCATGGAATTGAATTGAATCAGTAGATTTGGCCAATACAAAATGTGACCTCTCCAAACAGGAAGTGGATTTCATTACTTATTTATTTTATTCCTGTATCAGTGGCTGTAGCAGAGTAATCCATCCTCCCAGGAATTATAACCAAAGCATCTTGACCATCAGGCACTCTAACTCCTCACTGCCAGATTCTCAATGATAAACACACTCCCTGCTGTCCATCCATGATGATCTTCTGCAGGTTTTGTAAAGAGGGAACATTTGTACTTGCACATTTAGGCCTGATTTTAGAAGTATGTTTTCAAATGGAGGGTTTTTTTTAGATTAAAAAAAGAATAAAACAATAAAGACAAAAGGAAATCAAGAGAGGAGCTAAGTATGGGCCTGAAATGCTTTCTTCTCCTTACAATCCACAGCTAAGACAAAAATCAGTAGCCAAACATCCTCCTTGAAAGTGTTGACTGTTTACACCAGCAGAAAATGTACATTTGATCACCTGTATCTTTTCAAACATAAATAAATCATGGTATAGAGGGAATGATAATGTAGTGGATAGAGCGTTGGTGGTGAGGTTAGAGGCCATAGGTCAGTCGAGAGAGATTTGAGGGACTTTTCCCAGTCTGAAATTCCCAGAAGCACCGAAATTGAGCAGTGAGGGATCACACCAAAAGACTTTCCACTGCCATTACTTGTTGGGAATACCCAACGAGAAATTACCCAACCTGTGTTGGCAAGCCTACAAGGAAGGGGAACACCTCAGCTCCCAAGACAGCCCATTTGGTGTCGGAAATGTTATGAGGTTTGGTTCTGTTCTCTGAAATCAAACCTAAAGCGTAAATGGAGCCTTTGCACCTGTCAGGCTTTGATCCTTTCTCTGCCTTCTGCAATCTGATTTGACTTCCAGTTCTGCTCCCACCGCTAAGGTTCATAAGATCAGACAAAGAGAGCTGGAAGGGCCCCCAAAAGCCCTCATCTTTTAGATGAGGAATGGAAGTCCAGGGACAATGACTTGTCCAAGATCACATAGATAATAAGCAGTAGAATCAACATTTGAACTCGGGTTTATTGAATTCTGGTTATAGCATTCTTGAGTCCTTCACCTGGATGACTAGATTAAGAACAATTGATGTTATGACAAAACAGGAAAATGATAAATGTTGGAGAGGATGTGAAAAAATTGGAACATTAATGCATTGTTGGTGGAGTTGTGAACTGTTCCAACCATTCTGGAGAGTCACTTGGAACTATGCCCAAAGGACCATAAAACTGTGCATACCCTTTGATCCAGCAATACCACTCCTATGGCTGAATCCCAAAGAGATCGTAAAAATGGAAAAAGGACCCATATGTATAAAAATATTTATAGCAGCTCTATATGTTGTGGTAAAGAATTGGAAACTGAGGGGATACCCATCAACTGGGGAATAGCTGAAGAAGTTGTGATATGTGAATGTAATGAAATACTGTTGTTCCATAAGAAATGATGGAAAACCTTCAGAAAAACCTGGAAAGACTTGTATGGACTGACACTGAGTAAAGTGAGCAGAATCAGGAGAACATTGTACATAGTAACAGCCACACTGCGTGATGGCTAATTTTGCTAGACTTAGCCCTTCTCAGCAATGCAAGGATCTAAGACATCTCCAAAAGTCTCATGATGGAAATTACTATCCAGAGAAGGAACTATGGAGTTTGAATGTACATCAAAGCAGACTATTTGCTCTTTTTTTTCTTCTGCTTTGTTTTGTTTCCTCTTTCTGATGTTTCCTCCTATTGGTTTTAATTCTTCTTTACAACATGACTAATGTGAAAATATGTTTAATAGGAACATAAATGTAGAGCCTATATCAGATTGTGCACTGTCTTAGGGAGGGAGGTGGGAAGTGGGGGGGATTTAAAACTCAAAATCTTATGGAAGTGATTGTTGATAATTCAAAATAAATTTTAAAAAAAGGACAATTAATGTTGGATGAGATGGTCTTTGAGGCCCTTCGTGTTAAAGATTTACAATCCCATGATGTTAGTACTATGCCACTGCTTCAATTTTCCCATCTGGTGATTCTGTCAGATCCAATGCATTCAATGATCTGGTGAGTCTAAGGTCTACTTATCCAGCCCTAACCTCTCTCTTGACCTCCAGTAAAATATCTCCAACTGTCCGCTGAACATTCTGAACTGGATATCCTGGAGACATCTTACACTAACCGTATCCAAAGCTGAGCTCATTATCTCCCAACTAGCACTCCAAGTTTCCCTCCTTCAGAACCTGCCTCTACCTGCCAAGGGCTCCCCCTCCCACAGGCTGCCAGCCCAGGTGTTATCCTTGACTCTTCACTCTCTCACCCCCTACCCCCATCCAATCAGCTGTCAAATATTGTGATTCTCCTGTCCAAGTGCTTCTTTGGTCTTTGCTTCTTGAGAGACATGCATTACTTGTCACTCCCTAGGGTTTCCCTGTATTCTTGCTCTCAAGCCCCTCACCATTCTGTTTCCTCAATTTTAAGTGTCCAAACATCCCAGTGGCTTTTAGTCACTTACATCAGATTTGCTTTTATTTATTTTTTTTTTTAATTTTCACATTAGTCATGTTTTGAAGAAGAATTGGAACCAATACGAGGAACCACAAGAAAGAAAAAAAAGACAGAAAAAAAAAGAGCAAATAGTGTGCTTTGATCTGCATTCAATCTCCATAATTCTTTCTCTGGATGTGCATAGCATTTTTCAGCATGAGACTTTTGGAGTTGTCTTGGATCCTTGAATTGCTAAGAAAAGCTAAGTCTATCCACATTAGTCATTGTACAACATGGCTGTTACTGTGTACATGTTCTCCTGGTTCTGCTCATTTCACTCTGTATCAGTTCATATAAGTCTTTTCAAGTTTTTTTGAAGTCTGCCTGCTCATCACTTCTTATAGCACAACAGCATTCCATTATATTCATATGCCACACCTTATTCAGCAATTTCCCAATTGATGGGTATCCTTTCAATTTCCAATTCTTTGGCACCTCAGATTTGCTTTTAAAAAGGAGTATTTGCTTCAAGGGTAAAGCCAGAACAAATATAGAAATATCACCCCCTGCCCCAAATACCTTAAGGGAAGAATTCTCCGTAAGACCTCTGGGCAGAAGAAGGAAATTCAGTTTCTACACAGTATTATACCCACCATCCTTCAAGTCCAGAGCTCTCCCTGGGCTTCAGCCCCAGAACATTGGCTTCTCAGGGCTTTCCTGTTACACTAAGAGCAGCGTCCAGCCTGGAATCCTGGACTCTAAAGTCCCCATGGCTCAAGCTCATGGATCCAGACATCTGTTCCTTGCACCTAGAACTGAAGGAGACAAATAAAATAAGACCAGAACACCAAGACCACTTCTTGAAGTCGCAAAGCCTAAGGGAAAGGGAGCCATTCCCTGCCCACTTTACCACATGGTACCCCTGCTGTGAGCGAGGGACTCCTTCACCACTGGGTGCCATTAGAAAGAGATAGAGAGACAGAGACAGAGAGATAATGAAACAGAGATAGACAGACAGGAGGGGAGACAGAGTGAAAGACAGAGAGAGAGAGAGAGAGAGAGAGAGAGAGAGAGAGAGAGAGAGACAAAGAGAGAGAGTCAATGTGCCTCAGTCTGTTTAAAGATGCAGCCACTTTGGGCTTTGCAGACAATGGACAGAAGATGGTCCCACCTAACCAGTAGGCTAATGCAGGACATTTTCTCTCAGAAGCAGGTCTCTGGTGTCTCTCATATCAGGACCTCCGTCTTAGATGGTCTGAACATGTGCCTAAGGCTCATTATAGTAGCTCTGAACATCTCTTTCTCTCAATCACACACACACACACACACACACACACACACACACACACATACACAGTTTCTGACAATGCTACAGCCCCAGCATAGTCTTTCATCACCTCACACCTGGACTATTACAATAGCTGGTCTATCACTGTATCATAAATATTACAATTGTCAGTCTCCCAGACATAAGTTTCTCTTCATTCCAATCCATCCTCCACTTATCTGCCAAACTGAACTTGTTCCAAAGCAGGCTCTTTATTCACTAAGCTACAGTGGCTACCTGTCACCTTCAAAATCATACGCTGATAAAGCCTTCCATGACCTGACCACTTCCCACCTTTGCAGTCTTCTTATACCTTATCTTCCTCTTACATCCTCTCTCTTACAGTGGTGTTCCCCACAAAAGACCCTCCATGTCCTGCCTCGAGGTTTTTGCTCTGGCTGTGTCCCAAGCCAGGAATTCTTTCCCTCTTCATTTCTACCTCCTGGCTCCCCTGGCTACCTTCACATCCCAGACAAAGTCCTGCCTTCTACAAGGAGCCTTTCCCAGCCCTCCTCGATCTCTGTGCCTTCTCTCTGAGATGATTTCCAGTTTTTCTTGTATCAATCTTGCTTGTACAGGGCTTACATGAAATAATATTTGTAAAGCACTTAGCGCAGCGCCTGGCACGTAGTAGATTCTTACTAAGTACTTCTGGCTTTTCTTTCCCCCCTGCCCCACTTTACATCCTTATTAGGATGTTTATCTTCCTCATTAAACTGTGGAGATCCTCAGGAGCAGGGACTAGCTTTTCTCTCTTTTTTATATCCTTACCACTTAGCACAGTGCCTGGCACTTAGAAGGCATTGAATAAATACTTGCTCATTTAGCTAAACTGTACAAAGAGCATCTCAGACTAGGTGATTTCTCTCATAAAGTCCAACTCTGAGATTCTATGATGAAATCTAATTTAATGAATGTCTTATGTAGAAAGAAAAGTGCTTTAAAACTGTCTGCAGGAGTGCTAGATAAGGATTTCCAACTCCAACTCACCCATCCAATCTGGTTAAAGGAAAGCCAGATAATCTGCATGGCCCAAAACTAGGTGCCAGGGACAGCTTGGGAATCAAAAAGAACTTTCTGGTTCAAACACAATTTGCAGATGGGGTATGGCTGCTGAGGTAGAAAAATGTATATCCTAAATCCAAAAATACAGACTTGGCTTAAGCACTTTTGTTGACTGGCTTGGCGTGACAATGAGCCTGACTCACAAAAGAACTAAAACTATCCTATCTTGTGAGTAGTCTTATGAAAGAGCTTTGGGGGCAGCGAGGTAGTGCAGTACCTAGAGCACTGTCCCTGGAGTCAGGAAGACCTGAGTTCAAATCCAACCTCAGACACATAACACTTACTAGCTGTGTGACTCTGGTCAAGTCCCTTAATTTCAATTGCCTAAAAAAAAAATTTTTTGAAAAAGCTTTGATAACTCGCTTGACAGGAAAAGGACACATAACAATGCTGCAGCTCAGTGTAGAATGAGAGGCTTACATTGCAATGGAAGACAGACCAATAGATTCACCAACAGTCATAATTCAGCAAAGAATCCACAGATGACAAGCACTTCCAACAGCACAGAGCTCAGCATCCCAGATAAGAGCATCAGCAGATCAACATCAGCAGCTGTGTGGGAAATCAGTGTCAGTGTCAGAAGAATGTTGTCACTGAGGTTTTGTCCTGGGTGAACAGGCATTCCCCCTCCTGTGCATGTGGCCTGGCTCTATGGAGTTTCTGTGTGCACTCTCTGTCTGTGTCTTTGTCTCTCTTTTTCTCTCTCGTCTTTCTCTTTCTTTCTGTCTCTGTCTCTATCTCTCCCTCTCTCCATCGTTTTTCTCTATCTTCCTCTCTTTGTGTCTGTCTTTCTCTGGCACATTAGGGATTGGCTGTTCTTTACCTCATTTCCCAACCCCATAATTTCTGTGTTTTTCTTCCCAAATGTCAGGCCCCTAGATGAGGCCTTTGGCCAGGGTCCAGCTGTTTGACTGGATCACAACATTCAACAGCCACTAGAGCCAGGAAAGATCTTGGAAATCAACTAATCCAAGCCTCACATAGTGTGGAGGAGAAAAGTGAGGTTAAGAGGTAAAAACAACTTATCCAAAGAGAAAGCACGGAATTCCTGAGTTTTGGAGACCCTTAGAAAGGACTCAGTGCACCCCACAATGGAATGGTCATTGCAGTCAGGTACAAGAGACCACTGAGGTTAGAATTCTGCCCCTGACAGAGCTGGTCACCTGTGTGCCCCTGAGCAAGCCTCCTAACCTCCCAAAGCCTTTATTTGCTCATCTGTAAAGTAGACCTTTTTATGCATGAAATATAGACACGATTACATGTACCCACTTCCTAGCCTTGTGGTGAGTTAAAGTACGAATGAGAAAATGTGGGGAAACACTTCAGCCAATCTGAAGGTGCTCTATGAACCACAGCTCTCGCTGTGCCTTCTCAGGTGTTTGAGGCAATTATGGCAAACCTGGGTCTAGAGTTGTCCGTGATAGTTTACTTCCTGCTCTCATTATAACTTCTCTCAGGGCTTTTTGGGGGGGACAGGGTGGAAGGTAATTAAAATTCACACTTACTAATTTCAATAATAAATTCAGTGTGGTCTGAGCCATAGAGGGAAGTGGTGAGTAGAGGGGGCAGATACAGGATCTCCACAGAAAACCAGCCCCAGCTTTGTCCCTGTTACTCTGCAACTGTGGGCCAGTCCTATTCTCTCTCTGGCTCAGTTTCCTCAAATATAAAATGAGGGAGATGGAAGTGATTTCTAAGGCCCTCTCCACATCTGACTTGTCTCAAGGGCATCTCAAATGCAACATGACCCAAATGCTGTTCATCATCTTTCCCTCAACTCCCAGGTTCATGTTTCTAGAGCATAGGTCTGACTATGTCACTCCCCAATTCAGCAAATTCCTGTGGCTCCCTGTTACCTCTAGGAGAAACTAGCATTAAAGTCACCCAGAATTACCTTTTGATTCATGCAGAAATTGGATTGAAGTGAAGCAGAGTTGTACCAAGTCAGTCTCTCCTCCAGAATCATCATGGTCCAGTGGCAGGACAGAATCCAGACGACTGGCAATGGCCCAGGATGCAGTGGGAATCTTCGACGTCTAAGCAAGCTCTAAGCACTCCACAGAGCTTGCTTCAGTTGCCTTCATGACCAGTGGAACAAATTGTTCTCATGCACCCATTCCACTAAAGGAAGTCTTCACGTGCTTGGAGTAGACAGCCCGTAACTCACCAATGGGTTTGAGACCCCTTGGCTACCCTCGACCTGGTTTAGCCCATCTGTGGAAATGATTTGCTGGAGTGTGGCCACTGTGCACACTACAGCTTCTTGGAGCCACAGGTGAGAGGTGGAACAGATGGACACCAAAGGTGAAAAGCAGCCCTGAAAGGGGCTCAGCAGCCTTCACCCCAGAGGTACTAGTCTTCCCTGAACACACCCTACACCCCAACATTGTATGTCAATTTCATGATGGCATGCTTGCCTGGATTCTGGATCATGGACAGTGCTCTCCTGCTTTCCTGGTCACTAATGGAGTAAAGCAAGGCCGTGTGCTTATTCCTTTGCTTTTTAGCATGAACTTTTCATCCATGTTGTTAAATGCTTTCAATGAAGATGAACATGACATCAAGTTCGACTACTGCACTGATGGTCAGTTCTTCAACTTGAAAAGGCTACAAGCCAAGACCAAAGTAGATGGAGTGTTGGTGCATAATTTTCTGTTTGCAGATGATTGCGCACCCAATGCAGTCTCTGAAGCTGAGATGCAACGAAGCATGCATTGATTCTTTGCTGCTTGCGCTCATTTTGGCCTAACAATTAACACCAAGAAAATACAAATTCTCCACCAGCCAGCGCCACACCATCCATACATGGAACCACGGATTACAGCAAATGGAGAAGTTTTGAGTGCTGTGGATAAGTTCAGTTGCCTTGGTACTACATACTTTCTAGGGATGTCCACATTGATAATGAGGTTGACACACACATTGCCAGAGCTAGCTCAGTGTTTGGGAGGCTCCGAAGGAAAGTGTGGGAGACAAGAGGTATTAGACTGCCTACCAAACTGAAGGTCTACAGAGCCACTGTGATGATCTCATTGTCGTATGCCTGTGAAACCTGGACAGTCTACCAGCACCATGCCAGGAACCTGAATGGCTTCCATTGGAATTGTCTTAGGAAGATTCTAAGATCATCTGGCAGGATAAAGTACCAGACACTGTCGTCCTCTCTCGAACCAAACTGCCAAGCATTCAAACTCTGCTTCAGACACTGCAGCTTTGATGGGCTACCCACATCGTTCAGATGCAAAACTTACACTTGCCAAAAAGACTGTTTTATGGAGAACTCACACAGGGCAAACATTCACATCGTGGTCAGAAGAAGTGATACAAGGACACTCTCAAGGTCTCTCTTAGGAACTTTGGAATTGTGTGACATTGGAGACACTAGCATAGGACCTCTCAGCATGTTGTGCCCTCATCAGAGAAGGTGCTGTGCTCTATGAGCAAGGCAGAATTGAAATGGCACAAAAGAAACACAAGATACACAGACTTAGAGAATCCACCCCAAATGTTCACATGGACCATTTGTGCCCGACCTGTGGTAGAACATTCTGAGCTTGTATTGGTCTAATCAGCCGCAGTCGGACACACTAAAACTTGAGCCTGGCGTGGTGATGTCATTTTGATCCTCTTTGAAAACAAAGGACAGCAACCAAAATAAACTAGAAATAGCTATTCTTGGCATTTAAAATCCTTCACCACTTGATTTCCAAAAAACCTTCCCTGGCCTATTACACATCCCTTCTTTTCATATACTGCATGACCTGGCCAAATTGGCTTTCTCTCTGTTCCTCCCGCACAGCCCTCCTCCAACCTCTGGGCATTTGCACTGGCTGTCCCCCAGGTGTAGAATGCTCTGCCTCCTCACCTTTGCCTCCTAGAATCCTGAGCTTTCTTCAGGGCTTTGCTCAGGAGCCAACATCTCCATGAGACTTTTCCTGATGGAGCAGCTACTAATCCTTTCCCCCCAGAATGACCTTCGCTATTTGGTCGCTGTTGTTTCCTCCCTCTAGATTTTGAGCTCTTCTGGGGAAGTGGTTGTCTTCACCTTTGTCCTTATATCCCCAGGGCATATCAGAGTGCCTGACACACAGTAGGTGCTTGATAAATGCCTGATTGATTGACAGTCTAGGTAATTGTAGACCTTGTTAAATGCCACGCCTGAAAATCACCCTTCAGATCCAGAGATCTCCTGGAGGTTACTCAAGCTTAGTCATTGTCCTTTGCAAAGACAATGAATCAAAAAAATCTGAAGCAAAAAGAGCTTTGTGGAACAAGATTGTAGAGGGGAGTTTGGGGTGATGGCCCAGGGTTATGGTGCGACAGTGCCACCTACTGGCTGCGTCTTAAACATCATTTTCATGAGTGACTCTCAATGGCTCCCATTCCCATAACTTCAACTCAATTCTTCTCAGGCTATGTCCAGTGACCTGTGTCATCCGAATGATCTGGACTCAGCCAACCTTTATGCATTTATCTTTCACTCTCCCCTCTGCTGACCTCCACTTAAACAAACCATTCTTAAATGAGCTTCACAAAAAACCCATGATCATCCTCTGCATTCTGTCCTGGATCAGAACACTGTCCTTGGGGACATCTTGGGGAAATCTGAGTTTGAGACCTGTCATCGTGGCCAGGCAACTACTGCTCTCTGTGGCTCAATCTCCTCATCTCTAAAATGGGAGCAATAATTCATATCCAGATAAAGAACTGATGGACTCTGAATGCAGATCAAAGCATATTTTTTCACTTTATTCATTATTGTTTTTCTTTTCCTTTTCATCTGTTTCTTCTTCCACAACCATGATTAATATGGAAATATGTTTTACATGGTAGCATATGTATAAACTATATCAATCTGCCTACCATTTTCAGAAGATGGGAGGGGAGGGAGGGAGGGAGAAAAAAATTAAAAATAAATGAAGAAAATGGGAGCAGTATTCTCTATGCTACACACCTCACAGGATATTGCAGAGATGTCCCTGTGTCCAGCAGAAAGCACTAAAGGAAGGTATGACAGAAAGTGTTGATGAAAGAGACAGTGGTAATGATGAAGATGGTGAAGTTGATAATTTCCTCCTCTTCATTCTAGCATGAATTTTGTTGGGCGAAGCCATTGGATACACTGAACTGATGGACTCTCAATACTATAAGCATAATAATAAATCATCTGCCTTGTGAAAAATCCAGAATGCCTGGTATTTCTGACTTCAGGGCACCTGGAAGAAATAATCGTGTTTTGTGGAATCCAAGTGCAAGGATTTCAACTCACAATAAGCCATGGGGCAGAAGAGGTTGTAACCAATACTGCACAGGAATTGCACAGTAGATGACCGGATAATATTCCAATTATCAAAAAAGAGAAGAGAATGAAATCTACAATGGGAATAAAGGAATAAATGAAAATTTTATTTTTTATTATTTTTATTATTTTTATTATATTATTATATTATATTTTGTTATTATTTATTAAGCATTTACTAAGTTCATTAGATTTTAAATTTCTCCATTAGATTGTAAGCTTCTTGAGGGCAGGAATTATCTTTTGCCTATTTTTCTATCTCCAGTGCTAAGTACAATGCTTGGAAAATAGAAGGCTCTTAATAAATGTTTATTGAATGATTGATTGCAAAGCTCTATTCTCAGTATAGCAATATGAATGGAAAACTCAGAGAATTCCTTCTCTTAAGGATCTCACATTCTCATGGTGGAGACAGCAAGTAAGGAAAGGTTAAAAGGAAGGGTCCCTTGGTCCTTAGGGTAAAGGTGCAGGGCAGGTGACTGTGCCTCTTCTTTCATGTTATTTCCGGAGATAAAGTCCATCAGTTCCTGATTTTGCTGTTGTTGAGTCATTTTCAGTCCCATCTGACTCTTTGTGACCCATTTGGGGTTTTCTTCATAAAGATACTGGAGTGGTTTGAATTTCCTTCTCCAGCTCATTTTACAGATGAGAACACTGAGGCAAACAGGGTTAAATGACTTGCTCAGAGTGCACCTAGTAAGTGCCAGATTTGAATTCAGAAAGCTGAGTCTTTCTGCCTTCAGGCCTGCTACTCTATCCACTGGGCCACCTAGCTATATCAGTTTCTGATATAGAACCACAAAGGTCAGCGAGTTTTATCTACTCTGATTCTTAGAAAGATTCTAGACCAGGTTACTAAAGAGAGGGCTTATGAATGTCTAGAGAGAGAAGTCACAATTACAGAAAAACCACATGACCACAACGGAAACAGTTTTTGTCAGGGTAATCTTTTGAGGCTCCTAGCACTCAGCCCAGTCCTTGGCACATAGTAAGTACTTATTAAATTTCTATTTCCTGCCTACCTGCCTGTCTCCTGACTAAACTCATTTCTTCTCTTACCAGAGTTACAAAACTGGTAGGTCAAGGAACTGCTGTAGATACTAAGCTTAGATATTAGCAAAGTCTGTGTTAAAGTATTCTGAGTTATTTTTCTGGGGAATAAAAAGAAGTAAGTGGATTAGAAAACAGTACAATCAGATGTACACAGAACAGTTTGGGTTATTAAATATGTACAGTGTAATCATTTGTGGTTCAATGCCAAGTTGGAAGGAGGTCTCCAGTGCATTTCCCAGGAATCAATGATTGACCCTAGCTTGGTTAGCCTTTTTATCAATGACTTGGTTAAAGGCATTTATGCAATATTTAGCAAATTTGCCAATGACACAAAGTTGGAAGTGACAGGAGTCAAGATTCAGTCAGCTCATGAAAAAGCTTAGACTTTGAGCCCCAAAGTATAAGACAAAATTTAATAAGGATGAAGTTCAAGTTTCACAGGTGGGTTAAAAGATTCACTCATATTCCAAGTTCCATGTGTGCTGGGCAGGTGGTACAGACTGATAATACGCTGAAATGGGGGAGAGAGAGAGAGAGAGAGAGGGAGAGAGAGAGAGAGAGAGAGAGAGAGAGAGGAGAGAGAGAGAGAGAGAGGAGAGAGAGAGAGAGAGAGAGAGAGAGAGGGAGAGAGGGAGGGTGGAAGGGAAGGAGAGGGGGAGGGGAAGAGGGAAAGGAAGAAGGAGAGGGAGAGGGAGAGAAGAGAAGAGAAAAGAAGAAAAGAGAAGAGAAAGACAGAGACACAGAGAAAGACAGAGACAGAGACAGAGAGAGTGCTGGATTGTTTTGCAGAACTTACAAAGTCACTCTAGTGACCGCAAGCTTCTTTAAGCAGTTGAGCATCTTGTCAGTGTTGCTTTATGTCAGTGAGACATGGACCCCCACTGCCTTTGACCACCTAAAGAGGAACTTACCAGAGAATGCCATGGAGGGTCCCAGGAGCATACTCAGCCTGTGACAGAGAGTCAATGAGGGTCACTAAAGAACAGAGGTAAGAGGCCAGCAATGAGGAATTGCAAGCTAGGGAAAGAAGATGGGCTGGTCCCTTAGAGAGAGAGAGAGAGATGATGGGTGAATGGAGAGTGTGAGCTCCTGATATTCTCTAACTGTCAGGAGCAATCAGGGAAGGCCTCCAGCACAGCAGTTAGACTCCCTCTGTTGAGTTTTGGAAGCATATGGAGCAGCCTTGTGATCTATATCATTAGCTCCAAAATTGCACAAGATGGGAAAAGGTGTGGTAGGGTCAGGGCAGCTCCAGCTTCTGTGGTAAACATTGAAGACTTTTGTGCATGACAATATAACAAGGGAGGGCAGTCCAAAAACCACATTAGGAGCAATGTGTTGTCCAAGACTAGAGAAATGATTGTGCTACTGTCCTCTGTCCCACTCAGGTCATGTCTGGACAATTCCAGATATCCCCTGTAGATTCTGAGAGGCTTCTCCCAACTCCCACTCAGACCAGTGCATCAGAGCTATTCTCCCTCAAGGCTCTAGGGGGTCTTCCTGAGGGGCGGGATAATACCAGTGGCTTCAGATCACCTGTGTTCTCTCTAGCGTCAGTACAAGAATGTAGCTCCCTTAGTTATGTCACTGATTGACACAAGAATTAATGGCCAGATATAATTTAACCAATTAACATTATTTTGCTTTTATAAAGGAACACTGTCTGAGAAGGGAGAGCAAGAAGAGAAATACAAATATCCCACCCCCAACCAAGGGCATGCTCTCCCCTCCATCATGTCAGAACGTAGAGACTGTGGGCTTGAAGGTAAGTGTGCATTTGACCCACCAAGTTCATTTGCAAATATGACATCACTCAGAGGAATCACTCCAGAAAGCCGTGTTATGGATATTAAGTGGACCTCTGTGGGGCTAGATCTGAGTAGTCAGTTCTCATTGAGTTCAGCTGCTTCTAAACTCTGGTCTAGACTCAAAGTCCTGGACTCCTCATGGATTTCACTCCCAAGTGTTCAGAGCTCCCAAGGTTGCAACAATTTCCAATACTCCATCACCAAAGAAAGAACAAACACAGTGAGAAAAAGACACCAGAGGCCTTTGTCACCATCAAGTGTCAGCTCTGGCAGCCAGAGACAAGAGGCACCACCATTCTGATATCACCTCTCTCCACACCTAGAGACTTACAGCAATGTTTAGCTCAGGCACCGCAAAGAAAGGAAGACCATAATCCACCTGGTTGGTGCCTTTTGGAACTCCCTCAGTTCTGGCTCTGTAGCTAAATCAGTCACATACAGGATATCTGTGCATGCACTAAAATTGAGAACAAAGGTTGTGAGCCTCCTGGTGTGATTTGGCTTATTCTAGGGTGGGCACTCACGCGGCACAGGACCCTTCACCCTCAGGTGAGAAATCAGTCCAATGTGTCTTGGTGCTTTCCAACTGGCTTTGAGTCTGGGGAGGAGGGGATTGGTACCATACTCTTTCCATTTTTTGCCAAGCACTCCTCCCCTTTGCTCTGGCCCCACACTCACAGACTTAGTTTAATCCCCAACTAACTTTAAAGCCCTCCTTTTCTGGAAGACAGCTCAGTCTCTACAGTGACCTAAGAGGAGGTGGGGCTCTCCCCTTCAAGATTACATACCTGTGGCTGACTGGAAGTCACCCTAGCCCTCAGGTGAGAAACCAAACTGACCAGAGTGAACCCTGTCATGATTCTCTCTGCAATCAGAACCAGAATTCAAGGTGTTCCTTTACACAATGGAATGCCAGAATCTCTCTAGGGTCCTCCTAGGGGACCTCTTGGATATTTAGGCAAATTTGCAAAGGGCACCTGCCATTTCTCCCAATGGATTCTTGCCACTTTAAGAGAAATCCTGCTAGAATTCCAAAGTCACCCAATGATAGGACAAGGAGAATCAGGGAGAGACCAGAGAAAGAAGGAGCAGCTAAGTCCTTGTCCCATGAACAGCTCCCAGAAAAAGAGCTAAGCATGTCAGGTCAATGACTCTGGATTTCTAGGTCAATGGGCCAACAGCATTCTACAGGCCTGAAGAGCTTGAGGATCTCCCATGAAGACAAGTAGTTTGGGTTGTTTAAAAACAAAGGAAAATACAAACTTTAGTCAGTGAGGCAGCAGCATTATAGGGATATAAAATTCACACTTCTCCTTCCTATAGCAATACTAGTACTTGTAATAGATATCAGTACTTAAACACTCAACCAGGCAAAAGTTTTCAAAGGGAAGTGGTATAACATAATGGAAACATATCAAAACAGAGAAAAACAAAAGAAAAAACCGCTAATTATTCTTGACCATTCTTCAAAGCTGGGGAATGAAATTATCAAAGTCCCAGGTAGGAATCTCTCCTGTGGCCCCAGTATTTATTGTAGATAAAGTCCTGCACTGAGCATTTCTAAACACAGTGGGTCCTTTTCCTGACTCCCAAGCTCACTACCAAGTTGGATTCACAGAGCAAGACTACATTTCCCTCCATGGTTCTCTGAATCTTACCAAGGGTTTGGGAAGCCATTCCAGCGCTATTGACTCAAAGCCCCAGTCCAGTGTGTTCTCTCCAATATCCATCACCAGTTACAGTTAGCATCTCCTCAATACCATTTAACCAATTAGAAGAAATTAGCTTTTATGAAATAGAAATAATAATAATAGCTAACTACATAGCACTTTCCATGTTCTAGGCATTGTACTAAGGGCTCTACAATCATGATCTTATTTAGTCCTCACAACAACCCCAGGAAGTAGGTGCTATTATTATCTCCATTTTATAGATGAAGAAACTAAGGCAAACAGGGTGAAGTGACTTGCCCAAGGTCACACAGCAAGGAAGTATCTGAGGCTGGATTTGAACTCAGGTCTTCCTAACTCTAGGCTGAGCACTCTGCGCCCTTTAGCACAGTCTAAGTCCTCTTTTGCAGATGAGGGCACCAAGGCCCCAGAGAGATGAAATCACTTGCCAAGCTCACATTGGACATTGTGACAGAGCCAGGATCTGAATGAGGTCCTCTGTCCAGGTGAAGTCTTCTTTCCACATAAAACAACTCCAGACCTGAGACACTGTGACTCTGTGAAAGGAAGACAGAACGGCTTATGGGGACCACGGGAGGAAAGAGTGACCCTAAGAAAAAGGCACTGGCCAGTGGCAAGTAGACATGCCTTGGACAGCTGTTGGATGAGACCTCATGCCCACTGCTCGTCTCTCACTCATAGGGCCCTCGCATACTCACAGAGCCTTCTTTGGCGCCCCAGCCAAAACACTGATCCAGTTGTGAGCTGTGACCTTGGGAGCTTACACACACATTCGGAGAAAGACTTTTAAATAACTAGCTGTAGAGCTCTGTTTTATGTTTCAGGGTCTTTGAACTTCTTACCTCTCTCCAGCATCTTGGAACACAAATTTGGGGAATATTTAAAGTTAACGATTTCATGTAAAAGGAGGCCATGCTTTGATGTTGCCCGGGAAATTCATTGCTCTCATTTATGTACTCTAAGTTAGGGGAGACAGTCCCGCCAAATCAAGGAATTCAGGGAAATAAATAACATTTTGGAGAATGGAAGTAGATGGTTGCTTGGTGAGGAAAAGGGATCAGTCAGGCTTGGAATAGCCGAGGGAGCAGAAGGCGATGATTAATGAGAGGCAGCTTCACAGGCGAGCACTAGCAGAAGGGGGTGACTTCACTGGGATGACCGATTTGGGAGGATCTCGGCAGTCCCCAGCTAGGCTTTGATAGCTGGATACCCCACAAATCCCATAGCTAACCTCTGACAGTAGGGCAATCCACAGAAGGTTGTCCTTTGGCTCTCTGCCACCCAGGGGCCCCAGAAAATGGACCACAGCATGTTAAAGAGAGGAGAATATTAAGTAGAATCCATGTCTTCAACTCTTCCAGAGAAGCCCACTGTACCCCTGGAGATAACATTTTCATGTGTGTGGCTAATGTATCATTAATATTAATATTATTCATTTATTGTATTTCCCTTCTCATTTTATATCTGATGTTGTTAGATAGAAATGGTACTGGGGTAAGGTGCTATCCTATGATTTCCTTTTATGCTTAATGTTTATCAGACTCTCATTACTATTATTAAAGATGGGAAGAGGGACTGCACCTATGATTCCATGCGTGGAGGGAGCTCCTGGCTGGAGAAACTCCTTCTGTCTGCAGTTTAGTTACTCCTAGTTTCATTAAGAGGTTAGCCGATTTACCCAGAGTCATGATGCTAGAGTGAATTCGATGCACCAGGGGCTTTCTGGCTTTAAGGAGGGTGCTCTGTCCACTCCAACACACTTCTCATATCATCCTTGTTCTTGGTGTCATCATCATTGTTTCTCATACCTGGCAAGAACCTCAAAAGGCACGGAGACCAAGCCTCACCTAAGCAAGAAGTCTTTTCTCCAGCACCTCTGCCAATTGAGCATCTGGCCTCTTGCTTGCAGACCTCCATTGATAGAGAAGTCACTCTCCCTCACATCAGTTCATCCCAAGTTCAACATCTCTTATCATAAGGAAGACTTTCCTTACATGGAAACAAAGCTGGCTTTTGTTTCATTCCCATTCACTGCTTTTGGTCCCACCTCAATTATCATTGAATACTTCTGTTGCTCGTGGAAACAAGAGGCAAGGATGGTTTAGTAGATAGACTGCAATCAGCAAAACCTGGCTTCAAATCTTTCCTCTAATTCTTTCCATCTCTATGACTCTGGCTAAGGCACCTAACCCCACAAAGCCTTGGTTTTTCCTCACCTATAAAATAGTTATAATAATCCTCGGAGTCCCTGGAGACAGAAAAAAAATTGAAGAAAATAATATTCTTCACATTATTCCCACTTAATAATCATTTTTCCCACCACAAGGTCTCTATATATTGAAAGGGTTTTCATTCCATGTGGTTTGAAGGTTCTGAGTGCTTTGTATGGCAAAATCTATGAACAAAATTCTTAAATCCAGAGTGGGGTGGGAAAGGAATAAATACTACAGCCATGCCATTGTGTAAAAGGTTATCCGTGCTAGCTCACTGGTTCCACTTTAATGAGTTTGTTGAATTCTCAAGTCAATTGTGTGGTTTCTAGTTGCAGGATGGGGGTTTGTCATCTCATCACTTAGGAAAAATAATGGGCCTCTGGTGAATAATCCCAGCCACAATATCCTTGTAAGTCAATGCTTCATCACGGGCTGCACAGTTTCTATTTTCTTTGCAAAGTCTTCATCAACCAATAAGTCCAGGCTCCTTAAGAATGAGCTTCTTCCAGTTTCTGGGGTCATTGATCTGGTCTGATATCACTATCATGAAACCCCTCCCCTTTCTGTAAACAAATCCACTGATACCACAATTTGTCAGAACATCTATGGTGCCATATTGTTTGGGGTCTTCATGTGGCTTTCACTCACTCATGCAGGTACTTTTGATTATATTCTTGTATCTCAACTGTTTCACAGGTTCTTTTCATTGGTAAACCAAGACCATTCACATTCAGTAATTTCACTGGCTTATCTTTTTTCCCCCTTTCTTGGTATCACTCACGCTTAGCACAGTGCCTGGTACATGGTAGGTGGTTAATAAATGCTAACTATTTTGAACAAGTTATTCCCATCAGTCTTAGGCTTTATGCTTTCAGTAAGTCTCTTGACATATGTAGCCATTCTTCTTCTGGATGATTTTGTCTTGCCTGGAGAAGACCAAGATGTCTGTAATTATTCCTTGAGTGAAGAGGCAGGGATGGGTTAAGGAGTAAGTATCTACGTCATAGGTTTATACCTGGAAGAGATATTAGAGGTGATTGGGGCCAACTCTTCCATTCTGCAAATGAAGAAACTAAGGTTTAGGCATATTAGCTGACTTGCCCAGGTCATACAACTAGTAAGTCTCTGGGGAAGTCCTTCTTTATTCTAAATCCAGGGCCACGTCTCCTATGTCATTGCTTCTTACATTAACATGATCATGTTCACTGCAGTGCTGGTGTGTGTCTGTCTATATTATATATTACATATATAATATGTTGTTTATATTACATTGTATATATCACACATAATATATACACACATGTATACCTATATATATGCACATTTATATATGTATATGAACTGATGATCACATTAATGTGAGATACACATGCAAGCACTCATACATACACACATCTCTTTTCTCTTTGGGAAAAGTGATTCTTTGTAGACTCCAAGGCCTACAAATTACATATTCCTGATTGATGGTTTCTGAATTTCAATGTTTTGTCCAAGCTCTTTGCTAAAGCTCAGGTACTTTTTCTTCATCCTATGGGTGCCATATTGGCTCTTCTCCACAAGGCATCCATCCAATATTCTGGAGGCCTTTGGCACACTCTAATGACAACCTGGGCCAGGTCCAGGCTGTTTTCTTGTTCCATGGACAGGTACCTCTTCTCTTCTGACCATTCATGGTTGATGGCATTTGACGCATGACTTCCCTTGCGTGAATCCTGGTTTTTAGTGTGTGACTGTGTGTCCCTGCTCCCTCCTTAGACCTCAGACTGTATCTTTTCTGTTAGGTAGGTAACAAGGGGAAGTAGGGGGAAGGCAGAGATCAGGAGAGGTCTACGCTATTTTGTTAAGCTCCACCAAGCAGCCTGATGAGACAATAAGGTTCAGACCTTTATTCAAAGTCATGTGAGGGAAGCCTCCCCATAAAAGGAAGATGAGCCCCATGGGTTTGCTGAGGGCACACAGAGGAGGAGACTCAAGGGGACAGACATATGTTGAAAAGAGCCACTTCTTTTTTCAGTTTATAGAAGAGAGGTCACAGATTGGCCCTCTCCCCTGCGTCCTCAACTTCCCTAGTTCATACAGAAGATAACATCTAGTTATGTTGACCCATAGCCTTGTATGAGGAAGGAGCATCTTGTGCTCACAGTGATTCCCTGTATCACTGGAGCAGCTTAAGGTGATCTGTGGTGTCTGGGAAAGGTAAATAAGGGCCTGTGGGCATCTGTTCTTCATAGGGATCCCCAACTCTTGAGTGGAAAAATGGGGGTTTTGAATCCTCTGAGCATCTTGATCCTATAATCTACTCTTCTAGGACAAGAAGGGAAATGTTCTGGGTAGCCCAGGGTTGGGAGATGCTTTGTGGGTAAAGCAGGGTGATTCAGTGTATAAAGTGCTGGATTTGGAGTCTGGAAGACCCCAGTTCAAATCCAGCCTCTCACACATACTGCCTGTGTGACTTTGGACAAGTTACTTCACCTCTTTCTCCTCAGTTTCCTCAATATGTACCCCAAGAAGGCTAGACCAGATGGCTTTTAAGGCACCTTCTAGCTCTGAACCTAGGGTCCTGTGGAAAACTTAAGGAAGGAAAAAGATGTTTCTCTTGGTCTTAATTCACCTTTACAGGAACACTGACCTTCAGACCCACTGTGTATCTCATTAGCAGAGGTATCACTCAGATTTCTTTTCACCTTGGATGAAGCAATGATGGCATCATAGAGAAGTCTGAGGTGAGGGGTGGACTGGGCTACAGGGTGGCAGGGGCAGAGGGCTGGCTTGAAGGCACATTGTTGCATTCAGTCTGACCAGGGGGATCTTCCCCATGGGACAGGGCTCAGGCTTTCCCCAATCCATAATCCCACCCCCACAGCCATTCCTGGAGCTGGCCCCCTTCCCACTCGCCATCCCTTGTAAGCCATGGGCTGGGAGAGCACCATGAGGCACAAACTATAGGAACCTGGTCTCTGGACCATGAAGAGGAAGGTACCCTGAGCCAAAGTCCTCAACATCCCACCCTGATCATGGCTCCACTCACTTTACCCCACTGATGAGAAGGTATTTCCAAACACCTCAATGATGGCAGTATTTTTTTCTCACCTGGTAAAATGGAGCCAACCCTTTCCCAGCCCTCACAGCTGCAGTGACCACATCTGTAAAAGTGGCATTAGAACACCTTGACTCCCAGGCCAGGAAAGTCCTTCTTGGCACCCAGGCGGGCCTGGGATTCCTCAGTAGAACCTCAGTAGTTTCCCACAGTACTGCAGCAGATGACAGCAGCTCGCAAGAACAGACCCTTGGATTCATTTCCTGAACATTCTCACACCTCATTTATGGGGGAAAAAAAAGAAGGAAAGATATTCAGCAGAGCATCCAACCCAAGATTCCATAGTGATTCTCCCCCATCCACAGCTGTCGTGGGTGTGAGGGTCACTGCTAAGGGGCAGGAAGGCTTGGGAGAGGAGGAATTTCTGAGTGTGAGAAAGAGAAATGCAGAAAGGGATGGCGTTTACACTGAGGAGGGCTGGGGGCGGAGGGAAGGCCTGGGAAGTCTGGCCGGCTTGCTGAGAAGGTGGCTGTCCTTGGGCCTTGTGACTGTCCCGATAGGGGCAGGGGCATCCCCCCACCTTCCCTTCCCCTCCACCCTTATGTGAACTCACTGTCAGTGCAAGAACTAAGCCTCCCTCTGCCCAGTGGGAAACTTCTCTGTCTCTCATTTCCAAGACAGCCATGTGGATCCTTTGTTTTTGTTTTTTGATTTGTCCCATTCCAACATGACCAGAGCCTGGCTTGGTCTCCCCCAAAGTCACCTGCAGGGAGGAGGCCCCTCATGTTGGAAAAGAACCAAGTGGTTGATGGCTACATGTCTATAAACACCTCATTTCTGGGGCTCCAACACCCAGGGTCCCCAGTTGTTCCAAATGCCATAAGAGGTAGGAGGGAGAAGAGCTGCTCCTGTGCTAAAGCAGGCCCTGACTCCCCAGCTCCTTCTGAGTAAGAGACCATAGGGTGGGTGGGCGAAGGGCTGTTTGCCTCAGTTCGCATATCTGAAAAGCTGAGCTTAGAAAGGGGACCTGCTTTGCCCAAGGTGGGACGCTGTGGCCCAGCTCCTCTGACTCCAGATACACGCTTCTCTTAATGTGTCAAACAGAGACACGCACCTAAAGCTCTTTCGGGATCACCCCCCCATCACACACACACACACACACACACACACACACACACACACAAACTCACACAATTACACATAAACACTCATACACATAAATCATATAATCACACTCACACAGTCTCACATACAATCACATATACATAGACGTACATTGCACACACACTCACATAACCACACATACAATATCACACAAACACACATATAGAAATAGACACACACAAACACACACATGTAATTTCACATAGAATCACAATACAAACATACACATACCACATACACAACCACATACATAGTCACACTCACACCAGTACACATATGCACACACCCCAATCTGTTTTGCTTACACTACCAGACATCATTCTTCCATTTATCTGTTTGTGTTACTCCTACATCAAAGGTCCTTCCATACCACTCTCTTTTCTAATAACTACTGTTCATAATTACAGGCAAGGAAGCCTGATGGAGTGAAGAGAGGCCTGGGAAGTCAAGAGAATCTCTGGATCCGCTACTAGGATTTATACGACTCTAAGAAAGTCGCTTCTTTCTAAGCCTCACTTGCCTCCTATATAAAATAGACTTTGTGGGAAAGGCTGGCAGGGATGGGTTGAGAGCCGCGCCATTGGGTGGAGGAAGCATCCTCATCGTAGATTTAGAACTGGAAGGGGTGTTAGAGGTCACTAGGTCCATCGCTCCCAGACTTCCATGGTCTCTGATGCTTTCTGTTCAGAGGTTCTGTCCCAGTTCCAACATTCTCCATGTTAAAGTTCCCTGGCAGTTTTGACGTTCTGTGTTCTGAAGTCATATATTCTGTGTTCTCTCCTCTTGGCTCGCACATTCTGTGTCCTCAGAGTCCTCCCAGGGCTGGTTTTCTGGGTTCTCTGGCCCTTCCTCACTCTCTCATTACATATGACTTCTCAGCTTTCTCAAGTTGAACATGTGGTCCCTATTTACATGATTATGAGGGCAGCAGAGGAGCTCCTTGCTGCTTTTCTCCTCCAGAGCTTCTCCCTGGAATTAATAGCTTATTTCTCACTGCAAACCTGAAGGTTGGATGTCCTGTGCTAGGAAAGGCATTTCCCAGCTGCAAGGCTAAACCTTGAGCAAATGACCTGGATAGCTCCCAGTTTACAGGAGAGTTGGGCTTCTTCCTGATCCTTCTACAGAATGATGAGTTTTACTCACTGTGAAATATGCTGAGTAAGCCCTGGCACAGTCCTTGCTCATTATCATGGTGACTTCAGGCTCCCTTATTGGAGGCCAGAGGGGTCAAGGTAAGGGAGGGACCTCAAACCACAAGCACAATTACCGGCCTATCTAGAACACTTGAAGGTTTACAGAACACTTCCCATGCGATGATATCTGAGTCTCCCAACAGCCCTGTGAGGTCAGAATTATGGGTCTTATTATTCTCACTTTACAGATGAGAAAGGTGAAACTCAGAAACATTAAGGGTCTTGCCTGGGGCCATGTAGCTCTTGCTACGCATTACAGGCAAGATTTGAACCTAGTTTCCCAAAGCCAAGCCCAGACCTCTCTCCACTGTGGGACACTGCTTCTCGGTTTCCCAAAGAGCACCAAGCCTGGTATTGGAGACCTCAAGAATCATCTAGCCACTGAGCCCCATGTCAGTGTATAGTTATCTGGTATTCTTTAGAGATCTGGGTCACATGTGGTTTGGGGACAAGAGGAAGAGAATTTGGAAGCATGTGTAGTAGGGGCTTATAGCTGATATAGGACAAATCCCCTAGCCCCCAACAAATGCATCAGAGATGGGGGTCAGGAGCTACATTCAAGAACTAACTTCCCACTCCCTCCACAAGCCTCTAGTTTTCCGTCTTAGGGAAACATGGAATTTCAGAGCTAGAAGAGACCTTATCAGCAGCAAATCTTCTCCTACAGGTAGAAGGCTCTCAAGTGATCTAGCCAACTTTTTGAAGACCTCCAATGATGAGGAACTCAGGCAGCTTCTTTCCCTTCGGATAGTTCTGATTGGTAGAAGTTTCCTTCCTTCCTATCAGGAGGAATCTGTGTGTCTGAAACATCTCCCTTTCATGCCTAGTTTTGCTCTCTGGGGCCAAATAGAGCAAATTTAACCCTTCCTCCATGTGACAGCCCTCCACATTTTGGAAGATAGCTCTCATCACCCTCCTCCCCCCAGACTTCTTTTTTTCACATTAAACTTTCCTTTCACCAGTCCTTGTATAGCAAAGGCTGGAGGTCCCTCACCATCCCAGCCCTCTGCCTCTGGACACTCTTCACCTTAGCAATGTTCTTCTTAGCGCCAGGGCAGGATTCCACTCCCATCTCCACTATTGTAATTACAAGGCAGTAAGTGTTAAGGGCTTCACACAATGAAGTTTTACTACAGGGGGACTCTTTATGAAGTGTGAGCCCCTCTTTAATTGGCTAGCCAAACAAGCTAACCACACCTCAAGGGGCTTTAAAGACAGGTTAAATTTCAGCACTTGACTTAGCCCGGCAGTGAGGACTCCAGGCTTGGGAGAGCCTCGAGGAGGTAGAGCCCTGCTTCTGTGCCAGAGGACAGCAAGAGGATGGGGTAACAATCCTGGGGGACTGTTACTATTTACCCCACTATCCACCCACACTGATCACATCATTATCACTGAAGAGAATGGAGCAGTAGGGGACAATGTCTGCAAATGAATGGGTCCATGTATCCAACTGTAGAAAGAAATACATTGAGGACAAACAGGGACAGAGACAGATCAAAATGACGCTTGGCACTCAGGAAAACACTTCCAGGAACCAGGTATAGTGATTCCACTCTCTAATTTCTACCTCTTCTAGAATTGTAGAGTCCATTCTCCCATGAGCCACTGGTTCCTTGTGGGGTAGTAGACTTTGGTGGGGATGGCTTCATGTGGCTATTCACCCACTCCTTTTCTTTCATCCTAGAATCATGTAGTTAATTTGCTAAACCCAAATGCGGCTACTAAAAATTCCATCAACAGGTGTATCCCAATCTGAAAAGTCCTCTGGGTCTATTCATATTTCATGGGCACCAGAGCAGGCCCCTGGTGCTTACCCCACCTGATTTTCCTAGCTTTTGTCTGGGACCGCACTGCTATTTTTCCCAGTTATATGTGTTATACTCACCACCTGGCTGATGACAGCTGAAAGCAGTGTGCTAGATTTCACCCCCACCCCCAGGCTTCTCCTGTAACTTGAAGTGGGGTTGGGGTGTTTAGACTCTACAAATGGCTCCAGCCTCCACTGATAGTGTCCTCCCAAGAGTATTGGGGTTCCCCACATCCCAGCTCAATTTAGCCACTAACAATAATGTGGATTTTACAAAGAACTATTTACTCCAAAAGACATAACCACAGATAAACAAAGCTACTCCCCCAACACATGGGAATATTAATCCCTCTCACCCTGCCATGTACCACCTCAGTCTCAGGGAAGGGGAAGGGGATTAATTAGGTTCATAGTTTAACTTGGTTCCTATAGAGCCTAGTCACAATTTCCAAGTCCAAAACTCTCCTCCAGCTGCAGTCCCAGGCATCCTGGCTTCCTTGCTGGCCATGATGGCTGTACTGTTCTGCTTGCCATTCTGGTTCCAAGCCTTCCATGGCTCAAGATCCCAGGTTTAAGAAGGATCACCACCTGTACCTGAAACTGAGACAGACAAACAACACAGAAGAGAAACAAACGTTGCCAAGCCCGTTTCTCATCAGGATAATTGAGGAGCAGGAAAAGGAAGTCCTTTCCCTTTCATTGGTTCGGTTCATGGCCTCTGCTGCGGTTGAACTGATACCTTTGTACTCTGTAAGCAACAAGGAGTAGATGCCAGAAAGAGTAGCTGACCGTGCCTTGTCCCAGCCCTTCAAGTTTTGAAGAGACCACCTTTTCTGGATTATGCAGCCAATAAAAGGAGGTTACATCCACCCACATGGTAGGGGATACAAAGTCCTCCACATTAGGCAATTCTGGGCATGATGCCCAGACAAGCCCAGGTTACATATGTACTCTTTATGACATCCTTAATGGCCCTTCTTGAACACAAACTATCACTGACAAAGTGCTGGGGCTGGCTTTACTCTGCCATTTATCACTCCCTTGTCTTTGGGGCACCTGCAATTCAGATTCCTCAGAGATTGAGGGGATCCATGATTTGCAGCCACAGAACAGCTCCTGAGGGAGGTTGTTGTAAGAAAGATGTATTTAGGGTCAGAGGATGACTTAGTGGTGTCAAATGTGCTATGCAATACAGCCCCCTCATCTCCTATTTACTTCTGAACCCAGCTGAGTGTCTGCAATGCCTGTCCTAAGCATATACACTGATGGATGAACACACTGGGCTCATCATCCAGAGGCATGTCTAGACCATTGGCATTGTTCATGCGTTTCCCCCCTCGGCTTTCTAAGACACCCCCTTCTGAGTGGTTATGGGAGTGGCAGGTGGAAAGAGTTCAGAGATGGAAGAAAACCATTGGTGATAGCAGTGGGGGAAACATAAACAAATATCTGAAGAAGAGAATGGGAATACCACATTTGAGGGATGAAGAAAAGGCCAGTGTGTCTGGAGTAGAGGGCTTGGGTAAAGGAATAGTAGGAGATAAGGCTATAAACATAAGTGGGAACCAGATTGTGTATGGCCTTAGACAGCTGGTTAAGGAGCTGGTCTTTGTTCCTTAGACAACTGGGAGTTATTGAGGTATGACAATCCTGGGATGTTGAGCTGGAAGAAAGGTTGGAGATAGCCTCATCTAAACTCTTCATTTGACAGAGAAAGAAACTACGTTCCAGACAGGTGTTACACCAGCTCAGATAGGCAGTGGGGAATGGCTTGGGTTCCATTTCAGGTCTTGTCCCATTCAAGAAACCATCCTTGAACCTTCTGAATACAACATGAGGAGAAGAGGTTGATATGACAAAGATGTCAAATGAGATTTTTAAATCTAATATCCTATCAATGATCTCCACAGATTCTGACTTCATCAGCATTTTTTCCTTTTTTTTTACATCATCAAGGTACTTTTCGTTTAATAGGCATGAATCCTCTGAGGAATCTGTTATTTCATGGATGTGGGCTTGCCTTCATAGGTTGTGGGGGACAGATTCAAGCCACCTGTGTCTGCATATCCTCTGAAATTGCTATTAATGGCTTCCCGTAACCCTTTCTTACAGGATAAAATCAGTGAATAGGGGATTTCATTACTGTTTTTTTTTTTCATATATGGTAGGGACACATGCAAAACTTGGGCATCCCACACCACATTCTGCTTCTTTGCATGGCCAGACTTTTTCAAACCATTCATTTACTGGATGATGACTTTAAAGAATTTCACAGAATCACAGAGTGTGAAGCTACACAGGGACCTCAATGGCCACCTAGTTTGACACAAAAGAAACCCCTATAATAACAGTCAGCAGTCATAGCTTCTGCTTGAAACTGCCAAGGAAGAGTAAGAACCACCCTCTGGTCAGGTCATAGGATGACTCTTATTGTTAGGAAATCTTCTCTAACATCGAGCCTTAATTTACCATTTTGTAATTTCAACCTATTGCTGTTGGTTCTACTCTCTTGACCTCTTGGTCCAATGTTCCACCACATAAGAAGCCTTCAAATTCTTGAGTATTCCTCCCACAGTCCTCTCTTCTTCAGGTTAAATATGCCCTTTTCTTTCCGCTAATCCTTATGTGATGTGGACCCTTGGCTGTTCACCATCCCGACTGGCATCTTCTCTAGTTTCTCAACATCTCTCTAGAATTATGGCTCCCAGAACTTAAGAGAACACTGCAAATGAGGTCTGATGACACGAGCAGATAGAGGGACTCTCTGGTCTTTCTTAATTCCTGGAAGATACATCTCTCCAAATGCAGCCCAAGACAACATTTGATTTCTTCATAGTTACATAACCTGCCGTCTCATGTGGAGGTTAGAGGGTATGACAAGAAGAGATATTATTAAACTATGTGCTAACAACTGCTAATTATGCTTCCCTTTCCTTAGACTTGTAATTATGCATATACTGAGGCTAGCCATTATACTTACGAAGTTGATTGTTTTGTACTCAAATGTAAAACGACATTTGTTCCTGTTGAATTCCATCTTCTGAGATTCATTCCAATGCTTCATCCAGTCAAGATCTTTTTGGATTCTGATTCTGTTGCCCAATGTGTTAGTGATAGCTACTCATCCCAACTTGGTGCCATCTACAAATTTGATGGACATGCATTGTCTGCCTTTGGCAAAGTCGTTGATAAAACATTAAAAAATCAAGGCCAGACACATCCCTTGGGAGGCTCATCACCAGTGGGTTGGCCAACAGGTATTGAACTGTATTGACCACAAAGGCTCATGAAGATCATCTATTAAATTTGCAAAGGACTTTTGTTCTACACTTTGGGAAGTTTCACACACCCTTTGGAAACACTGGATCTTTCTAGTCATGCTGTTCACCTTGTTCTGGGTAACTGGAATCAAGTCTGCCCCTAGTACACTAAACTCAGAACCGTGGCACCAGTTTCCCAAGGGCTGGCCTCTTCCCACTCAGGCCAGCCCAGCCTTGCTCCTGAGTCTTCAGTTGTTTGGAATGTTCCTTCCAACCTCAGCTCTTGGGTGGCATTTCTCAGAAGGTTATTAGTTCATAAATTGGAGAGGGCCAAAGAAACTTGAAAAACAACAGCATTCCCCTATCCTTCCCAATTCCTCCAAACCTTTGAGTGGTTTGGAACAAACTCAAGGAGATGAGTCAGCTGGAACACGCTCCTTGACATGGACGCTTTCAGAGCCTCAGCCACGTTACGTCTTGTCATCCATTTTCTTTTTTCAAAGGAATTCCAAGTTGGGAGGATAAAATATGGCCTGACCTCTCTGCAATGTCAACCTTGCCAGTGAATAAGGACCAAAAAAGCAGATCCGTTTCCAACATAGCTTTTCCATTTGGCTGAAAGGGAAGCCAAGGCAAAGAGTAGAAGTGACTCAGTTCAGACAACTCACCCTCAGGGGAGGTTCCAGCACCTAAATATGGGAACTTTGAGGCATGAGTGCCTTTGGCAGGAGCCCCAAGGGCCAGGAGAAAGGCAGGATTGTCTTCAGTACATCATCCTGAAAGATGTCTTTTCTTGTGTTTTATGGATACTGGGAAAAGAGCAGAATAGAAAACAGGGCTGAGTTACATCCATCAGAAGCCTGTTAACATGGAAAGTCATATTTTAAAAAGCATGAATCATATGTTTACCGAAATCTAACAAGGGCTTAACAGCTTGGAATCCTTCAGAACATGGCAGCAGAAGCAGCTTCAAGGAGGAGGAGGTGACAGCAATGGATGAGGAGAAGAAAGTCAGGGAAGGAAAGGAGAAGGAGGAGGAGGCTGCTGTGAAGACTGGCCATTTGATTTTCACTTTTACTTATACAATGGTGATGATGACAATGAGGAAGACTCACCTCCATAAGGTCTTTGCAATTTACAAGGTCTGTTCCTCATGATAATTTGTGACATTGGCAAAGCAACTCTGTTTACCTTTTTACAGATGAAGAAACTGAGGTTCAGCAGATGTTTGTTCATTCATCAAGCATTTACAAAGTTTGAGCTATGGGCCAGACTGGGTGCTAGAGACTCAAAGCAAAAACCAAAACAGTCCCTGCCCTCATGGAGCTTATGAGGTTTCATTTTCAGTCACTCAGTTAGTCAACAATTATTTATTAAGTGCCTACTATATGCTGGGCTCTGTGCTAAGCTCTGAGGATGCAAAGAAAGACAAAAAATAAAAAAGGTCCCTGCCCACAAGGAGCTCCCAATCTAACTGGGGATACAACAAGCAATCTGTCATGTACACACAAGCTGCAGAGAGAACAAGTCGTAGATAATCACTCGAGGGAAGGTACTAGCGGGACTTGAGGAAGGTGAAATATAAATTGGGTCTTCCTTAAGGACACTGGAGAAACCAGGAGGCAATGGGGAGGGGGAGGAAATTGTACCAGAGATGGGGGACAGAGAAGACATGGGGGAGGGGGGACTGGTGCTAGGAACAGCAGAAGGGTTAGTAAGGCAGGATCACAGAGTATGTGGAGGATAGCAAAGTAAGATTTGAAAAAAATAAGAAAGGACATGATTGCGAATTCTAGATGCCAAATAGAGGACTTTTATGTTCTTATTTTTTAGGTTTTTTTCCCCACTTAATAGTATTTTATTTTTTTTTCCAATTACAAGTAAAGAGAGTTTTCAGCATTCACTTCTATAAGATTTTGAGTTCCAATGTTTTTTCTCTCTCCTTCCTTCCCCTTTCCCTTCCTTAAGATGGCAAGCAATCTGATATAGGGCATACATGTACAATCATATTAAACATATTTCCACATTAGTCATTTTGTGAAAGGAGAATCAGAACAAAGGGAAAAACCACGAGAAAGGAAAAATAATTAAAAAAGAGAAAATAGTATGCTTTGATTTATATTCAGACCTGATAGTTCTTTCTCTGGATGTGGATAGCATTTTCTATTATGAGTCTTTTGGAATTGTCTTAGATCATTGCATTGCTTAGAAGTGCTAAATCTAGCAAAGTTGATTATCACAAAATGTTACTGTTACTGTGTACGACATTCTCCTGCTTTTGCTAATGTCATTCAGCATCAGAGCATGCAAGTATTTCCAGGTTTTTCTGAAGTCTGCCTGCTCATCATTTCTTATAGCACAATAGTATTCCATTGCATTCACATACCACAATTTGTTCAGCAATTCCACAATTGATGAGCCTCCCCCTCAAAAGTGCATGTGGATCCTTTTCCCATTTGTATGATCTCTTTGGAATATAAGCGCTTTGCTGAATCAAAGGGTATGAACATTTTTGTAGTCCTTTGGGCATAGTTCCAAATTGCTCTCCAGAATAGTTGAATTAGTTCACGACCCCACAACGATGTATCAGTGTTCCAATTTTCTCACGTCTTCTCCAACATTTGTCATTTTCTTGTTTTGTCATATTAGTCAATCTAATAGGTGTGAGGTAGTACCTCAGAGTTGTTTTAATTTGCATTTCTATAATCAATAGAGATTTAGAGCATTTTTATATGACTATAGGCAGCTTTAATTTCTTCATCTGAAAACGGCGTGTTCATATCTTTTGACTATTTCAGATAGAGTACTCTATGTTTGATCCTGGAGGAAATAAGGAAGCAGCAGAGTTCACTGAATGGGGGAGGGAGAAATCATTTGGGCAGCTGAATGAAAGATGTATTCAAGTGAGGAGAGACATGAGGAGGGGAGGTGGGATGCAATCACCCAGAAGGGAGGTGATGGGGGCCTGGACCAGCGTGTAACCTGTCTGAATAAAGATTAGGGGACAGAAACAAGAAATGTTATGGAGGGAGAAGCAAAAATATTTGTCAAAAGTCTGTGGACTGAGGGAGAGTGAACTGTGGAGTATGACTGAGGTTGAAGGTCTGTGTAATGGGGAGGATGGTGGCACCCCTGACTAAAATAAGGGAAGGGCATGTTAAGTTTGAGAGGAGGATATACAGTTAACAATGTCCAAAAACACTGTCACACAGTGATAAGTGGTAGATCAGAAGTTGAACTCAGCTCTTGTGATCACAGGATATAGAATTAGGAGATGCCTCAGACATTATCTAGAGAAATGCCCTCATTTCTATGGGAGGTAACTGGGGCCTGGAGAGGTAAGGGTTTTCCTCTTCTTGTTGATAAGTTGAAGCTGAAGTTCCTGAAATTGCCGGATACTCCGAATGCCGCCACATCTCCTGCTGGTTCTGCCTCTTAAGCTAAGCCTCTTTCAGATTCTTGTATGTCCTCTTACTATGTGGCTTTCCAGATCTCCGTTTCCCCAAGGATGTCAGCCCATCTTTCTAAACCTAAAATGAAAACTTCCATGGTTGTTAAAGGAGGAGGCAGTCAGCTTTCTTAATTAAAACCTCTTGTTAAACTGTTCCCCTTGCTGACTGGACTTCCAAGGATGTTGTCTTCCAAGGTCTCACATGAGCATGGAGACAGCCTAGGCCTGGGGCAGTGGAGCCCAAAATGTATTAGGTCAAGTCTGGTTGGAAAGACTTGAAGCCTGCACCCAGGCAACAGACTGCGTGGCTGCCATCTGAGGAGAAGCCTGGACAAGCACAAGCATGCTCCTCACCAGACTGGTGGCCAACTGGAGCTTCCATTCTCCTGGTGAGAAAAAACATAGATTCATGTGCACGTGCACAAAGTACATGAAAAATATATGCATAGTAATTGAGAAAGACAGAGTGAGAGACAGAAATAGAGACAGAGAAACAGAGAGAGAGGCAAAGAGACAGAGAGATAGAGGGAGAGAAGAGTGAAAGAGAGGCAGACAAAGAGACAGAAACAGAGAGAAACAGACATAGACAGACTGAGAGATGCAGAGTGAGACAGAGAGAGCTGAGGTGATCAGGAAGGTCCTCTGGTAGCAAGTGTCACCTGAGTTATTTTTGGTACGAATGTCTCTATGGCATCATCCAACTCAGAAGTCCTATGATCCTAAAAATTCCAGTAAGCACAAGGGACAACATACGGTGGAATGGGGAGAGTAGTGGATTTTTGTCAGAAGACAAGGATTAGAGTCCTAGCAGGGCTCTTAATCATTTTGTGACCTTGGGCAAGTTTTTTTCCCTAGGTTGGCCTCACTTTCCTTCTCTATAAAATGGGAGGTCTGGGGTAGATGATGTTGAATGTCCCTTTGGGGTGTGGCATGCTACAATCAAACAGCAAAGACATCAGATGTGAGACTGTGCAGCAGTGAAAGAGCCTGAGCTTCGGATGTAACACCTTGTGATCCTCACTTCAGCCTGGTGGCAATGTAATGGCACCCAGAGTCCATGTCATCCTTCAGTTTTTGAGAGTTGATATTAGGCATTTAAAGACAATCATTCTGAGTCCCTGGTTAGAAAAATTCCTAACATCAAGAGCTTGGACTCTCTTTTTAACTTTGCATTTATATCTTTCTCTAGCTAACCATTGGCCTCTTTATGGTTGAAGAAAAATACAGTTCATTGGAAATATTTATTCAATGAAACAGCAAATAACCATTCCAGTGTCTGTGGATAGACAGAAGCCAGCTTGGTGGATTGGGGAAGGATGACCTTTTCTTGGGCCATCCTTCAGAACTGATCTTCTACTCTGAGATGACAATATAGCCAATGTCCCTCCTCCATACTTTCCTCTTCTGCCTCAGCTCAGTGCTAATGTTGTGCCTCAGAAATGTCATGGAATATTCCATCTTCTTCAATGGCATACTCCCAGAGGCTCGGAATCTCCATCTGGTTTTGAGATAGCCCCATCTTTTTGTACAAAATTCTTAGGCTATAAACAAGTGACTTCTCCAAGGGCCTTTTTGATTGGCCCAATTCATACTCAGTATCTAGATGTGTTCCTACAGAATAGAGGTTATTTCTTTTAAGCAGGTGTGATGTCAGTCGGTCCCACCTTACACCAGGATCACACATCTAGAGGTTGTCTGCACCAATGCCTTCATCTTGCAGACAATGAGCAGAGGATTGGAGGGCTGGGCTGATTTGCCCAGATTCATTTAGGATTTGAACTAATCCTCTGGCCCCAAACTCTGGTCGTTGTTGTTGTTGTTTTCCCGCTGAACCACCTTTAAAAACAAACAATGATTGGCTGACTTCACTTTGGGGGGCGGCGGGTTTCATTCATTCCATCACTCCAGCCATCGAGCACAAAGCCTCATAATATACAAAGAGCAATGTGAAGGAAGGCAAGTATTTGAGCCAAGGAGACTTTTTGTTGTTCTGAGGAACTAGACTGGCAGCTTCCTCAACTCTTGTTATCAAGTTGGAAGGTTTCCGTCTCAATTGTTTCTAGGCCTAAGGTGAATCCATTAAAGGCTACCCATGCTGGGAACAACCAGTTAGGAAGTAATGAAGTAATCATGACCATCACCCTTCCCACCATCCCTCCTCCCAGTCCTGCTCTGCATTCACATTGTGTCATGGAGGTGCCCCTGGATTGTGACCATGGAGGTGCCCAGCCCTTCTATGGTGCCTTAAGGTCTGAAAAGTTCTTTACATAAATCATGTCATTTGACCTTCATATTGCTATTATTTCCATTTTATAGATGAGGAAACTGAGGCAGACAGAGCTGAAGTCATTTGCTAGCAAGTGTCTGAGGCACAAGTCAGCCCAAGGTCTTTCTAACCCTAGCTCTATATGCCACTTAGCTGCCATTATTGTGGCCTGGATTAGTACAGAGTTGTCCGAATGTTGTTTCCCCCACTAGCATGTGAGCTCCTTTAGAGTAGAGACTCAGTTTTTGCCTTTTTCATGTACCCAGGACTTAGCACACCAGGCCACAGTGTTGATGCAACTGGGACCAAGAAGAGACAATGACATCAGGTTGGGTTGGCCACCAATGACAATTTCAGTCACTTGATCCTTTTCAGTCCTCCTCATCTCTGCCTAGAGAATCTCAAGGTTCTTTCAAGGACACAACCTTGTGCTTATTTACCCTGGGGACCTTAACTTAGCCCCCTCCAGTTGTTAGGGCTCTCCTGCCCTTCAAATTACTTTATATTAGTTGTCATTTACTTATCGATATATGTGTCACGCCCCATGTTGGACCCCCTGTGCTTGGCCCACATAGGTACTTCCTAAGTGTCTAATGAGTTGAACATTCAGAGTAAAACATTTCCCCCCATGACATATCAGTTTTGACCTCCTCTGTTATGCTAATGTGAAACGATCTACCAAGAACACCCTCGTTCATAAAGGGGACCCTGCGAACAACAAAATCGGCAGCTTCCCTGGTGAAGGCTTGAGTAAGGCAAGGGGGCACAGTGGAGGGCCTCAAGTACATGCCAGAAGGCCATCACTTGAGCTAATTGGGCCTGGAGAAGTGAAGATTCAGGGGGAACAAGGCAGTTAACTTTAAGTATTTGAAGGGCTTTCAAATAGAAGGATCAGACTTCTTTGTCCTGACCATGACCATAGGAGTAATAAGTAGAAATTAGACACAGGTTAATGTTGGGTTCACATCAGAAAAAAGGGGGGGAAATCACATTCTAACAATTTGGTCTATCCAAAGTGGAATAGGCTACCTGGAAATGTGGTTGAGTTCCCTTCAAGGTCAGTCTTCAAAGTCTGGGGTCTTGTCGGTGTGGGTTAACTAGACGGATTCTGAGGCATATTTGAGGTCTGGAATGATGTGGTTCTCTGAATATATAAAACCCTGATTCAACAGCCCCGTGCCTCAGCTATTGCAATGCCCTCTGGCTGGTCTCCATACCTCAGAGCTCCTCCTCTACTTTAGTGCAGCTACCAAAGTGATGTTGCTAAAACCGATCTAACTCTGTCCCTGCCCTACTTTACAAACTCTAGAGGCTTCCTGTTACTTTGAAGAGCAAATAGAAATTCCTGTATTTGGCTTTTAAGAGCCTTCACAATCTATGTCTAGCTGATCTTTCTATTACAAAGTACTCCCCTTCGTGCTCTCTACAGGCCAGCCACAGTGAGCTCTTCCTGGTTTCTCACGCACAGCGTCTCATCCTCCCATGTCTGCAGCTCAGCAGAGCTGTTCCCTGTCGCTCGCACACAGTCCTTCTTCCCCTCTACCTCTCACAGCTCCTCATTGCCTTCAAAGCTCAGCCACAATGCCGCCTCTTTTCCTGAGTGCCCCAGGTCTGGGCCTCTTCCCATTAGTTTTTCATATATGTGGTACAGACTTGTATGTGGTTATTTCTGCACGTTTTGTCAGTCCTATAGAGTATAAGATTCTTGGGGCCAAGGACTGCTCCATTTCTTAATCTTTGCCTCCCCAGTGCCCACTCGGCATACTGCACAGTATATAGTAGGTGCTTAACAACTGTTTGCTTAATTAAGTTGAACATTATGAAGCTTGGTTAAATGTATTGATTACATTGGTTGGGGACAAAATGATCAAGGTCTACTCGTAGGGGCCCTGAACGAATGACTTCTCCCTCTCTCTTTGCCTCTTCACTACCACACTTCTAGAAAAAATAGCTACAACTAGGATAGGGCCACTGGAGTTTTGTGCCAAGGCATGACAATTTAGAGTGCTTATAGTAATTACCCGTGGTCCATTACATAGAAACCAAGACTACCAACAAGCTAGCAGGTTCACTTTGGTAAAATCCATCAAATGAGATAATATGGTACAGTGCTTTGCAAACTTAAAACACAATCAAATTGTTTGTCATCATTATAACAATGACAATAATGATAATGATGAAGCTCCCCATGGCTGCTTTGTCCTCTGCTGACTCCATTGCAGCCCAGGCAGGCTCTTTACCAGATGTCCCTTTCCTGCTCTCCCCTCTCACTAGCCCCCTGAGGTCCCCCCTTGCCTCAGGGTCTCCCTGCCCCCTTAAGCTCATCCTCTGCCCCCTGGCTTCTGTCTGCCCTGCTCTGCTTTCCCTTTCGCTCTGCTCATCACCCTATCAGACAATCTAAGTGCTTCTTGCCCATCTTCAGGCTTCACAGCTTCCCTGCGGGACAGCCCCCTTCCTGTGGATTTGAGGTCTTCCCTTGGAGACATGGCACCGTACTAGATCATCTTTAGGGCTGCTGGCAGTTCTAAGCCCTAACAGGACTGCCCCTCCAGGATTCTTTCCATACCCTGCTCTGCATCCCCACCAAAGAATGACTTTTGCCAATTTTCTGATTAAGGACAAATAAAGAAATAAAATATCACCTTCTTTTTTCCTTCTTTTGAAAGCAGACCTTAAAATGGCAGCAGAGATGGAACAAATCCCAGTGCTGGTGAGATTCATTCAAGGGCCAAGAAGATCATAGGCAAGTCTCAATTACCCTAATTCAGTTAGAGTCTGCATTCCTGGAACAATGGCTGAAATCTCTGGAGCCCTTTAATACCGATATGCCTATTTAGAGACAATGGGCCAAGCCCTCATTCCCTTGGACCCAGTGGGATTCTTCTGAGAAGCTTCATCATTTTCCACGAAGGTTCCCATTGGATGGATGACATGAAGTGGGAACTGGGCCTATTGTTCTGAGACATGCATATCCAATGCATATAAATTAAAGATGCTGGATGACAGTGTTTGAATGTAATTTTATAGGCTTCTAAATGTAAGGAACCTAGGGATGTCTTCTGATGAGAGACTGACCCCCAGCAAACTCTGAAAAAGGCCAGTTTGTTATTTTTGTTTTTACTGTTTCCCGGTGAATCAATTGGGACAATACTTCCTTAAGTGCTGGAGAAGATGGGGAAAGTGATACAAGTTCTGTTGTTACCAGGGAAACACCAACAAAGTCAAGAGTCCAGCGGCTGAGGGCGATTTATGATACTTTGCTGGGAGCAGTTTGCCACTACAAACCTGTACGAAGGGAATCTCATCCCAGCCCTTTGGGAAGACAAGGAGCCCCCTTCTCTTGGTGGGCTGCAATCCTGGCCAGATGCTGCTGGCAATCTCTCAGGCTACCAGGTTCTTTTTGGGGACAGTGTCTTCCCCAGAATCCTCCACTGCCACTGGGGAGTCAGTGGCTTGAGCCCTGGGAGGATCTGGCAAAGATCACCCAGAAACATCAATTTTCACAAAAGGCCAGTTCTGTCCAGATGAACTGAGAAGTCAGCCTCAGCTTGACCCTTCCTCTTCACCAAGGGGAATTTCAGGATTGGACAAAGGAAGCCCTATGATCTTGGCTTAACACCTTGGATAGCCATCCCCTCAAGGCCTCAGTCTGGGCAGCCTGCCTCTTTTGTGGTCCCCTCCCTTCCTCCCCAACCAAAGATCCCTTAGAAGAGAGCTTGTCTCCATAGATAAGCATAGATCTGAGAGCCCCCACCTGGAGCTGAGCACAATGTCCTCACACAGTAGGTACACTGCCCACATACAGTAGGTACTTTGCAAAGGTCTGTGGAATTGTAATAGCTCTCATCTCTTTTACCATTGAAAGTTTGTTTGCACAGCCTTTACCTTTGGCCTGTGTGACTCTTCCCAGCAGCCCCTGAGGTAGGAGGGCAAGTTTATTATCCTAATGTCACAAAGAAGGAAATTGAGACTCAGTAAAGGCATAAAATTTTAAAACTATGAGGTATCCATTGAGTCAAATCCACCTTATTTTAGAGACAACAAAACTGAGGCCCAGAGAAAGGAAATGATTTGCCCAAGGTCACACACCTTACTTACAAGGGTCAGAGATATGACTTACACCCATGTTCCTGGACCTGAACCCAAGGTTCCTCCCACTGCACTAGGCTATCTCAGCAGATGCTCCATGGAAGAGAAAACTGCACCAGGGAACGAGAGACTGCCAAACAGGGCTCCTAGGGCAGCTAGGAGAGGATGTGTGGGACTGGACCCAGCCAAAGCCTGGAAGGATGGCACCCTGAGCCACCTCTATACCTCAAGGGTTGGAGGCAGGACAAGATAGGAAGGAGGGAGAGGCCTTGGCTGCATCCCTCTCCTTCCTCAATATCTTTTTCAATCCTTTGTTCAATAAGCAAATTTCGAATGCTTTTTTACACAGAGAGGCAGCATTGTGTAGTGAGTAAAGATCAAGCTTTGGAGTCATAAAGGCATGAGTTCAAGTCATACCTTGTATACCCACTGCCTGTGTGACCCTGGGCAAGACCCTTGAACTCTCAATGTCCCAGGCAGATCTCTAAGACAGCCTGCACTGTGAGGGGAAGTTTCATCAAGAACTTGACAAGAAGCAGCATTATCCCAATGTAATCACAGTTAAGACAAAAAAATACACCGTCACAAGTGTTCATTCAACAAAGTACAGCAGCAGCTTTCTGTAAACCAGCACACATTAAGCATTCTCTGCTGTGAGGCAGGGGCTGCTCTGCTTTGGAAGCAGGGGATTTCTCCCCTGGAAGCTCCTAACAGGAATGAGATCACACACCCATGTGAAAACCCAGATCAGACAGTGCTGGCTACTGTGGACACAGACAAAAATGGCCCCGGGTCCTGCCCTCAGGGAACTCTCCTTCTCCTGGGAGTGGGGAGAAGCAAATAGAAAAGCCTGAGAAACTGGGAGGATGGTGGATCCTCTGCCAGTGAAAGTGAAATTAGGGAGAGGTGAGTGTCTGGGGGAAAGAACCAGATCGGGTCTGGGCACGTCTATACCACATCTGGTTCACGATGGTCAACAGTCTGTTGGAGATGTGAGAGTGAAGGTCAGGAAGAGAACTGGGCCGGACAAATAGATCTGAGAACCACCTGCATAGAGATGAGAATTCAGTTCTCATGCCCCTTAACAAAGATGACAGCTGAATAGAGTCAGTGGTAGAAGGGTTGTAGGAAGACAGGTATGCCCAGGATTGGAGGAGCTGTGAACCATGTAGCTATTTTTAGAAATCAATTCAGAATTTAAAAAGTAAAACAAAAAGCAGTGGATAGAGCACCAGCCCTGGAGTCAGAAAGACCTGAGTTCAAATCTGGTCTCAGACCAGACACTTGACACTTATTAGCTGTGTGACCCTGGGCAAGTCACTTAACCCCAATTGCCTCACCAAAAAAAAAAAAAAGTAAAAGGAGTAAAATAGCCAAACCCTTGGACCCAGATATTTCAGTACTAGGTATTTGCCTCCAGGAGGTCATAGATAAGAGAAAGTTCTCATAGGTACCACTTTTTGTGATAGCAAAGAATTGGAAACCAAGTAGTTGCCCATCATATGGGGAATGGCTTAACACATTGTGGTACTGAACAAAGTGAATATTGCTATGCTGTAAGAAAGGATGAATGTGATGAATGAGAGAAGCATGAAAAAAAATCTACATGAATTGATGCAGAGGGAAGTCAAGAGAGGCAAAAAAACAGTATTCACAAGGACTGCAATAACGTAAATGGAAAGAATAACCACACACAAAATAGTCGAAAGCGAATGCTGGCAATTGCGAAGAATCAGCCTGGCCCCCAGAAAAGACCCCAGAAGACCCTCGGGCCCTGCCTCCCCTTACATAGGAGCAGGGGGTCTTTGGGAATTGCATGTGACTTTTAGACTTTTTCTATGCATTAATTGTTTTTTTCTGATTTTTTTTATCTTTTTTTTTTCTTTTGAAATATTTGTTCTATGAGATGTGTCTCTGGGGAAATTATGAAGAAAAGAGCATTTGGTATGAGGCATCATAAGCTCTCTTTTGAACATCTCTTTTAAGATGTCTCTGGGACATTTGGTCTGAAATGCCTAATGGATGGTTAGTGATGTGGAACTTGATGGAGTTCAGGAGAGAGTGGGGTAGATAACAGAAATCTGTGCATCCTCTGCCAAGAGTTGGAAAGGAAGTGAGGAAATCACTGACTAAGAGAGTGTGTAGGGACAGAAGATGAAGGCTCAGGACAGAACCTTGGGGGATGCCCAAACTTACTGGGTGGAACATGAATGTAAGGAGACTGAGAAGAAGTCAGTAGGAAAAGAACCAGGAGAAGGGGACTCTATGAAAAACAGGAGAGGAAAGAAGACTCAAAGGCTAGAGAAGGATCAGGTCTGAGGAAAGGCATAGGGGTTGGCAATTATGCAGTCACTGGTAACCTTGGAGAGATGAGTGTCAGTTGAGTGACATTTTTGGAAGCCACATCACAAGGAGTTATGAAGTAAGGGGAAGAAATGAAGGTACCTAAGGCTGTCATCTTTGTGGAGCTACAACAGCTTGAGGGGTGATAGGGAGTCCTTTTAAGGGCACCTGGGGTAACCAGGGGAGGCCTCCTCCCCACTCCAATCTGCTGCCCTCACCATGGAGCTAGATCTGTGCTCTGGTCCCTTGACAAAGGCAAATGTCACCAACTACACCTTGTGTGTCCCTGTGTTGAGGGCTGTGTCTAAGATGGTGGGAAACCAAGGCAGGAAAAGCCACACACACACATACACACACACACACACAGAGTAGACTTTAGGTAGAAAAAAATAAGAGATTGCTGCTGACACTTCTGAGTTCTGACCAGTTGGGAGCACAGCTTTCCTTTAAAACCACAGGGCAAAGTCTGGGACTTCTCTCTCCCACCTCCCCCAGCAAAAGTGGTTACTACTCAGACATGTCAGTAAGAACAATCTCGCCGAGGCAAGCATGGACCTTGAGTCTCTGGCTGCCCCTTCTGTGTTATGTTACTTTCTCTAAGCCCAGGTCACAGAACAGCAGACATTTCCAGCCCTGACAGTCATGTGGCGAGTTCAAGAGGTCAGGAATTCCTGAGCCAGGAGATGGTTGCCCAACAGGGGCTGATATTCCCAGCTTCTCAGAAGAGAAAATGACCGCTGCCAGGAGCGGAGGATTACGAAAGCCCAAGCCATGTCCTGGCAGGACAGAAGAGCTGTCCTTGTGAATTGCTTAGATAGCCCAGATCCAAGGCGAATGAGAAAGAGATGGCACAGAGTTCTACAAAATTGTCTTAACCATCAGGGGAATATAATAGGTATGACGGCATATTGTTTTATGTCTTGCATGCTGCATTATGCATGTTTGTTAATGTGTTTATATTTTAAACATTTATTTTGGCATTCGAGGAAATGAATATGCCTATCCTACACCCAACAACTACTCTGTGCTAGGTGCCTTTTCTAGATGGGACCTTACTGAGGGAAAACCTAGACATGAGCTACCCCCAAGCTTTTAATATTTAAGAGATTTCCACTGGAACTCTGAGGTAGGAGTGTGATGAGCCAGAGAGATGAGAGAAGCCTCATTCCACATCTTTGAAGTCTTTCTCCCTCTGGAAGGGAACCCAGTCTGTGTAAATCCAGAGCAGGTGTCCACAGCTTCCCATGTCCAGAGGGGCCCATTCCCAGAAAAAGTGGGACTCAGCCTTTGGACCTGAAAGTATCACATCTTGGCATTTGTACGTATTTTGTATTTTCTCATGTGAATGAATGTTATTTTGCCTCAATGTAACAGAATGTTCCTCTGTGCCTGGGGGCTTCTCACCCTTCACTGTCCCTCCAATGGCTTACTTCTCCCACTGACGAGTACTTTCGGAGGTCTCCATTTTGGGAATTGGTCCAGGCCATCCACATTTCATTTCCCTCTCAGCTGTGTTTGTCACTCTGCAGCCTTTGCCACTGCACCCCCATATGGGTATTCTTTATTTCCTCTCCCTCAGCTTTTTAGCTCCTTTTTATAGGTTGTGTTCCCCATTAGAATGTAATCTCCTTGAGGGCAGGGTCTGACTTCCTTTTGCTTGTAGTGGGATCCCTGGTGCTTAGCACAGTGCTTGGCTCCCAGGAAGTGCTTCATAAATGTGCCTGATCCATTGTCTGGAATGGAAACCCCTTGAGGTCAGGGTCTGCTTTTTTGCCCCCATATTGCATCCCTAGGCCTAGTATAGTGATTGGCACAAAGTAGCCACATAGCATATGTTCAGTGAAAGAATTAATGTTTTTAATATTGCATATACTTCTGCTTGACCTGGCCCGGTTCACAAATCCAGGGGATTTTGTGAAAACTTAGCTTTGGAGGAAGCTGAATGGCATAGAAATTGACTGCTGATCTTACCTTCCAGAGGACTTGAATTAGAATTCTGCCATACTCATTGGCTGTGCTGTCCTAGATGAGGCATTTAGCCTTGCATTTGTAACTAGAGGTCTTGGAAACTCAATCTTAAGATTATACATTTTAGAGAAGTGATGGTTTGCCTTGATAGAGGAAGTTTACTCACCTGGGAGCTCCCTATGTTACGGAAATCACAAGCCCAATCCCGCCACGGAACACACAGATCAATTAACAATGAGTCCTAGATGATGCAAATACAATCTTTAATAGGAACCATGAAAAAGTGAGATGCAACATTTTTCCATTTTATGGGATTATAAGTGATGCCTGCCCAGGGAGGCCACTCTGAACTTTCTAGTTCCTAGCAGAGGTGGCAAGAGAGAAAAGAGACAAAGGAAAATAAATGAGTTTCACAGTCTCTTCTTCTTCAAGAGAATAGCCTTCCATCTACCTCTTTCCATGGAGGACTCATAAGGTCTCCCAGCCTCCCATACTTTTCTATGATTTGGCAGAGAAAGAGTATTGATTGAAATGGCTGCTACCTCATGGGCCCTTAGCAAATAAGAGAAAAAAAAATAAACAGAAAAAAGCTCCAAGAAGCTTGTCTGTGATCCCTAGCCATAAAGGCAGATACAGAGAGGAAGGCTGAAGGAGCTTTATGTTCTGAAACCTGGACTAGTACTTCCGGGCAAAACACCCTAGTTCTTTTCTGTCCTGTTCGGACCCAAGCCTGCACCTTCCCTTCACCCCTGAGGTGAGGGGATGGATTGGAATAAGGGGATTCTGACCCACTATGTAGATGGAAGCTTGACTCCCTCCATTCAGTCCACATAAATTATTGGGGACCACAGGGAGGGGCTCACTTACTATGCATCATGAGCAAAGGCAGAGCAGGCCAAGAGCAGCCTCTGACTGTCTTTAAAAAGCCAGCTCTGGAGTAGCCATAGCACAGACTTTTGGTCCAGTTTAATGACAGTCTTTGGAACCAGGTTGCACCACACGTATCCATTTACTTGTTCACTGTCATGGACAGCTCTAGAATCATCTTATTTTTCACCTATGACCTTCACCTGGATGTTTCCATTCTTTTCTGGTTTATTGAGTCCATCCAGAAGGCCTGCATTATAAATCTAGCTCTACCACTGTCTTGAAGTGTGACTTTGGGCCAATCATTTCCACTCTTTGTGTCTCAGGACATTGGAACACTAGACACCATCCAGAGAAGATAAGCAGGACAGTGAAAGGCTTTGAGATCATGCCAGATGAAAATTGTCTGAAGGAGTGAGGGATATTTAGCCTGGGGAAGAGAAGACTTGGAGCCAGGAGGAGGGGGCACAATAGCAACCCTTAGTGCCTGAAGGACTCTCATGAGCAAAGAGATTAGCCTCATTCTGGTGGGCCCCAGAGGGAAGAAGCAGGAACAATGAGGAGAAGCAGATTTAGGCTTGATGTCGGGAAGCACTTCTAGCCATGACAGCTGTCCCAAAGTGGAGGGGGCTGCCTCAGGAGGGAGTGGGTTAGTCCTCTGCAGAGGTCCACAAGCAAAGTCTGGAGGATTGCTTTTCACAGCTATTCTTGAGGGAGCTTTTGTTCACGCTCTCTGAGGCTCCTTTCCCATCTGAGGTCAGGGGGTATAGAATCAGCTGAGTTCTTTGATTCCATGTAACCCCATTACTATCTGCAGAATTAGCCCAACCATCTAATCTCTGATTTGGAAAAGATCTCTGGGGTCCCATCTCTGTGTGAACCAGACACGGTCTCTGTATAGCACCCTGGCTAGTGATCCTCCAGCACCTACCAGAAGATGCCCAACAAGGGAGGATCTACCACCACCACCCAGGGCAGTTCCTTCTGCTTTTGAGAAATGGATAGGCATACTTTATCAATATCAAGCCTTGGTCTGCTACTCTCCAGCTTCAGCCCATTGCTCCTAGGGCCTTACTCACTTCTGCTTTAAGGGATCAAGGAGATCTGTTGAGAAAACCTCCTGGAGACCCACACCCAAATACCCATGGTCAAAGTTCTGTTTGGAAGAGTTGCTTCTGGAAGCCACACATCAACAATGGGTACCATGAAATCTACTTTATGGTGGACTGGCTCCATAATCCCAGGACCATGTTAGGTCCATTCTCCCACTCCCTCCTCCTGATCCGTCACCTCTCTTCTAATCAACTCCAACTAGATTCATTCATGATCTGTTTTGTTATGTAAACTCCAACTTCTTATCCACAAACTTGCAGACATCCATAAATGTTATAGCCAACAAATTCTGTCTCTCCTCATACCATATTCCTACAAACTTTCCATTGGGAGCCCCTCCTCACCTCTTCCCTAGAGTCATAAGAAGAGATTGGCAGACCCCTTATTCATTGCATCATTGCATTGCCATTGTCCCCCAATAATTGTTTGAGAAAAGTATAACTAGGGTGAGGCAACCAATACTTTGCTCCAGGGCACCAATATTTTGAGAATACTTATACATCTTACATTCTTTCATCATTTTAAAGCAATGGAGCTTGGCTTTTTTAAAGAGAGATACATCAATTCTTGGCATGTAGGTCTTCATGAGAGACATGGAGCAAGAAGAGGACAAGAGAAGAATGAAGTTGCACAAATAGTCCAGTTTGCTGAACAAGCTCCTTGAAGGAGAATTGTGTATAGTAAGATTAGATATACATTAAGATAGGATGGAAAGGCATATGATGCAGGGGAAAGCACCTGCTAAGTGCTGGCCTTTGTGCAATGACACACAAGCAGAACTCAGTCAGTCCCTTAGGGAGCTCACATTCTACCACATTCACAGACAAGTAAGACAGGAGATGTGCAGGATGCAGTTACAGTGACTTCCCCTCAGTCTGCTTCTTTGAAAATGAGGGAGAGGAACCAGCTGGTCTCTGAAGCTCTGCATACGGGGGGAAAATCACTGCTCATCCATGTCCTATAACAAATAGATAGATCCAGATGTGTTTGCCCAAGTTCAATCGCCCTGTGGCTGAAGTCAGCGTGTAATTGGATAGGGTCAGTGCTTATGCCCTCTAAGCCAATTCTGCTGGGGCAATGATATCGATTTAAATCCACCCTAGAAAAGGTCAGAGGCTTTTCCAAGATAAAAATTGAGATTTTCTCTCTATGTGTTTGAGATGTATGCATCTCCCAGGTCCACTCCTTTGGGATTTGTGTTCAGGCTCTTAACGTAGGCATTTTGCATGACATACTCCATGAAGATCTATCTCATGCATGCCCAGTCAGTCAACTAGCTTTTATTAAGCACCTATTATATGCCAGGCACTGTGCACGCACTGGGGATACAGACAAAGGCAAAAGACAGTCCCTGCTCTGAAGTGGCTCACAGTCTGAAGGAAGAGAATGGGAGGACCTTCACCTCCCTCACATCTGAACTCCCAGTATGCTGCCTTTCTCACCTCATCCCTTGCTGGAAACAATCCTCTCCCATATCACTCACTGGTCATATCTTTATTTCCAGATCTGATGGTCTTTTCTCAATCCTCATCCTTCTTGGCCTCTCTGCAGCCTTTGATACTATGGAAAACCCTCTGCTCTTGGGTACCATTCTCCCCTCTCTGGGTTTTCATGGCTCTCCTCTCTCCTGATTCCCCTCCTACCTGTCTGAACACCCCTTCTTTGTCTTTTCTGGGTCATTATCCATCTCTCATTCACTAACTGTGAGTGTTCCCCATGTTTTTGTCCTGGGTCCTCTATTTATTTCTTGGTGCACTCATTGATCTCACCAACTCCCAAGGAAGGAAGGAAGAAAGGAAGGAGGGAATGATGGAAGGAAGGAGAGAGGGAGGAGGGAGAAAGGAAGGGGAGGAAAGGGATGAAGGAATGAAAGGAGGGAGAGAAGGAAGAAAGGAAGGAAGGTAGGAAGGAAGAAAGGAAGGAAGGAAGGAAGGAAGGAAGGAAGGAAGAAAGGAGAGGGGAGGAAGGGGAGGAAAGCGATGAAGGAAAGAAGGAATCTTCCAGCAAGTCTTACTGTGAATGGTGGCCAGGGAACATTGTCTTCTGTAAGCACACATGCTAATGGGCAATGTAAACTGCTTGTGGCCTTTATAATTTCCTAGATGGAAAACATGTTTGACTGCATACCAGGGCAGCCGACGTCAGCTAGCCTTGAAATTGGGAACAGCTTTTGAGATATTGTTGGAGTCAGCCTTTGCTGGGTCCTGGTTCCTTCCTCTAAGGGCCCTGCACCAGGCTACATGAGCCCTGAGCAAACAGCTGCCTGGGATGTCTTACTCCAGGTCAAGGGCCAAGGAGGAGGGGTTCTGAGCCAGGGCTTTCCTTCCACGCTCCCCCATAGCACTGTTCTCTTGGACTTGCAGGAATGAGAGGGGAGGTCGTGAGGAAAAGTCTTAAGGGCTTCATTTTTCCATCAGATTCCCAGGTGGTGGAAAAGCTGAGCTTTGGAGAGATGGTAGGAGAACATGGCCTCAGTATCAGACATCTCTTCAATCCCTGGCACAAGTCAAACTATGATTAACCACCCCTCAAACCAGGCAGGAGAATTTCTGACACAGGCCTCCTCAGAACTTGCCTCTTCTCCAGAACAGATTACCGGCATGTGTCGCCTGACAACTAGCTTGGCCAACGTAGGAGAGGTCTGGGTCCAGTAGCCTGTGAAGACTGAGGACAGACCCAAAGTGAGTGGGATCTGGGTTGGGGGACAGGGCATCCAAATCAACAAAGTCAGAAGTATTTTTTAAGGATTGAATTAAACACTTGAATACTTTAGGTCTCAAAGAAAACCGGGGATAAAAGCATGATGCTTTAATGAAAATAGCATATGATTGGTAACCAGGAGACCTGGGTTCTAGTCTCCCTGCTGCCATTCTCTTGTACCTGGAAGCCTACATTTACAGCTAGAAGGATGGTAGAGATCATCTCATCCAATCTCTTTAGTTTATTGACAAGACCCAGAGAAATTGTGACTAATTTGTCATTGAGATAGTGAGTGGCAGGGCCTACTTTTAAACTCAAGTCTTTTAACTCCACATCCAGAAGCCTTTCCCCACCCCACACTCCCTCTAGCACTCCCTCATTGTGTGACCTGTGCCATCTCTGGACCTCGGTTTCTTCATCTGTTCAATGAGGGGGCTGGCCTAGCTTTCCTCTAAATCCATTCACCCCTCCTGGAGCCCTTCCAGCAGAGGCTGGGTGATTGGGAATGGCAATAGGGTTTTATGGGTCTGGATTGGACTTTAGACTTCTGGACCCAGAGATTCGGTAATTCTTATTTGTGTCCTACTATAGGTACAGTATAGTCTGGAAAATATTCTTCTTGTTATGATTGTCACCTACTGAAAGACCCAGCTTTCATGATGATTCCCTATTCCCTCTTGAATAAAATAGAAATTCCTCTTGAGGGCACTGAAATCTCTCTGTAGTCTCATTCCAGTCAACCTTTCCAGGCTTAGCATACTATCTGGTCCCCTTCCTGTAGTGTATGCTCCAGACAAACTGGCTTCTCACTGTTTCTCACAAACAATGCTCCATCTCCCATCACCATGAATTTGCATTGCCTGTCCCCTCATGCCTGGAACACCCTTCATCCTCAGCTCTGCTTCTTAGACTCCCTGGTTCATGGGGCCCTCAGCAGGATGCCTTCTGATCTCTCCCCCTTACCCAATGATCTTGTGTGCCCTTAGCTATTAATGTATGTTGTAGTAGAATATACTCTCCATGAGGCCAGGGACAGTGTTGTCCTTCATGCTTAATATGGTGCCTAAACTATAATGTTTAATAAATGTTTGCTGGATTGTGTTGGAATTATTAGCCTTCTCTCAGCAACCTCCACTGAAGGGGAGCTTATTTCTTCCAAAGCCATCTAGTCTTGTCCAAGAATATGAACTTAATGAACTTGTATTTCCCCCTATATGACCTCAACTGCTCCTCGTTCTGCCTTCTTGAGTCATAGAGAACAAGCCTGGTCTCCAGTTCACAAGATAACCCTTGTCTCCAAACTGCTTTATTCATGATGTGAGGTGTTTTTTTTAATCTGTGGAATGGACATATGAATGATGGAGTCTTGATGATTCAAATCAATGCTAGTGACACCCTCCCTGTGGTCATGATTTTGGGAAGAGGCATCACCGTTCTCCGATTCCCTTCTGCCTTCTGTCATGTGCCTTCCCTCCCACTCTCCTGTGTCTCTTTTATGGATTGTCTTCCCTCAGCAGAATATAAGAGTTGTTTTGTTTGTTTACATTTGCATGCTCATTAACCCAGGACATGCTGCATAGTAAATACTGATATATACCTCTCCATCTCTCTCTCTCTCTCTCTCTCTCTCTCTCTTCTCTCTCTCTCTCTCTCTCTCTCGTATCTATCTATCTATCTATCTATTAAAATGGAGCTGATGGTTTCTAGCCCCTGCGCCTCCTGTCCTGCAGACACCAAGTGGAGCAGCCTTATGCTTGGGCTGCACTCACAGAGGGAGTAGCTCAGCAGAGGGTCACCAAGAATTATAGCCAAAAAGCAAAACCAAACCAAACCCCATTGTCATGCCCCAGAGATGAGATTCTCTGACCTGTTTAAACTGGTCATTAGACAACAGGCACAGTCTGCTACTGAGCCATTGACTGAAGCCTCGTAGGACATGTCGGCATTGATGGTGTGCTGGTATAACCTCCAAGACCCCATTTCACCTACATAACAGGAGAAAATGAGGATCTGTCCCAATAATGCCAGTTCTGCCTCCTGAATTGGGACAAAGATATGGAGTCTGGGTGCCTCTACCTCCCCATCTGTGGAAAGGGATGATGCCAAGGACAGGTGAGGTGGGGGGGGGCTGTTCTCTGGGAAGGCACTTCGGCTCCTCCCAAAGAGACCTGCCAGAGAAACACCAGCTGGGATTTGTCTCGAGCTTCTCTTTCAAGCTGCTTTCGACAGCCAAGTTTAAAGTCAGTGGTGCCGGTTTAAAGAGTATAATCACAGAAACACGCAGGGAAAATTTGGTATCAATTTATTTAAAGACATGTTCTCAGCAGCTGGTTTGTATTAAAAGACTTTCTCCAATGTGTGCGGAAGTCTTGGCTGTTAGCTGAGGCATTTGGGGCCTCAAGTCCCACAGACTAGAGCAAATTGCCAATGAATTGGTCCCCAAGTGTAGGTTTGTTTGAAAAACAGTTTGGAAGGTGTAATATTCCAGAGGGGAAAGAGGTGGTGTGGAGGGCAGGATAGGGGAAGCAGGAGGCAGGTACATGCAATAACATTCCAGGAATCCTCATCCCCCTGGGATGCCCAAGGGAGCCATAATTGATACTCACCATTGGTAAGAATGTTTTCTGATTTGTTCTATTGTCTGAGAAACCAAGGATCCTAGGTGCACAGACAGACAGAGCTGAAAGGGACCAGCAAGGTCATTTAGCCCCATTCCATCCATTCTCATGATATGCTATTAGGCAAAATCAATTTTCCCCTTGGCTTGGGCTTCTTGGACTTGATGGGATAAAGCTACTCTAAAAGCTAGCTTACTACTAAGGCCCTCTAGAATCTCCAACCTCAGCATCTTTACCTACCTTGCCTCATCTCTCAGCTCCCCCTTTGGGAGTTGCCTTGGTGTCCGAATTAGCATGATTCCATTCAATTTAACCAACAGTCATAAAGGACCTATAGGGCACAGGGTGCTCAGAGAGAGTCCTCAGGGCTGGGCAGATGTACAGTTTGGCAGTGCCTGCACTCATGAAGCTTACAATCTGCAACTGGGGTGGGGAAGGGTAGGAATAAGATACAGATATAGGAAATAATAACTCCTAATCAAAAGCATGTATTTATAAAGCACCTACTATGTGTCAAATGTGTGCTATGAACTGAAGACACAAAGACAATGGATGAAACAATCCCTTCTATAATGAAGATCACATTCTAAGTGGAGAGACAACAGGGATATAAATGAGTATATACAAAATGAATATAAAGAGATCAAGTAGAAATGGCTATAAAGAATTAAATACAAGTTAGTTTGAAAAAGAGGGCACTAGCAGTGGGGAAAGCCAGGAAAGGTTGATCTCCATCACCATCATCATCTTCATCCTCATCCTCACCATCCTCATCCTTACCACCAACACTACCACCATTATCATCATCATCATCCCGACTCATTATTCTAATCCTCATCAGACCTCATGGTGCTGAGGGTGCTTTACTTGCACCTGCATGGAATGAACCAACATCTTAACGCTTTCATTCAGCTACAGAAAACAGTTGTTCCCTGCACTTGTACATGGGCAGTAGGCTGGGGAACATTTAAATATGAGTCAGCAAGGTAGTGCAGCCCATAGAGGGCTAGACCTGACCTACCAAGTTATGTGACCCTGAGCAAGTCACTGAGTCCCAGTTTTCCTCATCTGGAAAATGGGGATAATAATATCACCTTGTTCCTAGAGATTTTGTGAGGATCAAATGAGATAATACATACATGAAATGCTTTGCAAACCTTAAAGGGCTCTATATAAATGCTGGTTGTTATTATTATGATTATGAGAGAATAACAGTAGTATAGTGGCTTGTGCTGGGACTGTTTCTATATAATCCCATCAAAAAGATGGGAGGAGGTGGCAATGGTGATGGTGGTGATAATAACAATAATAATACAAAGAATAATAATAATAGTAATTCACCCCCCTAAGAAGGAAAGTTTCCTTCAAGTTTGGTTCTAGTAGTAGACTTGATCTATTAGCTGAAGACCAGCCCATCTAAGCATGGGAAGGCTTGGAAACAATGAATTAATCCATAAGGTGGTGAATTCTTTAGCCTTGGGAACACTGGGATAGAGAACTCCCAGGTAAGGAAATTCCCTCCACCAGTGCAGGTACCTACCCCTCTCCAACTGTAAGTCCTACAGAACTTCCAGGGACACTTAGAAGTGAAGGGACTTGCTCAAGGTCATGTAGCCAGTAGGGGTCAGAGTCAGGACTTGAACCCATCTCTTGGAGGCTCCAATGCCAGCTCTTTATTAACTACTCCATGTTGACTCTCCATCTTATCTTAGAAAAGATTAGCTGATGTAAATAAGGAAAAGGCCAAGACAGCCCAGAAACTGCATCATCCAGCAAGCATTTGATCTCTTTGCCACGCGGAGAGACATGGTGGGCCAAAAGCAACACTGAGTTAGAATACAAACTCATTATTTGTAAAACATTATGGATGAGGAAAGTAGAACATGGCAAAGGCTATAATCTCATAAACAGCAAAGACTGTGGGGGAGGATGAGACGGCAAAGAACATAGTGTAAGACCCAACTAAGCCAGATTATCCCAAGAGCATCTGGAGGTGAAACCACATTCAAATGTATTCAGGTATTCAACAGGAGTCTGGTGTCCAGTGCCAGAACCTGGGCTGTCTTATTCTAGCCACTGCCCTAGCAAACAAAGGGACAGAGGCAGAGGGAGAGACAGACAGACAGAGAGAGATTGATTGGTGGATTTATTGCAAGCATTTATAAGGTGCCAGACATTGTGCTGAACACTGAGGATACAAACACACATGAGAAATATGGTCCCTGCCCTCAAAGGGATTACATTCAATGGAGAACACAACCCATAAAGGGGAGCTAGAATGGAGGCAGGGTGGGACGGGGCATGGTTGGTATTAGGGAGAAAGTTCTGCCATGTGGAGGGGCCCAGGGATGGAGTCCAGGGCTGCCAGGAAGGGTTGGGAGTGGGCAGGGGATGAAAGAGGAATAGATCATAGGCAGCAGGTGAGGAGACGGCCAGGATCACAGAGTAAGTGGGTCAAAGATCTTGGACTACAAAGCCCTGCCGGCCACTGGGCCCAACCCCCTCATTTTACAGAGGAGCAAACTAAGACCGAGAGAAGTGATTTGTCCAAGATCACCGCCTTAGCTCATCCTTGGGTGAGGTGGAATGTGATCTGAGGCCTTTCTGACTCCAGGGACAGTGCTCTGGGGATGAGCTCTGTCCATCCTGCCTCAGGGACCTGTTGTCTCCTATTTGGAAGGTGTTGCTCTGGGAGGTGGGGAGGCCGAGAGAAAACAAACAGCAGAACCCAGCTGGCAGGGTGCTTACAAACACCTGACCCCACCTCAGCTCCTAGATGGGCAGGGTCTGCTAAGACCTCAACTCTGTCCTCAAAGACCTCACAGATTGAGGGGGGGAGGCCACGTGCATGCATGTAGCACGCAAGGTGTGGGCAAAGGGCTGTGGACTTTGTAGGGAGTGAGAGGCCAGGTGGGGCTGCAGATAAAATCCAGGAGAGCTTCCAGAGGAAGCCACAGCATGGGATTCACAATCTAGACACAGAGAAGACTTCACAAGCTGGCTAGGCCAACTGTCATTTTACTGACAGAGGAGGAAACCAAGGCCCAGAAAGTGAAAGTGACTTGTCCAAAGGTGGTCAAATCAGTAACAAGTGTCTGGAGTCAGGTCCTCAATATTAGGGCTGAATGCCTGGTCATGGGAGTCATCTACGTGATGTGGAGGGGATATAATTGTCAAAGGACAGAGTATGTAAAAGGACAAGGAGAAGGCTAAGACTTGAAGGACATTTGACTCCCCAGAACTTGTCATCTTGTTATGCCAAGAGGCCACCACCACCACCACCTCCTTGCACATTCCTTCTCCTGCCCTTAGACTCACCCAACTGCCATCTCTCCATCTCTATCCTTGGCTCCAGAGTTCAAACCCACACCACAGAACTGGCCCTTAGCAAAATTGCAAATGTAGTCATTTGGCTTCCTTAAGCAATCTCAAGATCTATTCTCTATAGCCTCCTCCTCTGCTATGAAAAGTCCAAATTCCTCTGCCATTCAAGGACCTTAGCGCCAGCCAAAATAGACAACCCTCTCTCCAAACCAGCCCCATTTGGGAATTCTTGGTTGTTGTGAAGAAAATCCTTTATCAACCTTAAGCAGTTTGTCACTGTCCTCATCATCACCAGCACCATTATCCATTATCAACCCTTCTCCCTCACCATCCCCTCCTCATTCCTCACCATTGCCATCACCACCATCCCCAGGTGTAGACCGCTTGGAATTGTCAGAGCTGGGATGTGAACCCAGATTGTCTGACTCCTAGATCAGTCAGCTTCTCTTTCGCTAGACTAGGTTGCCTCTCACAGAAGAGCCCCAGCACAAAAAAAGGTCATTTTGTCCTAAGGGAATGCCCATTACAAATGTGAATCATGTGCTCTGCCTCAAGGCTGCTTTGTCTCAACCCAGATGGATTTCACAGAATCTAGACTGCTATAGCTGAAAAGGACTTTCTAATGCAAACAAGATCATTTGGGGCTGTCTGGGAAGGAAAGAAGCCATTCTTGATGAGCTCATTGGCAGAGGCTGAGAAGGGGCCACGTGACTGTTCTCCCCCCCTTCCCCTCCTAAAGGCCCGAGGCCCCGTTGGAACACCCTGATGCTTAACTCTGTTAAATCCTAGCAAAGATAGTTCAGTATCTTCTTGCCATGTCCCGTGGACAGATGTTGGCCAAAAGAAGTCTAGCTTTGCTCCCATTTCTAAGAATTCTGCCTTCAGAGGAGCAGCAAGTGCCAACTTGCCTGCCTAGTTATAGCCCCACTTGGAAAAACCATGGCAACTTTGTCCAGATAAAATATCTGCTCTTTACAAGCGGGACTGATTATGTGATTCCTAATCTCAGAACGTCAGAAAGACTCCATTAGGCTCCAAAATGCATTCCTGACATCAACAGCCTTTGCCAGGAGCATACATACACACTCCCAATCAGAGTTCAGAAGTGGGGGCTTCACAACCTGCCTACAGGAAGATTTCCACCAAAGCTGCCGCCCCCTGTGTCATCCATCCCCTGACTGCTTTGTGCCTCCAAGTCTGCACACCCTGCCGTGATCCTACTCACTGAACACTGACCAGTGATCCACCTCTTGGTTCCTCAGCGCCTGGGTGGTCCTGGGCAAATCACTTAACTACTCTGGACCTCAGTGTCTTCTGTAAAGTGATGGGGTTGAGCTAAAGGGTCTCTAATGACCCTTCCAAGTTCTGATCCTAGGACCCGAAGGGGAAGGTTGTAAGATTATAGGATCTGGATTTGGAAGGAATCTTAGAGATCACAAGCACATTATGCTTAGAACTAGAAATAGAAGTAGAACTAGAACATACAGGATAAGGGTGGCCCCGGCCAAACTGCTCCTTTGAAAGGTGACGCAGTTGAGGTTCAGAGAAGGCAAGCAAATGGTTTTAAGTTCCCCAGCCTGGGAGCAGCCAAGGCAGAGTCCACGCTCAGGTGTTCTGACTGCAAGCTGTTATTCATTTCACTAGCCCAGACTGATGCTGAAAGATTTCAGTAATGTCATAGGCCAAGTACACAACAGACTGTCTAACTCAGGATTTGTGATCATTTGGAGAAGAGAGGCCACTTTTTCATTACCAAGGGCTGTATGGCAGAAAGAGTAGTGATCCTAGAATCAGGAGATCTGGGTTCAAGCCTCAATTCTGATACTTACTGCTGAGGACCACAAGCAAGTCATGCATCTCTCTGAGCCTCAACTGTATCTTCTGTAAAAACAGGAATAATATTTTTCTAGTGTCCCGTCTGTGCCTCCTTCTCCAAATAACAGGTTATATTTCTAGAGGACAGCTGACTGCTACTACTCAGGATTATAAGATTGACTCCAAAGGGCAGAATTTTTGCTAGTGTCACTCCTAAGCCCCCACTGGTATGTTTTCCATTGATAATCAACCTGACAATTCGATATTAGCAAAGCTATTTACTAAAATGAACTGTTGATACTAAGCATTCTCTCACTCTGTCAAGCCTCAGAAACATAATTCCAGTAATCCAAAAAAAAGTCCATTCGAAAAGTGGGCTAAAGGTTAGGATAAAGTAGTAATGAGGCACATGAGTAAACAAAACATGTGGGAAAGGAATTACTGACAGCTCCTAGTTACTGGAATTTCTCTCTCTTCATAGATGCTCCATAAAATCCACCTTAGGGGTAACTCACTGGTGTGCTGGGAAGGCTGGGGGAAGGGTGATGAGTCTATAAACTGCTTTTTCTGTGGTCCAAGGGTCATCCTCTTAGAAGCTGCTTCCTGCCTCTAATGACTGTCTTTCTGTATCCAAATGTATTTATCTCTTTCTTTTGTGTTTTGTTTACTATTGCTTTCCTTTTAGCTAAAGCGGGGAGAGGGACAGTGAAAAAGAAAGGAGGGACAGCAGGAGGGGGCGGGAAGAGTCAGAGGCAGAAACACAGAAACAGAGAATGAGAAAGAGACCCACAGAGAGATGATTAAAGCTCTTCCACTGCCAGACCAATTTACCTCCTGACTCAGTCCATGGCAAGATGGGACTCATTTTTTATTCCAAGGCCAAGAGGTATCTCTTATTTTTTTAGCCAATCACAATGATCAAAGTCCTTTAATCTTTTCAAACATATGAAAAATGAATTAAGACTTAGGTTACACTTTTGATTGAGTTAGGGATTCAATCCAGGTGTCTGGTCCTTGTGCAATGAAATGGGGTGAGGGTAGAATACCTTTCCTACTTCTCTTATACCTGCTTAAGGGACCTCACAGAGGGTGACAGAAATAAAAGCTAAGATTTTCTTTAACCATGAAAATTCTATTTGTTAAAAAATAATGTTGAGGGATAGAAATATTTGAAGTCCTTGATAAATTAACATGTTCGCTGCCAGGTGAGATGTAAATGCTGATTTATGAATAATACTCTGCTATTTTATTAAGTCTTACCTATGTATTCAAATATAACAGGGCTTCTACATACTTAGAGCATCTCTGATGGCATCTCTTCATGTGGATATGCTGGGGAGCCTGCTCCAGAGTCATGATGACAGTCAATGGAAGTGCTCTGGAGAGACCAAGGAGCAGAAATAGATATCCTAGATCTTAGAATGGTTTTGGAGGCACCCAGCCTTTGGCCATTTTCAGTCACTGTCTCAGCACTCTTGGTCTTGGGGGATCTCAGTGACTCTTTCTGTCATGGCCTCTGAGGAGGGACAATATTATAAGTGGAGAGATCTTGGAGTCTTATCCCTCCATGAGACATGTTGCCTTCCAAAAAGGACACTCTTGGCCTCCACATGTGTTCTTTTCAGTTCTAAGTAGAGGAGATTGGAACCTCAAAGGAGACTGGAGTTTTAGAAGGTCGGGAATCTTGGAAGAGTTCCATAGATAGCAGAACATCAGTGGCCTGAGGTACAAAAAATGATCAACTGTACCCCTGTCACAGTGCCTGGGTGAAGGACTCATTTGGGAGTCATGATGTGACCTTGGTGGGACCCATGTAATCTTGGAATACTGTTAAAAGTGAGCCTACAACTCTAACCCTAAGCCTAACTATAAACTTAAATGTGCTGCAGGGGAGCGAGACCGTGCTCCTGGGCTTTGGAGAAAATACCTGTACTTTGTCCTTGCTATGTTTTCCAAGAAAATATCTCTTTGTAAAAGTTCAAGCTAATTGATGTTAATGATGTTAAACGGACCTGGGGAGCTAGTGACTAGCCCCTAAAAATGGAGGGAACACAGATAAGGACTCAAGCTTAGAGCAACAAAGAAAGGAAACATTCCCAACCCCTCAGGCACCCTAAAACCCTGAGGGGGAGATGTAGCCTGCCTGGGGCAGGGGGAGGAAGCTACAAAAGCAGGTCCCCCAAAGACCTATACTGGGCCACATCTTCATGATGCTTCCAAATGGCCACATCCTGCCCCCCTCCCCTTCATAGAGTCTGGGCTGATGGACAGTGAGATATTTGAAGGCTCATGGATATGAAGTGAGAAGGGACCTTAGAGGTTGTAGAGCTCAGTGCTATCATTTCACAGAAAACTGGAATAGATTGTAAAGGGACTTAATTCAGGTCACACAGTAGGAAATGGTCTGAAACAGGATTTGAACCAAGGTGCCATGCTATGCTTTGCTGCCTCATTCATTCATTCCTTCATTCATTTTGTCAATCAGAAAACATTTAGGGAGCATCTACTACGGCATAAGCCAGCCAATAAAAGGGAGATACAAAAGTTGGTTGACAGCCCCAGATCTCATAAACTAGTAGGAGTAAGTAGCATACACAGTGGTCATGCTAACTCACCCAAATAGCTCATAATTACAAATCACTTTAAGGTTGGCAGGGACCTTTGCCTCCACTCTCTCACCAGAGACTTAACAACAAGACCTTGATGGGAATCTTTTATTTTAGTCATTTTTCAGTTGTATCCAATTCTCCATGACCCCATTTAGGGTTTTCTTGCCAGAGATACTGGAGTGGTTTGCCATTTCCTTCTCCAGCTTATTTTACAGTTGAGGAAACTGAGGCAAACATAGTCAAGTGACTTGCCCAGGTTCATGTAGCGTTTAAGTGTCAGAAGTGAGCTTTGAACCCAGATCTTTGGTCTTCAAGTCCAGGAATCTAACTATTAGGGAATGGTACTTCTTAATATTATATGAAGACCATATGAGAGAAGAACAAAGTGTGAGATGCCAGGGCAGTGTGTTACAGCTCAAAGTATCAAGGAAAGTTCTGTAGAGGTGCCCACTGGAGATGAATTGTAGGGAATGAAGAGGAATTCCCAGGTGATGAGGGTCATGAGAGATGGCATTGAAGACACAAACAACACAATGGCCACCTTCACAGCCTGCTCTGAGCATAAGACTTCTTCAGGGTGGGAGAAAAGTAAGAGTCTGAAAGTGAGGGGAGGGGAGACCTGAGAGGAGGAAGGCTTGTGGGACCCAAAGCCAAGCTCCCTGCATTGCCCGCTGGGCCATCCCTTTGAGGTGACGACAGCCTGGAAGAATGCATTTCACGTCTCCCTCCCAATCCCTCATGGATGGATTCAAACCCGAGTGAGTGGCATGGAGAACTGTGTATTGCCACTGAAAAGATCTTTTAGAGCCCCCAACTGGCTCTTTCTCTTGGGAAAGTCACTTGGATCTCTGAGTCTCAGGTTCCTTATCTGTAAAATAAGGGACCTGAACATTCCCAGTTCAGACAATCCTTTTCCAGCTCAGTGTGTGCTCTAAGGTCCCTCCCAGCTAAAACATTCTGTGTTCTAAGGTCTCTTCCAGCTCTAAAATTGTCTGTTCTAAGCACCTTGTAGCTGTGACACTCAATCCCTCATGTTGTCAGGCATGTCTAGCTTTGGTATTCTGTATTCTGAGTTCTAAGGTCCCTCCCAGCTCCAACATTTTATTTTCTGAGGTTTCCCAGTTTTTAAAGTCTCTGACTTAGGACTCCTACCAGCACTGGAACTGTAGGAGTTTAATAACTCATCTTCTAGCCAAACTCAAGAGACTTAAGCTTGCCCTGAGGTTACGAGTCAATGGATCTTTCCATTAAGAAACCTTTTCCACAATTGTAGGGCTTAAGATGACCTTTGAAAAATGTGGGTCATCAGCTTTGTGAGAATGGTCCCCACAGGGTAGTTTAGGATCTAGGCCCAGATATGGCAATAAGAATGGATCAGGGGGTTAGGGTCACTGTGGCTCAGTGACCTGGCAACCTTCTGAGTACTAAGGTCAGCCAAACCAAACCCAGTGGGTATCTGTGGGGCCCCGTTCAGGAATGATGGAACCAGAATGGTATCAGCCATCCAACGCAGGCCTTCTGGCAAGACAGGCTTCATACAGTCATTTAGCTATTCAATAAATATGAACCAAGTGTATTCTATCCTGAAGAGGCCCATGGTGGGAGATACAAGGTTCAGCTAAAACCTGGCCCCTGGCCCCTTGGAGCTTCCAGTCTTTTAGGAAGAAAAGACAGTGGGGTATGATACAAAGAACCCAGAATTTGGGAGTCACAGACCTTAAGCACCATCCTAAGCTCTGCCTCCTATGAGATGCACAACCACAGATAAGTAGGTCATTTAACGTGTGTGAACTGGCACAAGAATATTTCTAGCAGCTCTTTTTGAGGCGGCAAAAAATTGGAAATTGAGGGGCTGCCCATAAATTGGGGAATGGCTGAGCGAGTTGTGGTATGTGAATGTTGTGGAATACTATCATGCTGTAACAAATAGTGAGCAAGGGGCAGCTAGGTACTGCAGTGGATAGAGCTCCAACTCAGAAGTCAGGAGGACCTGAGTTCAAATCTGACCTCAGACACATGATACTCGCTAGTTGTGTGACTCTGGGCAAGTCACTTAACCCCAATTGTCTTGCCAAAGAAGAAGAAGAAGAAGAAGAAGAAGAAGAAGAAGAAGAAGAAGAAGAAGAAGAAATAATAATGAGCAACCAAATTCCAGAAAAACCTGGAAAGATTTACATGAACTGATGCTGAGTGAAGTGAGCAGAACCAGAACATTGTACATAGTAACAGCCCCATTATGTAATGACCACCTTTGATAGACTTAGCTCTTCTCAGCAACATAAGGACCCAAAACCCTCACTAAATAAGGAAGGTAGAGGAAGACAGACTTTGGCTCAATCTAAAGATCTAAAACCTGTGAACTGGCTCTCCTCTGTGAAGAGACCAATAATACTCAGCCCACTACATGTATTCAATCTATCAAGAAATATTTCTATGTTTTCTAATTATTTATATATCGTTAGTTTTCAACATTCACTTTTATAAAATTTTGAGTTCTAAATTTTTCCCTTCTTCCCCCCTCCCAAGGCAGTATGCAATCTGACACGGGCCATACATGTACAGTCATATTAAACATATTTTAATATTAGTCATGTTTGAAAGAAGAATCAGAACAAAAGGGAAAAACCATGAAAAAGAAAAAAAATAACAACAAAAGAGCAAATAGTCTGCTTCGATCTGCATTCAGACTCCATAGTTCTTTCTCTGGACGTGGATAGCATTTTCCATCACGAGGCCTCTGGAGATCCTTGCATTGCTGAGAAGAGCCAGGTCTATCATAGCTGGTCATCACACAATGTTGTTGTTACCATGTACAATATTCTCCTGGTTCTGCTCACTTCACTCAGCATCAATTCATGTAAGTCTTTCCTGGTTTTTCTGAAGTCTGCCTGCTCATCATTTCGTATGGAACAACAGTATTTCAGTATATTCATATACCACAACTTGTTCAGGCATTCCCCAATGGATGGGCATCCCCTCAATTTCCAATTCTTTGCTACCACAAAAAAAGCTGCTAGAAATATTTTTGTGCATGTGGGTCCTTCTCACTTTTTTTATGATCTCTTTGGAGTACGGACCTAGTAGTGGTATTGCTGGGTCAAAGGGTATGCACAGTTCTGTAGCCCTTTGGGCATAGTTCCAAATTGCTCTCCAGAGTGGTAATGCTTGTTTCTTTCTCTTTCCCTCGTGACACTGGCCGTCCTTGAACCCATTGATTCTTAGTGTTTTCACTGACTGTACCCCATGCCTGGAACTCTCTTCCTGTTCATCTCTGCCTCCTGGCTTCCCTGTTTTCTTTCAAGGTTCACCTCTATAAGAAGCTTTCATGATCCCCCTTCATGCTAATAAGTTCTCAGAGATTATTTCCGATTCATTATAGACATAGCTAATTTGGACATGGTTGTTTGCATGTTGTGTCCTCCATTAGATTGTGAACTCCTTGAGGGCAGTGATTGTCTTTTTCTCTTTTTTTATCTTCAAAATACAATGCCTAGCCCATAGTAGGTGCTTAATAAAGGCTTGTTGACTGACTCACTACCATGTTTGTGAGACCATACATGATATCCATGGGAATATTCCTTGATCCTGTGATAGCCAAGGGAACATTCTTTTGTTCTTTATTATTCAAAGGAGAGTCGTGGTTCAGAGATGCTCAAGGAAACAGTCTTTGGTTCTATGATATCCAAAAGATTATTTCTGGATGCATGCCTACAAGGACACCAGACAATTCCTGTGCTATGAGTAGTAGATGACCTTGCCAAGTTTGAAAGCATGCAGGTATCCTGTGATGGCATTTCCTTTGTTAGAAAAGAGGAACTGTCTACCCTCTCCATCTGTTGATCTCATCCCATCTTCTCTCTACATTCTGTTTAAGAGCCTGAAATACATATTCATTGTGGGTTTGGTCACCCATCAGTAAGCCTCTGAAAGAGTGTGTTTTGCTCTTAACAAGGGTGAGCTGAAGAGCACTTTATAAATTAATTTAAGTTGAAGGTTGGGTATCATTTACCCAACTGTCAAACAAGACCTGAGCACTTACACCATACAGCCCCTGTGTGAGGCACTGAGCTTCTCAAGGCAGACATAAAAAGAAGAACTTGGGAGTGATGGGTGGAGGTTAATTCCATAACTCAGTAAATAAGGAAGTTGGAGGAAAGCAGATTTTGGCTCAATGTAAGGAAAAACTTCCTAACAATCAGAGGTATCCAAGAGTGGGATGAAGAGCCTTTGGAGCTAGTGATTTCCCAGTCACTGGAGACCTTCCAGTGGAAACTGGATGATGAATTGTCAGAGACGTTGCAGGATTCAGGATTTAGGTGAGCCCTGGCCTCAAAGTGGACCTTTCAGGTCCCTTCCAATTCTACGGTTCTTTGGTCTCACGCTCATCACAAGAAAGCATACAAACAAATGAGTCAAAAATGAGATTTTTTTTCCTGGAGTTATTGCTTCAACTCTTCTGAAATGTGGCCATTTTATCCATGAATGATTACAAGTTGGCTGGTTCCGTGTGTGTGTGTGTGTGTGTGTGTGTGTGTGTGTGTGTGTGTGTGTAAGATAAGGAGTAGACAACCAAACAAACAAATAAACATTTGTTGAGATGCTAATGTGTGCACAGCCATGTGAAAGGATCTGTGGGTGAGACAATGAGGAAGATGAAGAGGTGCCCATTCCCTCAGGGAGCACAGAGTCCAATCAGGAGAATTTGCACTGCTCATTCCTCATGCTGCTGTTAGCTAGGAGCACTCATTTATGACATCAGATCATAGGAGCCAGAGCTTAAGGGACCTCATTGGACAAGGAAGCCATGTCCAATGCCACCATTTTATAAAGGGTGAAATTGAAGCCCAGAGAAAGGAAGGGGCTTTCCCAAGGTTACAATGATTGTAAGTAGCACAGTCAGGATCTGAGCCCAGGTCCTTTGACTTCCAATCCAACCATACAAAACATGACAGACACAAAGTCAGAATGTTTTCTACCTGGGTTAACAGTACTCCTTAGCTAGAAGGGCCCCATGACCCCAGATCACCTCCCAGCAGCTCACCAGGAGCAGAGGCCCTGGGGACATCAATCCAGCCTGCAGTGGCCAGAGAGCCATCCACTTCGCCTGCCTCCCTGGGGTGCTCACATCTTGAGCAGCTGGCCTCTTGATTTATTTATCCCTCACTTCCCTGGAAGACTGTATCTTCTTGGTACTTTGTAATCCTTTTACTTTCTCCAAGGGAAAATGTGCACTGCAGCGATGCTTGAAGGAGCTGGTTTTGCAATGATGGACGGCTGCAGGAAACTATTTTTCAACACTGAACGGCACACATGTGTGTCCTCACTCTAGTGCCAAGCCCCCACTGAGACTCCCACTGCTCCAGCTCACTCAGCTGTTGTCACCTTTTCCTCTTCTTCTGACAAATGGACCTATTTCACGGCATGAGTGACTCATGGCTATTTCAAGCAGTCTCCATTAACCAAAAAAAAAGGCACAGAAGAATGGGATAACTTCCTCAAACCAACTTTGCTCATCACATTTTCCTGTTCAAGAGTATTCAATGGCTCCTACTTATGCACAGAACAAATTCCAAAATCCAGAGCCCGGAATCTGAAGCCACGCACAATTTGGGACTATCCTTTCTGGTATTATTTTTGTCACTGTTCTCGAACATGTGCCTTGTGCTACAACTAAGCTCTTCTAGAGAGACTGGAACAACCCAGAGCAGTGTAAGGTCCAGTGTTCTAAGAATGTTTTCTGCACACTTGGTTGCTAAATCCCATTGAATAAACATACAATGTTGCTTAAGAATGCTTATGAATACAGAGCTGCTTGATGAGAACTCTAAAGGATTGGACTATGTAGAAAAGACATGCAGACTTCCCAACTCTTTGGTGGGGGGGGGCAGGGAGGGAAACAGAGACAGGGAGAGAGACATGGGGAAAGACAGACAGAGTGAGAGAGATAGAGACACAGAGAAACAAATATAGAAAGAGTCAGAGACAGAGGAAGAGAATTAGATGTTAAGAGACCAAGAGAGACAGAAGCAGAAGACAAGGATAGAGGGAGACAGAGACTAGACAGTCTCATATAGATAGGGATAGACAGATATACAGAAACATAGATACAGAGAAAGGGAGAGAAAGAAAGATAGATGGACATATTAAAAAAGAGAGAGAATGGAGCCTAAGGAGAGAAAGGGATAAAAAGAATCCTGGTCACTCATCTGCTGCTACTTAGGAAAGGCAATATTGCTACACATAATCCCTGAGAAAGTGAAAAGCCTTGATGCATTCTGATAGCCCATCCTCCAGAAGAAAGGGTGTCCAGTGAAGATTATTTCTTTCTGAATCATCATGTATGTAATATAACATCATCTAGAGAGAGGAGGGAGATGGAGTAATTGGAACCTCAAACTCATGGCTATTTAGTAGAGGCAGATCTTCAAGCTCTAGTGTCTTCAAGCTATACTTACCTATGGGCTAAGGCCAGGGTAGGTTGTAACACCTTCCCTCTTAAGTGGGATACTCATTAAATAGTTATGCAATTGGTAATAATGGCATTAACTGGATGAAGTCCTTTCTTTCAGGTCTTTATCTTGGTCCCAAGATGTGATTTGGTAATTCTATTTTACAACTTAGAAGGACGTGACAGCTGTCTTCAAAAATGTCAAAGGTCATCTTGTGGGAGAGTGATCAGACAATTTCTATGTGAAGAACTGTGATTAGTAGGTATATGTTACCAAAACAAACAAACAAAATGATGAATTTAAGCTTAACGTAAAGAAATACTTGCTAAAATAGAATACTACCAAATACTACTAAAAGTAGAAAGAATTCCCTCAGTGCATAATGGGTTCCCCATCACTCAATGTATTTAAGAAAATGTCATCTGATCATATGAGGTAGGTTCTAGAGGGAATTCTAGACTAGGCTTCCAGGAATCCCCAGAACATAGCAACACCTTCAGCTGACCTTAAGGGCTAGAGTTGGCTGAAGACTTGAGCTTTCTAATTACCTGCTTTTGTCATCAGACCTCATTGCTCTGCGTGGAATCCTGTCTGATCATTAGTATACCCTGAATCCCACTTCTCACTCTCCAATAATACACAATGATACTTAACCTTGTCTGGAAGAACAGGTACCTTTCCCCAACCTCATCCATCAGCTCTTTATTCCTTTCACTTCTTTTAAACTTACCTCTCACCATCCCCAACATTCTAGCCCTTTCCATTGTGCTTTCTGCAACTCCCCTTCAATAATTATCACCTTAGTTTCATCTTAGACCTTTCATCATCCTGCTCCTTCTATCTTCTGACATTCATGAACATTGGCTCCCCGTAATGATACTGCATTTGTGGACACTCTTTCCATTACTGGTTACAACTTCTCTTTTTTTTTTTTATTTCCCAGCTCATTGATCATAATGGGGATGTTGGAACATTCCTTGCCACTTTCAGACACTCTCCTACAATCACTCAGCAACTTATCCTCCTCTGATATTTACACAATCTCTATTTCTCAAGCAATGGTTGTTATCTACTGACCCCCAGGACATGATTCCTCATTTCTCAACAAGTTTGGTGCCAATTGTATCAGTTCCCAAGGTTTTGGTTATCTCTAAGCAGATGACTCTCAGTTCTATTTATCCAGCCCTGGTATTTCTCCTGAGCTCTAGTCCCACATCACCAACTGCTTAGGGGACATTTCAAACTAGATTACCTATAGGCATCTTAAACTCAACATGTCTGAAATAGAACCCCTTATCTTCCCCCTAAACCTTCCTCCCCAACTTCCCTATTACTGCTAAGGACACCACCATTTATGAATGTGTGCTTGATTAAAACACTCCATCCCTACTAAGTCATGCCTCTGTATCAGGCTTATGATCTATTTCTCAAATTTTGTGTCTACTTCTTTCTGTAGTGTGGTCTGTCACATACCCTGATGCCAAAATCCCTTTTGTTTCTCCCTTCATTGATATTAATTCAAATGCTGTCCACCATACTTCCTATAATGAGTTCCTGGTTTTCCTCACATGAAAATACATTTAAAAAATAAAAGGATCCCCAACTCTTCATTGATTCTAGTTCTTTTGGCTAGAATACACTCTTCCAGGACCATTTTACATCCCTGATTTTTATCCTTGGTAAAATCCCAGTGATACCCACATAGTCGAATTTGCCTTCTTGCATTGAGGCCTTGGGCTTCTTTTGCTTGTTATTGAAATTTTGGGCATTTATGTATAAACATTTGAGGTCATGGTTTTTGTTAATGATTCTTTTCTTAGTTTTCGATTCCTATGAGCTTTTGAACTTCAGTCCAGGATTAGGGAGCTGATGGTGCTGCTCTACTCTCCCCTGTTCAGGCTACGTCTAGAATATTGTGGTTACTTCAAGAAAGATGTAGATAAGCCGATAGAAGAAATAGTAAGAATAGTAAAATGTCTCAGGATCATACCATGTGAGTCTTCTGGGTGCTTACGTTCTTGTGTTAGGAAAGAAATAGTCTTAATGCAAGGCACATTGAAGAAGGAAGGAGTTATAACTAAGGGGATCATTGAAGGCTGTAGGGAGGACCTCAGCCCTAAAGAAGACAAGGATTATAAGGGGTATAAACAAGGAAAGAATAACTTCTAGGCATGGGAAATACCTTGTTAACATACACAGAGTCAGGAAATAAAATATTAAGCCCAAGAAATATCTAATAGTTAGGTTTAGAGATAATGTAAGATTTGTGAAAGGGTCTTGTATGAAACTACTATAAGGGGAATTAGGAATCAGATCATAGGGGGCAGAGGTATTAAATGGTAGGCAAAGAAATATGCATTTTATTCAATAGGAATGAGAAGTCATTGTGTTTGACTAGGGAAGTGACCTGGTCACACTTATGAATCAGGAAATTTATTTTGTCAGCTAAGAGCAAAATGGGCTAGATAAGGGAATACAATGAATGCCAAAACACCAGTTAGAAAGCAATGATAGAATGTTAGCTCCCTGAGTAGAATATTTCTATCAAGTTCTAGGGATAATCCTATGGTCTGCCTGCAGCAGTGTGCTTCCCTGTAGGTTCAGTTAACTCTTAGAAAAAGCATTTATGAAAATGGCAGAGCAAGAACAATAGTTACAAAACATGCCCTCCACAAACCTGGGGTACACTCTTCCTCGAATACATGATATCCACAGGAAGAGTGGGCTCAAACTTTTACAATGGTAGGGAAACACACTTGTAGGATACGTTGTGGCAAAGGCAACTCACAACTCCTAGTATTGCAGCAACTGTAAGTCTTCAGAGTTCTCACACAGCACCTCATGGGTGAAACATCTCAAATGCACAGATTGTTCATCTAGATCCTTGAGGTCCACTCCTCTCAAAAGTCTGATTCTCTTCTCTGCTGCCACAGGTCACAATCCTTAAAGCGTCCTCATTCCTTGGGTGATTGCATCCATGTTTGTCTGGAGTGTGTGTCTCCTACCGATCTAGGAATTCTTTGAAGAAACATGGCTGATCTTGAAACTTGGTGGGAGAGGAGAGAGAAACTCTTCTTCCCAGAGGATCACTTCCACAGACAGCTCTTGGTTGGCCATCTCTCTCACTGTCAAACTGCAAAAATAAAATCATCTAGGGCTTAGATACTGGGTATAAAGCCACAAAGAATGTAGTTAATTTGTTTTCTCAACAAATCCGTTGTTTCTTTCTTGATTCAGAAAGGCTTGAGTTTCATACAGGGATCAAAAGGTATCACCTCTTGTTAACATATTAAAATGTATGACCATGTTCTGTAACAATATCAGCTGATAGATAGGGCCACAAATCTCATCCCACTCCCTTATCTGTGATCCTATAAGACTATAGTCAAGCAAAACACATGAACAAATTGGCCTTTGTTGTAAATGCAGAACTCATTCTGCACCTCTAGCTCACTAGCAAGAAGTGGGAAGCTTTCTTCATCATTCAGATCACCTACTCTCATCATTTTATTGAGGAAGAAACTGAGACATCAGAGAGACTAAATCTCTTGGCCAAAGTTGTACAAGTAAGTAGTGCCACAGACAGGACTAGGACTCTGACTTTCTACCTCCTGGGTCAGGGTTCTTTCCACTATGCCACATAGCCTCCTAAACCCATACTCACTGTACGACAATACAGAACAAAGCTGGTTTTCCTGTCCACTGGTCCACTGAGCTCCCAGCACCCTCATGACTAGGAAAAATCCCTTCTACACACATCTTCCTTTCAAATCTCGTCCTTATTCTCGACCTTGCCGTTTTGTGAAGTCAACCAGCTACATTCAGCCAATGTTTTCATAATAGCAGCCTGGATTTCTAAAGCATTCATAGGTTTCCAAAGCATTTTATAAATATGAGTTCATCCTGTCCCCACAGCACCCATATGAGTTGTGTTGTTATTATTCCAACGTAACAGATGAGGAAACCAAGGCGAAGAGTTTTGTTTAGGTCCAGGCCGATGATGTGGTTAGTAAGTGTCTGAGGCAAGATTCGAACTCAGCTCTTCTAGACTTCAGTTCAATGCTCTGACCATGACAGCACCCCAGCTGGCTCACATGGCTATTGTCATACGAAACAGGCAGCTCACACTGATATAGATTAATGTCTTTGGGTACAAAGAGGTAAGTCGAAAGATAGATTGATATCTGCTGAGATATTTCTATGTGTCTGTCTATCTATCTATCTAAATATATATATATATATATATATATATATATATATCTCAATGGGAGCTACCAGTTCCATATCACAATAGCCATGACAAGCAAAGAGGTAGTGTTGTGGATATATACTTGTAGAGAAAACTATCTATCTATCCATATCTATATCTATATCCATTTCTGTCTCTCTATCTAAAATCTTATTGGATTCTCATTGTAGCATTGGAAGGGAATGAGAAATGTGTGTGGGGGGGGTGCAGTTCAGAGAAGACAGCACCAAAACGCATAGGGAAGGAGCTATTGGGGTGAGGGGAGCCCCATCCCTGCTCCACTCATTCACTAACCACCTCCAGTGGGCAAAATCACAGAACCAAGATCCTTCACCCTAAATGCTTAATCCCTATTTTCTCCTAATCCAGTTGAGCTGAAGACCTGCTTGTGTGTGAGCCAACACTCCCCTCTAGTGGTAAATTCACTGAATTGGTTACTTAAAATCTCATTGAGACGGTTTTAAAATGGCTATCCACACTGTCAGGATTCTAGATATCAACTCATCCAAACCTTCATGTCTCCTCTTTTATCCCCTCATCTTCCTAACATCTCTAGCTCTGTCTGTGGTATCACCGGCTGCTTGTCTTCCCTACTAATGATTTGGGGTATATCCCTGATTAAACCTCCTTCCTCTGTCATAGCCAGTCTGTCAGCACCAGACCCAATTGATTTGGCTTTTACAGCATCTCTTCTATCTTCTCTTGCCTCCTATTTCACCTGCAGACACCTGGGAGCTGTCCTTCAGGACCTCTTGTTAAAGGAAGGTCTTCCAGTCTCTACTTCCTCCCTGCTCCAATTCATTTGTTGATCATCCAGCATTGAATAAGCATCTCCCATATACCAGATTCTGTCCTGGGCACCGAAGATGCAAGTATAGAGAATGAAATGATTCCATCACACAAGGAGTTTACAGCTGAATGGGAGGGGCAAACACGCACACTTAGAAATATACAGCATCAATGTAAATTTAATAAATAGAAATGTGTGCAAAGCATTTAAATATATGGCAGTTTGGAAGGAGGGCAATAGCTACTGGGGGGCAAGGAAAGGCTTTCTTACTGAAGACAGGTCCAAAACTGCATCTTAAAGGGAATGAGGGACTCCATGAGGTAGAGTTAAGGAGGGTCGGGAGACTGCATGTGTGTGCATGTGTGTGGGGGGGGGGGTGCGCAGCTCCTATACCACCAGTATTCCTAATTTGTTTATCTAGCTGTGTTTCTCCTGTGCTTAAAAATCATCAGTGGCTCCCTATTGCCTCTCAAAAAAAATTCAAATTATTTTCCTCAGCATGAAAGACCTTTAACAGAAAGCCAAATATGAAAACTAAGATTAGTTTTTCTCTTTTCTTTTTTTAGGCTAAGCAATAGGGTTAAGTGACTTGCCCAGGGTCACACAGCTAGTAAGTGTCAAATGTCTGAGGCTGGATTTGAACTCAGGTCCTCCTGACTCCAGGGCCTGTACTCTATTCACTGCACCACCTAGCTGCCCCTGAAAATTAAGATTAGTTCTTGAAAGGATGTACAGAACATTGGGCTTGTTCTAATGATATACAAATGCAATAGGAATAAATACAGAGTCTTGTACTTGGGTTAAAAAACAACAGCATAAAAAAGCAATAGCATAAAAATAACAACAGCATAAAAATACAAAATAGGGAAGACATAAGTAAATATTAGCAGCTCATATGAAAAAAGTTGCAGAGTATTTAGAGGAGTCCAACCTCGAGATGATTCCACAAGGGGTTGTGGCAGCCATGAAAGCTAATAAGATCCCAGTTCCCATTGAGAGAGGCAAAGCTCCTGGGACTAGGGAGGTGATGGTGACACCATCTTTTTCTCTCCTCAGACTCTATGTGTAAAGTTGTGTAAAGTTCTGGGGTCCCCATTTTGAGAAGAATGGTGACAATGTTCATAGAAGGGAAGCTATAATGGTGAAGGGCCTTGAGTTCATGGCATGAAATGTAATAAAGGAACTTGGACATGTAGCCTGGAAAGAGGAAACTCAGGGGAGACTTTGATAGCTCTCTTTAAGCTGTGAAGGGCTCTTTCATGTAAGCAAAACTATATTTGCTCTTTTTTACCCCAGAGGGGCAGAACAATGAACAGTGGGTGGGAGTTACCAAGAGGAATATTTAGACAGCATTTTGTCTGAAACTTGGATGGATGGATGGATGGATGGGTGGATAGATGGATGGGTGGGTGGGTGGATGGATGGATGGGTGGATAAATGGATAGATAGAATATTTACTAAGTGCTTAATACGTGACAAGTACTGTGTTAAATACTGGAAACACAAATACACACAAACAAGATAACCTTAAGATGTTTACATTCTAATGAGGAAACACAAGACATAAAGTAGATCTGAAAGTGTCAAGGGGAGGGATAAATAGAGGGGAAGTCCAAAGAGGGACTTGAGCCAGGAATGAAGTGAACCTGGCTGGAGACCCTCATGAAATGATGGCCTAGTCAGGGAGCCACCATCCAAAAGAACAGGGCTTCAATGTAGAGGTTTCTTTACCCAGGTGGTAGAGTGGATAGAGCTCTGCCCCTGCAGTCAGGAAAGATCTGTGTTCAAATCCAACCTCAAACACTTGCTAGCTGTGTGACCCTGGACAAGTCATTTAACTTAACTTCTGTTTGTCTCAGTTACTTCACCTGTGAAATGGTAATAATAATAGCACTCACCTCCCAGAGTTGTTGTGAGAATCAAATAAGATAATATTTGTAAAGTACTTAACACAGTTCTTGACATATAGGAAGTGCTATACAAACGTTAGCTATTAACAAAGTGCTTAGAGCCATGCTTGGAACATGGTAGGTATTTAATAAATTATTTCTCCCTCCCTCCCTCCCTTTCTTCTTTCCTCCCCTTCCTTTCTCCTTTTTTCCTCCCTCTCTCCCTTCTTTCTTCCTTCCTCCTTTCCTCCCTCCCTCCCTCCTTCCCTCCCTCCCTTTCTTCCTTCCTTCTCCTTCCTTCCTTCCTTCCTTCCTTCCTTCCTTCCTTCCTTCCTTTTTCATTCTCCAGGGTGGATAGACAGATGGTGAAGAAGTGGATAATCCCTCTATTTTCATAGGGATCCAATCATTTAGATTCTTTTTAGTAACTCACATTGCTTCTGGCCTTGTGAGTGGTGAGGATGGCCCCAGGTTCTATATGTATATGGAAATCCATCCTAGAATATTCTGAAAATTTAATATTTTGGGGGCAGCTAGGTGGCGCAGTGGATAGAGCACTGGCCCTGAAGTCAGGAGTACCTGAGTTCAAATCCGGCCTCAGACCAAACACTTGACACACTTACTAGCTGTGTGACCCCAGGCAAGTCACTTAACCCCAATTGCCTAAAAATAAAAATAACCATTTTTTAAAAAATTTCTTTATTTCTAAACTCCAGCCCTGGTCAGGCAAATGTCTTAAGATGATTTTTAAAACTAAACAATGTTGTCCTAATTTAATTAACCTAAAATGTATCTCTTGATAATTTCCTATATTCTTGGACACCACTTGCCTTAGTATTGGTTTGTATGTTCATTTGTTTTCCCATTGTGGACATTTCTTGATCAAAACATTTCTGGTGTCATCATTGATGGCACCCAAGTTTTTCCAGAAAGAAATATAATGAGAATGTAAGAAACAGAGCTTGATGGGTATACAATTTTAAACTTTCAAGGGGGGTAATATTCTTAAAAAATGGCATGAAAGTAAAAAACACAAACATTTACACATTAAGCCTATGAGAAATAGGGCATTAGGTTCCTGTGACCATGAAAAATGGCAATCTTTCCTTAGGGACTGTTGAAAATACACTTTTCTGCATACAATTATAACAAAACATTAATTCTGGTAATATGCACTTTCCTAACAAAGTAACAATAAACTAACTTAAAATAAAATTGGTAACATGCAAAACATTTTTTTCTTGCTAATAATTCCCCAGAATTCTGTTACTTTATATGCTAACATCTCAATTAAAAAACCAAACAAACAAACATTGATTTCTGGCAAAATCCACTTTTCACAACACAAAATCTATAGCACCATAAATGTCATACAACAAATAAAATTCTTAAAACTAAAACATTTTTAACTTGAATCTTACCTTCTACTGTGTCAAATGGTTATGTAAAGGTGTCATGTTGTATATTATACTGCTACAAACATTTCTACCTTGGCTGTTCTCTGAAAATCAAGGGAGACATTGCTGGGTCTTGAGTCACTGCTGTTGGAAGATGCCAAGACTAGTGAGGTCTCAACATCACCTTCAACACTCTGTCCTTTGTGGCTGGTAGATGATGTTGGAGGTTCTTAAGGATACACGAGCTTGAAATAATCCATTAGCAATGTCTGCTTCATGATGTTTGAGATTCTCAAGGGTCTCCTGGCTGACAGCAGCTGCTGACGTTCTGACAGAAATTTTATTTAACACCTTTATTTTCTCACTAAGCCTCATCACTGACCTTGCACGGTTGGGCTTAAAGCCCAAAGGACTTGCACATACTTTGGGGGCACAATTGAAACACAAAACTTGAGTTTTAAGGCAAACAATGAAAATATGCAAGAAATGCATGAGAGCTTTTCACAGCTGTGGGGTGAAAGACCTGTGATGGGCCTAGTAGGAAATCAGCTGCCCTACAAAGTTGGCCTTATTGCACCTCTCATTCTTCCCCTGTGGCAGTTAGCCATGAGTATGGCAAGTTGCCAATGTGAAAGTGAAGATGAGGTTATTAATAAAATCACATGAATGCTTAAGTCATGAAAACTAAGTGCTAACATTGAGATTGACTGTATTATATCCCATAACTTTGTAGACTTCAGGAAATTCACAGGAGATTCTAACTTTTCAATTGGAAGCTATGAGTGCAGCCTGATTTTTAGATAAATTAAGATCATAAATTAGGTCATTTGGTTCTTCTGAAGTCACTCCAAAAAGATCTGAAGATGGCTCCATACTGAGGAATCACTGCCTTGATGGTGTCCTACATTGTCATCCTGAGCCTTGGAATCATTAGGTTTGTCCTCTCCATCCAGATTCCAAGTGGCAGGAGCTTTTAGTACAGGTGGCTCTTTACTACATAAAATGAGCCTGCCACTGGTGATAAATGTGGGCATTTTTCAATGTTTCATGTGTCACTTGCTGGTGCCAAAGTTATAATCAACTCTACCTACTCATCCTCCTACTATCTGGAGCCTGTGGTAAGGTAGGCTGTCACTTATATATCACATATATACACAATCATACACACATATACCTGTATTATGTATGCGACATGTATGTAGACAGTTCTTGCTTTATATAAGTGGAACATTCCAAATGCGAAATTGCCCATTCATCTTGGGAAGAGAGAGAGGGAGGCAGGAAGGGGACCTAGCCCTGGTGGAAGGAGGGGGCCAGCACCCTGCTCAAGGAAATGTGGGGCTGGAGGTTTCATGGCAGAGGGCAGCCCATTTTTCTCCTTCCACCTGAGACCACTCTGCTATGCCTCCATGCTTAGACCCCTGCTGCAATCACCACAGACTTTGGGATCATTCCCAGCTCCTCTTTCTGGATGCTCAGGTTATAGTGGTAGATTTGAGGGTGAGGTGGGTAACAGCTCCAAAGCCCCCTTGCCCCCTCAGGCTGCCCCTCCTAGTCCTCAGCCATCCCTCCACTCCTGTCTTAATGGAAGGACTTTCAAGGAATGGTGGGTCAAGGAATCCAGCCTTTCTGATCTAAGTACCAAGGCAGGAATGAAGTGGAGGAATATATACTAGAAAGAGACTGACAGTCTCTCTTCGAGCAGGTCAAAGGGCTGCCTGCATAACCCCCACATCCTGCCTTCTGACCTCTTGCGTGGCATCTTCCTGGTCTATCATTCATCCTGGGAAGAGGTGGTAGAGGGGGTGGAGGGTGGCTGGTTTTAAACTTTACTACATTTGAGTTAGATGTAATAACTGATGTTTGTTAAGCAAACGTGTTCTCCCCAGCTCATAAGAACTACAGATAACTAGGACTGACATCCAGAGGTCCAGTCAGAGAAGAGCCTAATGAAAGTTTAAAAAGAAGTGATGAGTAAATGACATGGCAGAGAGCCTTGGACTGGGAGTGAAGAAGACCTGAGTTGAAATCCAGCATAAGACACTCTCCAGTTGTGTGACCTTGGGCAAGTCACTTCACCCTGTTTGCCTCAGTTTCATCATCCGTAAAATGAGCCTGAGAATGAAATGGCAAACCACCCAAATGGGATCACAAAGAGCCAGACATGACTGAACAGCAACAGCCTCACTGTCTTCATCTATGAAATGGGGATTAAAAATAGCGCCTACCTCACTGGGCTGTGGTGAAGATTGAAGGTGCTAATAATGAACTGTGAGCTGTTATTAATGCCAGCATACTGAAAATGTATTTCATAAACAGATGCAGATTCATATTGACTAAAAACCTAAAGTTCTGCATGTCAGACTTCAGTTTCTTCTTCTCTTACATCACACACACACACACACATGCACACACACACCTCTCCCTGCCTCAGATCTCAGACAGCCCTAGAGAACCATTGTCATCTCCATAGATCATGAATTCCTCAAGAGCAACGACTGTCTTTTGTCTTTATTTGCCTCCGCAGAACTTCTGCCAGTGCCTGGCACATAGTAGGTGCCTAATAAATGCTTATTGACTAAGTGATTTCTCATCGAGCCCCCCAATCACCCTCACCCTAACTAACCACTCTCTTCCACCCAACTAGGTCTTCCAACCACCCCATACTGCATGGTGTTTATTAAACCCCACCTGTCACTCAGTAATGGCAGCTAAGGAAGAAATTCTGTTTGCATTTTCAAATTCTGCATAAGCCTCTGCATGAAACCCTAGAGAAGTCCGCATGATAATTGTGCACTGAGCAGCACCTTCAGCTACCTGGGGTGGGGCACTCTGGCCTTCCTCTCATGGAAGCATGGACAGCACCCTCCCACCCACCTCCCACCTCTTTTTCTGTCCTTGCAGAACCAGGTCCAGTCCTGAGTCTCACCCCACCAAGTCTTAGCAGGGGCCAGACTGGCTGCATTTGATCTCTCGCTCATAGGTCTGACGACTGTCTCCATGGCTTGCATCCCTTCCAGAGCTCTGTGTATCTCAAATGCCATTCTCCCTCGGCCTTGCTGCTCTCGCTGCTCTGTTTTGTTTTAACATCCTGTGGATTCGGTTTCTGAGTCTCCAGGAAACTACATGTAAACATTTGATTATTATCACTATTATTATTGTGAACTTGAGAAACCAGGTACAATCATGAACCATTTTGCCATGTAAAAGAGAACATAAAAAAATAGAGCACTGTATTAGGACTCAGAAACAGCTGAGTTCAAATCCAGGAGCCCTTACACAATTAGAAACTTCAGTTTCCTCATCTGTAAAATGGCCTTAATAACAACACCTGCCTGCAGGTCCTGGTAAGGAGTATAGGCTCTCTAGCTACCCTACCAACTCCTATTTGCACAGGCAAGCTGGATCCCCAGAGTGGGGCTAGGAGCCAATGATGGAGCACTTCTCAGGACTTACTGTAAGTGAGATCCTACAGCTAGGGTTTTTATTAGCAGCTCATCCTGCAGAACAGCTGGGCCAAATTATTGTCTGGTAATTACTGGGGCCAGCTTCACTCTTTTTTCCCCCTCGTTAGCACATCATTAATAATTTAACATCACAATGAACAACTCCAAAGTGTCTTTTCACACCTTAACAACAACACCCAACTTCTTACTTCCAAATGAAACAAGTGAGATATGATGTCAAACTCTTTGGAAAACCTTCAAGAGACATTATGATTGTTATTTTCACTTCGTCACCAAGTTTTATCTTTTCTTCCCAATTTTTTATAGCTTGCCTTTTCTAACCAACCTCTCCTCTTTCTCCTGCTCCAAGAGGGCTTTTGGACAAAATCTCCTAAAATATGTTTACTTATTTACTTATTCATCTCTCTATTTGTCTATCATCCATCCATCCATTCATCCATTCATTTATCCACCTACCTACCTACTTATTATCATCTATCTGCCTATCTACTCATTGACTTATCTATCCATCATCTATCTTCTTTTCATTCATTTTATTTATTTTATTTTATTTATTTTGTTCATAAATTATATGCTGTTAAGGGAAGAGGATGAACAAGTTTGGAGGGAACATATAATGGTGCATGTATGTTCCATTTTGGATTTTTTTTTTTTGGCTAGGCAATGGGGTCACACAGCTAGTAAGTGTTATGTATCTGAGGTCAGATTTGAACTCAGGTTCTTCTGAATCCAGGGCCAGTGCTCTATCTACTGCGCCACCTAGCTGCCCCATGTATGTTCCATCTTGGAAATTCATCAAGCTTTTATTAATCAAACCCCATCTATCAGGTCATCTCTCTCTTCTTCCCAAAGCTGCCCCATCCCTTACCTCATACACCTGGTGGCTCTTCTGTGCCTTCCAGCTCTAGGAGGGTAGTATGGAAATGTGCATGTTCAGATGGCCTTTGCCTGTCTGGGACTGTGCATTACTGAAGGACCCCTCCCAGCATCTTTCTTGTAAAAGAGTAGGCTGCCAGGAGCTAAGGATATATATTTTTTTAATTTTTCAGAGTAGGGAGGAAAAATTTTGAGTGTTTTGAGTTGGAGAGTAAAACAATTCCCTTTCACCTACCAATCACTCTATTGCCTTTAACTTTATTTAGTGGGTTCTATGACTATTGATCAATCCTGCCCATTTCAGCCAGAAAAGCCATGAAAACTCAAAAATGGAATAAAATGAACTTAGAATCAGACCTCTGACTCAATATATTGGAAAGTGTTAAGTTGAGATATTTCCCAAAACAATGTTTATTCATTTATGTTGTTCCTATTCCAATGCCATTATTAATAATAATAATTAAATGAGGACATAAGTTTTCAGGACAATTCATAAAATTAAACAACTAAAATATCATTTATTACATCTTTATCACATCCTTTTTATTTCTATTCTCATGTTTTTGAACAGAATAAGTGAATACAGTGAGGTATGCATGAAATTTACAAATAGATAGGTAGGTAGATTAATGAGCAAACAAATTCATCTTGGCAGTTTGGGCTTTTTTTTTTTTTAGCTTGATAGGACTGAGTATCTAAAAACAGTCTAAACCTCATTTCCTTAGAGAACTTCTCGTCCCACCCCCTCCTTTTAGTGATTCAGAATTGACGTCTGGAGCAGGAAGGGACTTTTCTAAAACCACACACCTGGGGAAGACGAGAGATGAAGCCAGGATTCCCCCTGCAAGCCTCTCTGTCCTCAGAAATTCCAGGCAGCTGCATAGCAGCAGGGGATGCCCCAGCAGGTGGCAGCAGAGCTCACCTCACTGCACCAGGGAGGGTTTCCTGCACACGCCAGGACGGGCTGATGACCTCCTCAGTTCCACTGGTGATGCATCATTGTGTGCGTGTTTTCCCTAAAGATCTAATAAGATGAACCAATCTACCAAAATGTCAGCTAAGAGACTAGCCCTGAGAAAATGGCAACACACACACGCACATGCACACACACACACAAACACACACACACACCAGACACATGCACACCACACACACCACAAACACACACATAATACACACCATACATGCACATATACACTACACATACACCCATACACATGCATACCACACACACACACATACACAGACACACACACCACACACACAAATACCACACACACATGCACACTACACACACCACAAACACACACATACTACACATACCACAGACATATACACAATACGTACACCCATACACATGCACACTACACACATACATACAATACACACACACACACACACACACACACACACACCCTCATCCATAAAGAGCCCGGCTCACAGTGAGAGTCCCAGGAGAGGCACAGAGACTGCCTATGCATCTCCCTGCTCTAAGACTGACCCCAAGAACCATTTAAAAAAGCCAGTGCATCCCTGGAGTGAGGGTTCAGAGCCTTGGAGAGCACAGAGCCCAACCACTTTAATTTATAGAAAAGAGAAATCAAAGCTGGGAGAGGTCAGATGCTCGGTCCAGCATCACATGAGCAGCGATTGAGCAGTGTTAGGACTTGAACCTAGGGCTTCTGGTTCCTGATCTCTCTCATTCCATTCCTCATCGCGAAGGCTCTGATTCCCTGGTCCGCTTTACTGTCTGAATATTGTAGCCTGCCCCTTTCATCACCTAGAAATGTGGGCAGGGGTCTATGTGCTGGGTGTGGTCTGACCAACACAGAGGCCAGTAGAGGCAGACACTTTGTATGCAATTTAATAATCTTAGAGATTTGCCCAAAGCACTTACAGATTAGCTAATTTATTCAGGATTACATAGGCAATATGTGTTAGACAAGGAACTTGAACCCAGGCCTTCCTGACTCCAAGGACAGCCCTTCATCCTCTATAATCACTATCTTCCTTTCCACACTGGGGATGCAAGGATACAATGATACACAGTGGCCACCTTCAAGGACCTTGCCAGCTAATGGAAGGGATTTATGTACACAGGGCTCAGTGCAATCCAGAATGTGATGGGGCCAGGTGAGAACAGAGCAAAAGACTTTGGGAAATCTTAGGAGAATGATGGGATCACTTTCTCCAGTAGAGATGGAGGAGGATGTACTGGAGGAGAAAACATTTGAATTGGGTCCTTGATGGTGATGAAGGTGACAATGATGAAGATGAGGATACTGGGGGCTACTCTGAAGGAGTGGAGTCCTACTAATCTTCCCAGGGGGCTGCCCTAGGAGGGAGGAGGTGAATCTGTATATTAACTTAGACACCTGTCCAAAAGGGAGATGGGTTCCCTTAGGAAGCAGTTAACTCTCCCTTAGGGAGTCTTGTTTCAGATATGGTGGACCTCTTGGCCCAACTAAGGTTGTAGCCAACTCTGACACTCTTCCAGGTGGTATTGGCTGCCTGAGAAAATGTTCCCCAAATTAAGGAGAGATAATGTTCTCCCCAATATTACAGATCAACTTTCCCAGCATCGTGTGACAAGAAAGGTTATTAGGCTTGGAGGCAGAAACCCTGGCTGAGTGACCGTGGATGAGTTACCTCAACTTTCATTCTTCACTGAGAAAATGGGGATCCCAATCCTTGCAGATCATATCCCCCAGAGATGTTGTGAGGAAAGTGCTTTGTTTCATCAAAACTCCTCAGAAATGAGAGTCCTTGTGATTCTCCCAGCTCTGAGTGGGAGAGAGACATGGCTTGTTTCAGCTACAGCTCTTGTCCTGGTGATGGCCTTAGTGCTCGTGTTTATTGGCTAAAACATAAGGCTGATGCTGGCATGGGGCACTGAGGGAGCTAATGGCCTTTTGATGGGGATGCACTTTTATAAGGCTGGAGTCATCAGCTTCTGAGTGGAGGGCATTAGGAATACTCACCAACTTGCTTCATTTGTAATGAGACTAGTTAGATTCAATGTTTCTCCCAGACAAATGTAGGTCTATTAAACTGTCCTTCAAAAGTTACTCTATCTCTTGTTTTTCCCCTCCCAATGCCTTACCTGTCCAGGACGAATCTCCTCAGTCCCCTCACCTGGTCCTTACATGACACGGACTCAAGCAAGATTTTTGTCCTTCTGGCTTGCCTCCTCTGGCCACTCTCTAGCTTATTCATGTCCTTATTATTTCCAAAACGTAATTGAGCACCACGTGGTCTGACCAGGGCTGAGGTCAGGAGAGCCATCAGCTCCCTCCTCAAGGGTGCAACATCTCTCCTCCTGCAGTTGGAGATGCTCGCTGCTCTTCGGTTGCCTTTACCACACCATTGACCCCTAATGACCTTTCACTAAAGTAAGCTCCCCCTTTTTCCTGGCAGATTGTTATCTACTCATGCCTTACCCACCTTGTATCTCAATTCTATCTAATTAGATAAGTGTTTATTAGATGCCTACTATGTTCTTTGTGTAGAAGTTTGACAAAATGGAAAAAAAAAGTCCTCACCCTCAAGTAGCTTTGCACTTCACTGGGAAGGCATCGAGGAGGAAGGAGGAGCGTGCCTTCCAGCACTCAGGGATCCACAGAGCCCTCCTCCTGAGGCATGCTACCAGAGAGACTCTTTGAAGTTGACATGAAACCATTATTGGCTATTTACTAAGCTCTACCTGACATCCACCCACCTTCTCAGCAAAGGCAGCAGAAAAGACGTTAGAAAATGTTTTGCTGAAATCCAGGTAAACTGCATCTTCAGTATTCCCCAATCTACTCATATAATAGTCCTGTTAAAACAGTAAGTCTGGCTCGCCCTCTTCTGGATCCAGTCCAAGTGGCTTTTGGTGTTCATTGGTCACTGACCTGACCTTTAAGAATATATCATGGACATAAGAAATGATGAAATGAACAATTTCAGAGGTAACTGGAAAGACCCGTATAAATTGATACAGAGTAAAGTGGGCAAAACCAGGAAAACAATGTGTACCACAACAACAAAAAATAAAAGGGAAAAGAAAATGTTGAAAGAGGTAGAACTCTGATCAATGCAATGACAACCCCTAATTCTAGAGGGCCAGATATGAAACATGACAACCACCTCATGTCACAGAGAGGGGATGGAATTAAAATGCAGTGTGAGGCAGACATTTCTGGACTCGACCAACATCAGAATAAGTTTTCCTTTGCTATACATAATTATTATGGGGTTTTCTTTTTCTCTTTTAAATTTGTCCATTAGGGGTGTGTGAATATGGGAGGGAGAGAAAACAGAAACTTGTTTACCAGGAAAAAAAATACAATTAAAAATACATTGTGAAGAATTTTCAAGTGTTGATGTCAAGATCACTAGACTGTATTTGCAGACTGCTCTTTCTTCCCTCAAAAAATTGGATGACATTTATCCTCCTTCAGTCTCTCAGCATCTCTTCCACTCTTGGTGACCTTTAACAATGGCTCAGTAATAACAATTGCCAGCACTTTCAGGACCCTACAGTATAATATTTCTGGTAATGGTTGCCTGAACTCAACACAGACATCTAGGTATTCTCTTAGGCATTAGCTTGCTTTCTCCTCAGGTGTTTGGGGTTTCCACTATTTAGGAACCAATTTTATCCTCTCCTTCACATAACAACAATTTGAACAGCTCTGGTGTCTGCTCTCTTCCTCTATTCACCTGGGAAACATTGTCTCACCCTTTTGTTAAACTTCCTTTTGCCCACAATACACACACACAAACACACACACACATACACATGAATATACATTGTCTTATTGTCATTAATGTTCATGAAGAGTGTCAGCTTATTGCACGGTTTAGCAAATCTACTATTATTATTCTTAGCAGACTAAATGACTCTTCTGTGCCCATCCTCAGTTTCTTTCCTTTGCTTCTACATTCCATGTGCTCCATGCTTGAAGCAGCTTCAGTAGGGGATCAAATGTCTGAATCTATTTGATGCCAGAAAAGAATAGGAGGATAAGAGTGGGGTGTCCTGAGACACTGGAACAGAAAAGCAATTGCATATGGTTGTTCACATGACTGGACAGCTAAGTCGCGCCATAGTGCACAGGGCACGAGGCTTAGAATCAGGTAGACACATCTTCCTGAGTTCAAATCCAGCCTCAGACCCTTACTAGGTGTGTCACCCTGGGCAAGTCTTTTAACCTTTTTTGCTTAGTTCCTCATCTGTAAAATGAGCTGGAGAAGGAATGGCAAATAGCTCCCATGTCTTTGCCAAGAAAACCCCAAATGGAGTCACAAAGAGTTGGACACGACTGAAATGAGTGGCCACATTAATTTGGCTGCAGTAATCAAATGCAGGATAATAACATTCCCAAAGTGCTTTGTAAACCTGAAAACATTCTATGCTAGCTATTGTTATTAGATAGGGATATGAGATAGATTGATAGATGACAAAAATGTTATAGGGGTGTGTGTGTGTGTGTGTGTGTGTGTGTGTGTGTGAGAGAGAGAGAGAGAGAAAGAAAAGAGAGAGAGAGAGAGAGAGAGAGAGAGAGAGAGAGAGAGAGAGAGAGAGAGTGTGTGTGTGTGTCTGTGGGGGGGTGGAAAGGGAGAGATATATTTTGTTGTTGTTTGGTCATTTCAGTCCTGCCTCCATCGGGGGTCTTCTTGGCAGACATACTTTAGTGGTTTGCCATTTCCTTCTCCAGCTCATTTTTCAGATGAGGAAACTGAGGTAAAGAGGGATTAAGTGACTTGTTCAGGGTCACACAGCTAGTAAGTGTCTGAGGCCAGATTTGAACTCAGGAAGATGAATTTTCCTAACTGGAGGCCTGGCACTGCCCAGATAGATAGACACAGAGGATACATAGGATACATAGACGATAGGTAGGTAGATAGACAGACAGACAGAACAAGTGTTTGTTAAATACTTCCTGGGTGTCAGGCACTGTGCTAAGCGGTGGAGATATAAATACAAATAGGCAGGAGTGTCAACCCTCAGGGAGCTTACATTTGAAATGGGCAAAACTTTGAGAACATTTTTTGTTTCCTTTGCAAACCTGAAGCTGGGAAGTCAGGTTACTTGTGTCTTAAAAGAAGGAATTGTACGTGCTGGGAAATGGAGATTTTTAATGGTCACTTGGACATTCAGCCACTTCCCCATTTTAAAGTTGGACTTTTTGCTCCCTTGGGTAAATGCTTCTGGTCTCTCTTGTGAGCACAGAGTACTTGGGAGTCACACAAAGTTGGGAAGAGGAATTCCTACAGAGCATTTGAATGTTTGCAGTGTTTTGCATTTGTTATCTCAGAGGATAAGTGGATAAGAAGCTTGATAGGAATGGTAGGGAAATGAACCAAATAAGTGTGCTAATCTTTCCATTTTCAATTTGAGATGAAACATAATGAAGCAGAAGGCAGCCCCCAGCCAAGAGTCATGAAGACCCGACGCAGATGTCACCATGTAGACCTGGCCTTGGCTCTTCCTGCTAGCACAGACATAGATAAGGGATTCAGGATGGAAGGTGCAGGAGCCCAGATGGAGAGAGTAAGCAGGAGGTCCACGTCCACATATGTGCAGCCTGAGGGACAGATGGAGCAGCTCGAGCCCAGAGCCCAGCTGGATGGCTTAAACAGAGATTGCTCAAGTAGCTGCCTCCACCTTCCCTTCCACTCTCGAGGCTCCTGTAAAGCAGGGCCACCTGACAACTGCAGGTCTTATGATAATCTGACTGACTTGGGGAGTTCCTTGTTCAAGGAGCTCTGTCTTTTTAGGCAGCTTTCTCCCTGGAGTAGATAGCGTTCGTGACTTCAAGTTACAAGAATCCTGCCTCCGACAATTATTGTTCCTACAGGGGAGAATAACTGGATCTCCCCGAGCCTCCATTTTCTAATCCATAAAATCGAAGGGGCGGGGGATCCCTGTAGTAGCTGTTTTCCAGAAAGGCAGTGGGGATCTGCTGAGACATTCTATATAAAGCACTCAGGCAGCACTGGCTTTTACCATCATCACTGCTGTTGTTATGAATCATCTCTGGAATCCATTGCAGTTCGTATTTTTAGGATTTCATCTTCCAGATTTTCCTGCCCTTGTGGCTGCTTCCTCTGCAGACTACTGGGTCACTGGGTCCTACCCAACCTTCCTCTGACCTGTTTAAATCTGCTCTTCTGCAGTGGCTTGTCCTGAGGCTCCCTTTGTTTCTGCCCCAGGAATCAACCTTTTCTTGCTGGTGAGCCTCCACTGCCTTCACTGATTCCTAGACCTTTTGAAGGATGAAATGACCATTTAACCAAAGCTGTGGCTCTGTGGCTGTATTTTTGGCCGAGTAAGAGCTCATAATCCTAGAATGTGAGAGGAGCCCCCAAATCTGATAACTTTAATACAAAAGAATATATCTTCAGCACATCCGGGAGGTACACACACAAGACCATGAAATTCTAGCAGGAAGGTTAACACAGACAGCAGGCCAGGCCTCCCCAGGGAAGGAACCCTTGGAGCCCCACTTCCTTCTGGATTGTCCACATCGGTGAACTTCCTGTGTCTAGACCCATGGTTCTAATGCATTTGTCCATTCCAGCCCCTTCCCCTGGTCATCCAAGGCACTGAACTCCCCTGCCAGGGCCAGCCCCCTTCTCCAGGTGGTCACTGTGAATGCCTCACAAAAGCAGTTTTGAGAGTCAGGCTTTTTTTATGAAATGGTAATCAATCAACACTTAAAACAATGTCTGGAACACAGCAGACACTTTGGAAATGCTAACTTATGGATTTTTAATTAATTATTGACATCCTAGGTAATAAAGGTCACCAGGACAACAATCATCTGCTCCTATACGACATAACTCTCTCCTGAGACTGCACAGAACTGACATTCTCTCTGTCTCTTCCTTTCTTTCTTTCTTTTTCTCTAAGTGTCTGTGTATATGTTTCTCTGTGTCTGTCTCTGTCTCTTTCTCTTATCTTTCTCTGTCTCTGTCTCTGTCTATCTTTGTCTCTCTTTCTATCTCTGTCTCTCTGTTTCTGTCTGTCTGTCTCTCTGTCTATCTTTGTTTCTCTGTCTCTGTCTCTCTGTGTCTCTCTCTGTCTCTTTCTCTCTGTCTATTTCTGTCCTGTCTGTCTCTGTCTCTCTGTTTCTGTCTCTCTGTCTATCTTTGTCTCTATTTCTGTCTATCTCTTTCTCTTATCTCTCTCTGTCTCTGTCTCTCTGTGTGTCTCTCTGTCTCTGTCTCTCTCTCTTTCTCTTTCTTTCTCTCCCCTCTCTGTCTTTCTCTCCTGCCTAGTTAATGTAAGCAGAGCTGGGGTTTAGTATGGGCTAAGTCAGCAGGGTGACAGCCTGCCAGAGAAACTACCATGAGCTGAGACAGCATTAGCTGTGTCCCAGATAGGCAAGCTCATAGTTGCCCTATCCTCTGCCCTGGCTCCTTGAAGGGCTGTGATTTTGCCAAAAACCAGCCCTGTCAGGAGCTGGTGTAATGACAGCTCTGTCTTGAGCCTTCTGCCATCTCTGCTACTTCCCCAAGCATCAGTGCTCCCTCTTATGCTGGACAACTTGTAGAATCCAGCCTGAGGAGAGGCTACGGGCTGGGCAGCATCTGAAAACCACGTGAGGCTTCCTGATTTGCTGCAATCTAATGATGGTGAGCTGGGAAAGTTTTCAAACACTTACTAGCTGTGTGACCCTGGGCAAGTCACTTCACCCTGTTTGCCTCAGTTTCCTCATCTGTCAAATGAGCTGGCTAAGGAAATAGCAAAACATTCCAATATCTTTGCCAAGAAAACCCCAAATGGGGTCACAAAGAGTTGGACGTGACTGAAAAACAACTGAACAATAAACAGAACTTTTCAGTGACAAATTGGGGAAGGGGATAAGACATTGTCCAAGTTATACCCAACTTCTCAAGGCTTAGAGAAGATTAGAAACATAGGAGCATAGCACTAGACCCAGAAGAGCCCTTAGAGTCCAGGAGAGGCAGAGTGTTGCAATGGAGAGGGTCCTGGACCTGGAGTCAGGAAGACCTGGAGCCTTAGCTCAGCATTGGAAAGGCTTGGCCACAGGGGATGATCACGTTTAAAGCCACAGCCCATAAAACTCTCTCCTTAGGTATAGAGAGTCTGCAAACTGCTTCAGTAGAGGGGGAACCCACACTTTTGAAACTCCAGTCTTTTGTAATACGAGCTGCATTTGTCTGTATATTTCATTTATAAAGCAACAGAGTCTTGATTGGGCATTTCTGGGCCAAGTACCATTTGTATAAATTGTCCAAGCTTTGGGACCATCTCTCAAATAAGAACAGTGCCCTGGCTTGGGGAGAAAACTCCTTGGAAGTAGTCCTAATGCTTGATTAAGTCTTGACTACAAACCTCAGAGAATTTTTTTTTTAATTTGGGTGAACTACAGAACTTCTGAGTGTTGAAAGATACTTTGATACCCATCTAGTCCAACTGATACAAGAAAGGAATCCCATCCAGAACATACTGACAAGGAGCCATCCAGTTTCTGCTTAAAAACAATAAAGGAAAGAATCTAATATTCCTGCAGGTGACGCCTTCCCCTTGGGGACAGCTCTCATTAGAAGAAACTTCTTGACTTCTCATCTGAATTGACCTCCTTATAACTTTCCACCATTGCTCTTTATTCTGTCTTGATGGAGCTAAATAGAAAAAAAGACAGATCCCTCTTCCACTTGACTTTTCAAGTCCTTAAAGATTTTCAAGTACTTAAAGACATTTAGCATTGTCCCCCTGAGTTTCCTCATCACCAGGTCAAACATGCTCAGTGTTTTTGTCTAATCCTCATATGGAATGGACTGAAGGCCCTCCATTGTCCTGTCTGCCCTCCTCCACACACCCTCCAGATGATGAATGACCTTTTTAAACCATGGTGTTCAGAACTGGACATACTACCCCACATGAGGTTGAGGAGGGCAAAGGACAAAGAGACCATTGTTTCCTTATTCCTAGCAGGTGGATCTTTTGGAGAAGCCCAAACCCATTGGGTTTGCTTCCTTTTATGTCTTTCAAATTTCATTCTTGAACCTCTATTATCGCTTCTGGGTTGGCATCCCCTGAAGTATGTTAGGCCATGGGATCCTATCTTTCCTTTGGACCTTTTGAAATCTGTGTTTCCAAAATCTAAGTTATGCCCAGATGTTCTCTTCTTTTCAACAAACTTTAGGAGGAAGCATTTACCACTCCCACCTTGGGTTCTCACCATTTTGTTTCAAAAAACTAGAACAGGAGGGTTTTATTTTCTAGGAAAACATGAATCTTTAGCTCACTCTTCTAAATCCCCAAATAGGCAAACGTCCCTGTCAGATGAGCTTGGCTTCCTGGTGTTACAGAACAAAAGAGCTTCGGATTTTCCAAAGCCCTGAATTTGAATCTTGTCTCTGTGGGATCTTCAGAAATCTCCTTTCCCTTTCTGAAGCTCAGAGTCCTCCTCGGACAAATCACTAAGTTCAATTAGACAATCTCAAAAGGCCCTTACTCTGGCTCTGATGAATACTGACTGTATAGACATTGAGCCTCAGACAAGTCATCACTGTGCTCCCCTTAATCTTATGCAGACTGTAAGGCTGCCTGAAGGGGAGGATCACAATGGTGCAAAACCCTAACCCTTCAGTTGTAAAGACTCTCCCTCAAGACACACAGTAAATAAATGCAACATTAAATAATAAATGTAAGTGATAACAATAAATATAAGTGATAAATGTTTGTAGATGGATTGTTTAATTGTACCCACGTTACTGCCTCATGGGTGAAGTTTATAAGCCCTCAAATGATGGAGCAGGGAAGACTCAGAGACCCTTTAGTCCAAACATTTCATTTGACAAGTAACTGGTGGAGGACCATGGAACTGGTCGAAATGACTCGCTATCACGTGGATGGTAAGTGGCCCAGCCAGGACTTCACAAAATTATAGAGTGTGTCTCTTTGGACTTTCCTAGGAAGGAGGTATGGGTGTGGTTGTTCTGCTTTAAAGATGTGGAGGCTCTGAGAAGTGACTTGACTGTGATCACTCAGGCAACAAATACTTGAGGCAAGATTTGAACCCAGATCCCCATACTTTACAGCTTTCCACTACAGCAGCCGCTTCTTAGTCACTGCTACCATTTTGTGAGGAACAGCTTCCCAATGCCAGCTAACAAAAGTGGGATGGATTTCCTTACATGGTGGTGAGCTTCCTGTTACTGGAGTCCTGAATCAGCTCTGGCTGAGGCTGCTAGAGAGGGGATTCATTTGGAGGTCTAGACTGGACTTGATGAAGTCTCTGGGTCTCTGAACAAAAGGCTTTAGTAGTTACTCCCAGGGCCCACTCCAAGATTCTTTGGCCCAAGGTTGTGTCTCTAGAAGGGGCCACAGACATGGGGGAGGAGCCATGTAGATTACAGGACACTGCCCCCTCAGCAAAGCTGAATGTCCTTCTTGTAGTACGGTTGGAAAGATCTCTTTCCCTGGAATATCGTCCCCAGTCAGACACACCAGCTTCTGAAATTCTGCTTTTAGAAATTCATTCCATTGTGTTATGAGGTGGTGAGGGAGGACTAGCATCTCCGATATGGTGGCCTGTGGAGCCCTTTTCAAGGCTGCTCACCCACCTTTGGTGTCCAACCAGTCATCCATTTCTCACCTGTGGCTCATGCTGTGGCATGCAAAGCAGCCATACCCTGGTAAAATCATCTCAGCAAACAGGCTAAATGAGGCTGAGGGTAACTGAGAGGCCTCAGACTCATCAGTGAGCTGGGGGAAGGGGTGTCTAGCCCAAGAATGTGAAGACTTTCCCTGTCAAAATGGTGGATGAGAACAGTTTATTTCAATAGCTGAAGGTGGCTGAAACATGTGCTGTGGAGCACTTAGAGCCTGGTTAGACACCAAACATGCCAAGCTCATCCACTGCATCTTGACTTTTGTCCTGTCACCGGACTTCAATAACTCTGGAAGAGACAGATGGCTTTCTGCGGCTCTGCCTCACCCAAATCCAATTCATGAGCAAGTCAAGACATTGTGATATCTTTGGTCCTCTTCAAAACTGCAGGGCAAACAACAATTCCTTTCACACTCCTCTTCTGAAATGAAATGCAGGGAGCAGGGCATAAACATTATCACTGATGCCTTGGTGGTTATGCATTTTTAGTTCTCGGAAGCAAGGGACCAGAGCATCATGAAAGCACTGGGTGAAGGAAGGATTTATTATTCACCGTATTTGACAGAAGGGGGAGGGAAGGACACATCCACTCCATCCCACTCCACCACTAAGGTCTCTCACCACCTAAGGACTGAGTTCAGTTCAGAAGGCACTTCTGACTCCCAGCCAGCATTTCTCCCCACTGCACCTACACTGCCTTCTACTTGGCAAATGGGAGGGAGAAAATATCTATCCCCAGGATGGCCCCAGTGTTTGCCAGCCATTTAAGGGGTGGACTGGGGCTCCTGCACTGCAGCAGCTTTCCACTGGTCTCTGGGAGATGGTTGTATCAGGATCACAGGAGGCTTTAGCTATAGCTGAGATCCACCCATCAGAGGTCCACCCAGGGGCTGAGCAGCTCTTTGCTGTCCATTACCCCAGCCATTCTGAAGATAGCCAAGTCAGAAAGATTCAGACACAGTCACCCACCCCATTCCTGGAGACATCTGGTAGTGCAGTGGATAGAGCACTGAGTCTGCAGCTGGAAAGACCTGAGTTCAAATCTAGCCTCAGTAGTTTACTAGCTGTGTGATCCTGGGCAAGTCACTTAACTGCTGTCTGCCTCAGTTTCCTCTATCGTAAAAGATAGATACTAATAACATGTGCATCCCAGGATTATTGTTAGATTAAATTGGGTAATATTTGTACAGTGTTTTGTAAAAGTTTAAAATGTCATAAAAATGCTAGGTACTGTTACTGTTTACTCCTCTATGGACCCCTTCACCCCTAAGTAAAACAGCATGTAAGTTTCTTAAGAGCAGGAAATATTTCCATTCTGATCTTTGTATCCTTAGAATGTAACACTATAGTTAGCTTTTTGGGGGGAGGTGCCCCTCATCTCTCTGATTTCATTGATGTACAGAATTCCTGAATGAGGTAACCCCTCTACGGTGCAGATCTCATCTGTTCTGCAACGAGTACTCTTAGATATTTGCCTGGGACACTGAGAGGCTAAGTGACTTGTCTAGAATCACACAGCCAGTATTGTCAGTGGTGAAACTTGAACCCAGACCCTTCCTGACCTTGAGAATCTGGACTCTGACAAGGGAGCTTTCCCCCTTCTCTTGCCTAGAACCAGTCCCTATGCCTCCTCCTGGCCATCTCAAAACCATGTCATCTCATCCACACCCTTCCAATTTCAACCTCTAGCTCCTCTATGGGTGTTCTCATCTCTGGAGGACAATGATTGTCTTCTTTTCACTTATATTTATCTCCAGTGCTTAGCACAGCACCTGGCACATAACATAAGTTCCAGAAATTCTTTTTCATTCATTCATCCCAGCTGGACAGTCATTTCTCTACCCACTATACCATACTGTCTCTCCTCCCATATGGTGCATAATTGACAATTAATGTTTCTTGAATTGACCTTAAAACATACTTATCTTGGTTGCTTCAAGGATTAAAGCTAAGACAAATACATACATGCACTTTCATCATGCATCAAGATTAGCAAACTCTTTAAAGTCATTATCCCTATTGAGCCTCACAACTTCTCAATGACTTAGGTGCCATAAGATAGTATCATCTCTATTGCCTCTGCCTCCAAGAATCTCTGTTCTCCTTGGGGGTTCAGTCCAAGTGTCCCTTCTGACAAGAAGCCTTTCCTAGTCCACTCAGTTGCTCATGCTTCTTCTGAGGAATGAGTTTGTATATAGGAGCCCATGAATTTCCATGGACCTATCATGAAATAGGGCTAGGAAGGCAGCTCCAACTGCCCCAGAGGGTGATTTGCATCAACATGCAATTATGTAGCTGTCTTCATGTTTGTGATCCACTGTCATAAGCAAGAGGGGTTGGAATTCTTCTGCTTGGCCCTAGAGGGAAGAATTAGGCCCAAAGATTGGAAGCTGCAGAGGCAAAGTTAGGTTGGAAGTATTTTTCTTGTTTTTCACCCATACAGAGCCTCCAAAGGGTCAATCCAATAGATACACCAGCCTGTTCAGATTTTAGCATCACAGACCCCCAAATGCTGAATCCATCCTTGTAGAAATTGTAGGCAAGTCTAAAAGGGAGTTTCATGAGTATCAAAATATCCCCGTGTCAACTTAAGACACCACTTGCTTTGAACCTGAACCATTGAATGTCAAAACTGAAAAAGACATTAAAACATAGAATACTGCTGATAGAAAATAGAATATTAGAGATGGTGGGGTCTTATAACGCAGAGCATAGAATGTTAAAGCTAGGAAGGGACTTAGAATACATTCAATATCAGAGTTGGGAGGGATCTTAGAACATAGAATACAGAATTCAATGCTCCAATTCTCCCCACGACATAGCTGAGGGATAGATTGGGAGAGTCAGTTGCCCAAGGTCACACAGCTAATGAGTGGCATTTAGGACCAGTGCCCAGGTCTCCTGATTCTGAGGCCAGCTGCTTTTCCCATTAGTTCTAATCGCTGGTGTGCATCAACAATGAAAGCCAATACTTCCCCCCACCACCACCAATTTGTCAGCAAGATGTGGTGCTATGATGTTGCATGGGGGTGGGGCTCCATCTGAAGTTGCTGGCATCCAAGTTCCCCTTTCAGGTCTTGGAAGATAAGGCAGAGGTGATGAAATAGAATGGTGGGTGCTGTCTGTGGTCCTGAATTCGTGAGCCATTCAGGCATGGGGCGTGAGGAAGCAGAGTTTCTGTAAAGACACAGACACTTTTGAGCAGCTGTTCTATTCACTTAAGCTAGTTGCAGCTTCATCCTTTTTCAAAAGAGCTGCGCAACCATGTCTATAAGGACCCATATTGTTGTTTTTATTATTGTTGTTTGTCTTTCATTCTCAAAGAGGACCATGACATCAAGAAGGTGATGCCATGACTTGCAAGTGAATTGGATTTAAGTGAGGAAGGGTTGTGCAACGTCACCAGCTTCACTTTCTCCTCCAGAGCCATCTGGGTCCAGTGGCAGATATAGCTCAGGATGAGTCGCTGGTAATCTTTTGTAATGTTAGAATTAGAATAAAATTTAGGAAGAAACATCCCATTATGTAAACAAGGAAACGGAGGTTATGTAACCAGTCCACTATCACTCAGAGATTCAGTAGGTAAGTTCATATTGGAGCCTTGGTGTAGTGGCTATTGGTTCAGGGCTTGTCACACTGGATGGAACATGCCCAACACATCAGTCAGTCTTCTGATGTAATGTAAATGTAATGTAAACTGTAATGGTTTATCTTAGAGTTTTATATCTGGACATTGATACCAGCACTGCAATTTTAATTGGAACAGACTTTAAGAAGAGTCTAGTCCTCTATATGGTGACCAATTCCATCTTTCCTCATTCTTGGAATCCCCATGGACATAACAGGAAAGCACATATGGCTGAGCATCTGTTAGGTTGTCAAAAAGAAAGGAATTCCCTTGAAGGGAAATTGTATATCTGTATGAAGAGTTGGGGGAGGGACCCAGAAGTGTCTTATGTTACAGTCATGTCACCAATGAGAATAAGCAGTGAAGTTAAACAGCCCAAGGTAAGATTCCAGCGAGCATCTCATGACCTGTACTGACCACAAGAAGGAGTAGCCTGAGGGTGAAGCAAGATTCATCATATGATACTGTGTGACAATTTTGTTTTTGTTTTTCCATATAAATAAGTCATGAGCAGCAAAACAAAAATAACTCTTATTTATAATTTTTTTACACCATCAACATTCTACATTCCCCCCAAGTATCTCCCTCCCAGAGGGCCATCCCGTATAACAAATTATATTTTTTGAAGACAGAAAAAAAAGAAAAAAGGAAAAAAGAGGGAAAATCATCATAACTGGTTAATATATTAAGAAAATCTGAAAATATATGCCATGTACAACCCTTGGGGAAGTTTCCTGTATGCAAAAGGGTCAGGTAGGCCTATATTCTCATTTCCCTTCTTTCATTTGTCATTCTTATTTAGTCATTTCAGTTGTGTCCAACTTTTTGTGATCCCATACGGGGTTTCCTTGGCAATGATATGAAAGTATTTAAGTGAGTGAGGGCTGTGCAAAGTCACTAGCTTCACTCTCTCCTCCACAGCCATCTGAGTCCACTGTCAAGACATAAATGAGGACAACTGGAGATGGCCCTAGATGCAGTAGGAAACTTCTTCCTTTTTAAGTTAAGGTCCTTCTCGGGTCTCAGTTTTATTGAGATAACACCCATTCAGTGATTAAACCTAGATAAGAAATGAGGCAAAGTATTTTATAGAGTTAGAAAAAATAATAACAAGATTCATTTGGGATAACAAAAGGTCCAGAATATCAGAGGAAGGTGGCCTAGCCATTCCAGATATTAAATTGTATTATGATGTGCCAGTCATCAAAACTACTTGGTACTCGCTAAGAAATAGAGTGGTGGATCAGTGAAATAGGTTAAGTATGCAAGACACAGTAGTCAATGAATATAGTAGTCTATTATTTGATAAACCCAAAGACTCCAGCTTCTGGGATAAAAACTCAGTCTTTGACAAAAACTGCTAGGAAAACTGGAAAAGAGCATGGCAGAAACTAGGCATAGATCAAAATCTCACCATATATTAAAATAAAGTCAAAATGGGTCCATAATTTAGATATAAAGACTGATACTGTAAGCAAACTGGGAGAGCAAGGAATAGTTTACCTATCAGATTTATGGAGAACAGAAGAATTCATGGCCAAACAGGAGATAGAGAACATTATGAAAAGAAAAATGGATAATTTTGATTACATTAAATTGAAAAGTTTTTCCACAAACAAAGCCAATGAAACTAAATTAGAAGGAAGGTAGAAAACTGGGAAAGAGTTTTTACAACCAGTCTCTCTGATAAGGGCCTCATTTCTAAAATATGTAGAGAATTAAGACAAATTTAAAGGAATACAAGCCATTCCCCTATTGGTAAATGGTCAAAGGATATGAACAGGCAGTTCTGAGATGAAGAAATTAAAGCCATCTATAGTCATATCAAAAAAATATTCTAAATCACTATTGATTAGAGAAATGCAAATCAAAACAACTCTGAGGTACCACATCACACCTATCAGATTAGCCAACATGACAAAACAGGAAAATGATAAATGTTGGAGAAGATGTGGGAAAATTGGAACATTAATGCATTGTTGGTGGAGTTGTGAACTGATCCAACCATTTTGGAGAGCAATTTGGAACTATGCCCAAAGGGCTTTAGTAACATACATACCCTTTGATCCAGCAATAACACTTCTAGGGCTATATCCCACAGAGATCACACAAATGGGAAAAAGACCCACATGTACAAAAATATTTATAGCAGCTCTTTTAATGGCAACAAAGAATTGGAAATTGAGAGGATGCCCATCAAGGAAGGAAGGACGGAAGGAAGGAAGGAAGGAAGGAAGGAAGGAAGGAAGGAAGGAAGGAAGGAAGGAAGGAAGGAAGGAAGGAGGGAGGGAGGGAGGGAGGAGGAAAGGAAGGAAGGAAGAAGTTGCATTGCCGAAGTGAAACTAACCAGGTGGGTCCCCAGTGGGGCAACTCCTACTACTCACAGGTTGTTGTTTGTCTTTCATTCTTGAAGAGGACCATGACATTAGAAAGGTGATGCCATGCCTTGCAATTGAGTTGGATTTAAGTGAGGAGAGCTATGCAAAGTCATCAGCCTCACTCTTTCCTCTGGAGCTAACTGGGTCAAGTGGCAAGATACAGATCAGGATGACTGGAGATGGCCCCAATACAGTGGGAGACCTTGGCCTTTTTATGCAGACATACACATACTCCTTGTTAAATCCTATTTTATTTTTTTTTAGTTTTGAACAAGATTTTAATCTGAATTTATTACACAGCGTAGCAAAAAATGTAGTGACAATAGCTAACATTTATATAGCACTTTAAACACTTCACATATATTATCTCACTTCATCCTCACAACAACTCTATAAGAAAGGTGCTATTATTATCCCTACTGTACAGATGAGGAAACTGAAACACTGATAGAGTAAGTGAGTTGACTGGTATCACACCACTAATAAGTTTGTGTCAGGATTTGAACTTAGGCCTTGCTAATTCCAAGTCTAGCATTCTGTCCACTATACTACCTAGAGAGTGGTGGCCACTTGGTAATGGCACTTGAAAGGCATAAGAACTGCAGCAAGAGGTCTAAGCCAAGGTCCTTTCAGCACAACATTCTGATGATAGCACCAAAGGACGGCCCTGAGCAAGGACCTATTATTGCCTCTCAGCAGTCATCTCTAAGGCTCAGTAGCAGCTCAGCCAGTAGTTTCACAATCTAACCAAAGAATTCCATCAGCAGTCTGGAGCAGATGCTGCTCAATCCTAATGATGACAGTGTGGATTTGATACCCAATTAAAAAAAAACTATTATTGGATTGTTCCAGAACACTAGGATGAGAATGGTGGCAGAGAAGAATTATTGTTACCAGTTATGCAAGGATAAATTTAAATTGGCATGAATAAATGTGGACTGAAGGGGATTAGTAAGGAAGCATTTTGGATTAACATAGCATATCATTACTAGAGCTGTGGATATAGGAAGGAAACTTTCTACATTTGAAGTATTGACTAAAGAGAAATTATCTTCTGGGAAACATAACAAGAACAAAAATGATGAGGGTACTGGCATTTACACAAGCACTTTAAAGGGTATAAAGTGCATTACATACGTTATCAAATTTTAGCCTTAAGACAATCCTGTTGAGATAGGCACTGTAGGTATTGTGTCCATTTTAAATATGAGGAAACTGAGGCTTAGAGAGGTTAAGGGATTTGCCTGTGGTCACGCAGCTGGTAAATGGCAGGGGCAGGAGTCTTTCATGACTTCAAGTCCAGAATGCTCACTAAGTCAATTTTTGACACAGGTGACTGGGTTCTTGAAAGTTATACTAGCTAACCACATACTTTTGCAAGTCCTACCACGCAGGAAAGGAATTCTGAACAGGTTGACTGATAAGCTGTATGTATGTCCTATGAGGACCAGCCTAGCTACAGAAATGAAGATCACAATTACAAGATGGAGGAAACAGAGCCCTCATGTTCTAGGGACTAGCCATCTCCATTTCCTTCAGCCTAGCCTCACAGAATTAATACTTGAGCCCTCTACCACCTTGCTTGTCCTCCTGCCAAAGATTTGTTGATTCATCCTAAATAGTGGGGCCAAGTATTGAACACAACACTGCAGATGTGTTCTGATGGTGTAGAGGACAGAAGGCTTATCACCCACCTTGTCCTAAACACTACGTCTCTCTTCATATAGCCTAAGATGCCTTTAGCTTTCCTGGATGCCATAACATGCTGTTGACATGTATTGACTTGGAGTCCATGACAATCCCCGTATCTTTCCACATAGGTCTAAGTTTCTACTATCTGGATTTATTCATTGGGATCACTAAGCAGTTGCTAAGGGGCCTCCATGGTCCAGAAACCTCTCCCCATTGGTTAAAAAATCATTTTATGATGCAGAGAATCCTGAGGTGGGTGGACTGTGAGAACCCAAGTAGCAGGATACTACAGTATGGCCTGATTCAGAATAAACAAGTTATTTTGGGCAAAAGGCTATTGAGGGCTTAGCAGAGCAAGGCTAAGAAGCGATCATGAACTGTAGCCAAGTGCAAGGAAGAAAATAACAGAAATGTGTGAGCAGTCAAAAAAAAAAGCTGTGTGGGCAAGAATGATGTATTTCTCTGTTCTTCATGGCAACTTTATGGGAACAGAGAGACTTACTCACCTTCACTCTTCCTGCCAGACAGAGAAGAATAAAAAGGATAGCAAGGGCACTGCCATCACACCATATGAATGCCAAGGTAAGAAACTGGGTGTATTTAGCCTGGAGAAAAGAAAGTTTAGAGGAGATGTGATGTATGTCTTCATGGAGTTGTAGCATCTCAGAGAGATCAGACTTGTCCTGCCTATCACCTTTGGGCAGAACTCAGATTAGTGAACGGAATTCATACAAAGGAATGTTTCAGCTTGATTTTCTTTTAAGAACAAGAGCTTTTCAACAATGGAATAAGCTATCTCCAGGATTAGTCAGTTCCCTGTTACTGGAAACCATCTACTGACTTTGAATCACCTCTTACCAGACATGGTGGTGAGGGAATTCTGAGTTAGGTATGGATTGAACCAGATTCCTGCTCAAGTCCCTTCTCATTCTGCTTTGATGATGGTTCACTGGTGATGAAGAAGGCAGAGGTGAATGGCGGGTGCTAAGAATTACACACCTGAGGCCCTGGTTGGAACCTAATCCATCATTTCTTTAGTCATTTGCAGGGACTGTAGAGCCAAATGCTCTTCCAAGTGGTTCAGAACCCAATGCTCATAGTGTGGCCTTTTATGCATTTGGGCCACATTTTTCTTGATGATTCTTTCCATGTATGATTCTGCTCCACCTAATGACTCATCACTGACAGTGTTAGGACATTGTTAGAATATAAGGGACATTGGTAAGCATTTGACATTATTGGAGACAACAAAGGATTGCCAACCCTTCTGCTGCACTTGTGTCCTACCCACCTCAGGAAGGTAGCTCCAGTTCTAGAATTCAACACTTAAGTTGGAGGAGGTATGGTTAGAGAACATTTATCTGAAATTAATTTGGGGGCTTTGGTAGCTCAGAAGGTCAACACAAATCAAAACTTGGATATGGCAGCAAAAAAAAAAGTGATGTGGTCTTGGTTATGTTATGAAATGAATAATCCATATTCAAATAATTAGTTCCCAAGAATAAGGAAGTTTTTCATTCTTCCCTTGTCAGATCATATCTGGAACATTATGTTCAGTTCTAGCCATGCCATTTTAGGAAAAGACATTGAAGATTTGGAGAATATTTGAAGGAGGCCAACAATATCACAAACCACCTTGAGTTCATGCCATAAGTGGAGAAGGAATCACAGATGTTTATCTTAGAGAAGAAAAGAGTGAGACAGTGAGGCAGGGAGAAGGGAGTGTGGATAATAGTTATATTCAAATAACTGAAGTATTATCACAGAGAAGAGACACTAGACTGGTCTTGATTTGTCCAAGAATGCAGAAGAACAAGGAGCAATCAGTGAATGCTGAAGAAAAGAAAATAGGACATGGCAGAACAACAGCCCTAGTCACAAGGGTGTCCCAGGAATGGAATGAGAGGCCTTGGGAACTTGTCTTGGCTGAGATTCATTGTGTGGTACAATGGATCACTCAGAACCTACGGTTCAAACCCATTTAATAAAATATATTCGAACATCCTCTGGTAAAAGTAATCCTTAAGGTGGTCAAAACCAAAACAAAACAAAACAAAAAACAAAATAAAAACACTTTGCAGGCAGATAAAGGCAGATAAAAGCTACCAGGAAGGTTAAAGAGGGATGAGCAAGGAGGCTTTCTAAGGCTTCAAGCATTTGCTTCCACCTTAGAGCTAACTTTATATCTTCTTTGCTGAAAAGGACCAAGATTTGGATAAATTCACCTCGGAGTCAAGTTAACTCAAGCTTCCCCAGGTCTGCACATATCTTCTTGGTTCACAAGAGTCCTGGCTAGTGTTGCGGGAATGCAGGAGTTAAATCAAGCCTCCTAAGCTCTACTAGTGCTCTGGGCCTCGGCTTCCCCTCATTGGACGATCTCAAGCAAAGGCCATGTGACCACTTTTCAAGAACTTTGAAGAATAGAGTAAAAGATGGCACCAAGATAATGTTTGATAATGGGGGAAGGTGGGCTTGTCAGGGTGTGAGGTGGAGGGATGGCAGGGGCATAGCCTGAGTACTCCTTGGAGCCTCACAAAGTCAGGTGAGAATTTGAGGAAGACTCCTCAAATGCTGGGTGAACCCTGGCAGTAGTTATGGAGGCTGTACACAAGAGTCCCACAAGATGGCTAGGCATGGATGGAATGTGATCAGTGTCATTGCAGGGAACATCTAAACTGGTGAGCTCACATATCCATTGTGGTCTTTGTTCATTGTCAGTGTCGTGGCGGTTGTCTTGCTCATTGTAGTTATGATGGTGGTCATTATGGTTGTCATTGTTATTGCTGTTCTGGTAGGAGTGGTTGTGGTAATGGTGGTTATCATTGTGCTGGCTGTGGCCATGGTGACTGTCATTGTGGTGGGGTGGTGGTAGTGACTATGGCTATGGCTATTGTGGTGGTGGTGTCATCATTGTTGTTGTTGTTAATATCTAGTCCAAACCCCACACTTTAAAAAAGCAAGAAACTGAGTCAGAGAGGGGAGGGGACCCACTTAACATTGTAGAGCCAATAAAGCAATCATTTAATAAATTTGTTGGATGAATCTGAAAAACCAAAGTCTTGATGAATCAGGTTTCAGGATCAGTACAATTCCAGGGTCCTATCCATTAATATTTCCAAAGAATTAAAGGGCACCACTGGCCTTCAAGTCTGATGGGTTTGTGGATGAATGAGCAACCTGGATCGCCATGACAGCCAGCCTGGAGGGAATAATGTCACACAGAACCTGGGCAGGTGCCCCAGGGGCTGTTTGCTTCCTTCCTCATTTACACTGCTCCCTCAAATCAAACAAGTAACACTGGATAATAAGTCAAAGCTTGGATTTTCAATTTCTAGATCTAGGGAGTTAACAGCTGAGAGGAGTCTGAATGAATAAGCATTTATTAAGTGCCTACTATGTACTAGGCATTGTGCTAAGTGCTGGGAATAGAACTACAAAAGCAGTGGGAAAGCTAGATGGCACAGGGTATAGAGCACCAGCCCTGAAGTCAAGAGGACCTGAGTTCAAATCTGGCCTCAGACACATAATATTTCCTAGCTGTTGTATGGCTCTGGGTGAGTCACTTAACCCCAACTGCCTATCAAGAAAGAAAGAAATACAAAAGCAAGACAATTCCTACCCACAAGTAACCTTTTAATAGAAAGTGATCATAGGTGTACAAAATCATGTCCAGTAAAGAATATTTAGTCCCACAAGTCACAGAGATGGCAAGTGGGAAAAAGGGGGGGAGAATGGTATTCCCTTTCCAGATACAATGACAATGTTAATATTACTACAATTCTATGAGCAAAAGCTGGAAAGAACAAAGAGTGGTTGCACTTGGTGGTTGGGTGGGCCATGGCTAGGGTGCAGAAGCCTGGTCCCAGGAAGTTTAGAGCTGAATGACTTAAGTAGCACCCCCGCCCCAGGCACGGTCTTTAGAAAGCTAGTTTGGAGTAATGAGCACACCAGAGTAGCAGGACCATTTCCTCTTGTCCTTTCATCCATGGTACCAGTAACATAACGGGCACTTAGCAACTGCTTGTTGATTGATGGGTTGAGGCAAAAATGATCAAAAGCATTTTGTCTGTAGGAAAGGAGGAAAGGGTCATTTTGGTGATAGACAGTATGACATTGGAAGGAGAAATCGATTGGGCATCAATGTAACAATTAAAAATATTTATTACATTCCTGATAGGTGTCAGATACTGTGTTTCGTGCTGAGGGAAAAAAAATGCACTCTTCCCTGCCCAAACAAGCAATGAGATGTACATAGATATATAAATTAAAAAAAATATGAAATTACCAACAGACTCAGATCTGGTGTCCTGAAGATCTGAGTTCAAATCCAGCTTCAAATACTTACCAGTTATGTGACTCTGGGCAAGTCATCTAACCTCTCTTTGCCTTAGTTTCCTCATCTGGAAAATGGGGATAGTAACAGAACCTACCTCCCAGGGTAGTCGTGAGGATAACATGAGACATTATTGGGAAAGTGCTTTGCAAACCTTAATGTGTTATGGAAGTGTTGGCTATTGTTATTACTCATTAAAGTTTTAATCCAAAGCCTGGTGTCAACCTTAACTCCCTACTCTTTGAGGACTGGTTGTTCACCATTTACACACAACTTCCTTCTTTCTTGTAATTTCATTTCCAGAGAGAATGCTGAGATTCTACTTGTTTTGTATTAGACAAAGATCTCCCCCTGAGAGAACCACCAGCCACTTTGCACACATGGTACTGATGGCCCCCTACTGCTCCCTTTCACACCCCACTCTGCTCCAGTCAATGCAGAAGGCAAAGGATTCCCACAAGATTGAAGAATGTTTAGAGATTTCCCTGCTTTGTGTCATTGTCTGAAATTCACCAAAGAATTCAATCTGGTTAACAACCTGCTGGTGTCAAACTTCTCCATTTTGCTCAGATAGAAAACTCAGTTCATAATGCTTTAAAGTTTTCAAAGTGTTTAATAGAGGGTCAGGTAGGTGGCACAGTGGATAGAGCACAGCCCTGAAGTCAGGAGGACCTGAGTTCAAATCTGACCTCAGACCAAACACTTAACACTTACTAGCTGTGTGACCCTGGGCAAGTCACTTAACCTCAATTGCCTAAGGAAAAAAAAAAGTGCTTAATAGAAATTATCTCCTTTGGACCTCACTATAGTCCTATGGTATAGATGCGCTACCAGTATTTGCAAATGAAACTGAGAACAATAGAGGTTAAGTGACTCATGCCTGGTTGCAAAGGTAATGTAACCTGGTTTTATTTTGGTTCCATTCTCTGAGGCCACAGTGTCTTACTCTGCCCCCCCACACTTCTCCACAAGGACTTTCCTACACTTTTAAGGTTGGGAGTCACTTTTCTCTGCCGCTGTCTAGAGCCCCCATTGATAGTAGCTTCCTTATTTTAGGGGCCTATTGAGTGCGCCTCCAGTTCCATGCAGGAACATTTACAAAGGAATATTTATTCCAAAGCTGTAGCAAGAACAAATAGACCAAAATTTCCCCTAATACCTTTGAAAAATAATCCTCAGCCACACCCTAGTTATATCACTACAGTCTCCAAGGAGGCAGAGAAAATTAGGTTTATGACCTGGCTCAGTTTCTACATAGCATTAGTCCTACCAAATTCAGATCCTAAGCCTGGACTATAGTACCCCAAGACACTGGCTTCTTATGGTCCCCTCCTGGGCTGCATGCAGGGCCCAAACTAGAATCCTAGCTCTAAAACTCCTGGCTCTGAGGTTCCCATGGCTTGGGCTCCCAGGTTGGGGACTCCCTTCCACTCTCCCCTAAAACTGAGTCTCACCAAAACCCCAGGCTGGTTTCCATTGGCCACATGGCCCAAGGGGAGGGGCAGGAGGTGCCCCTCAGACCCTTCCCTTCTCCACCCCCTTATTGCAGGCATCATCTGCTCTAAATCTTTCACCCCTGGAAAGTATTGCAGGAAAGGGAGGGACTATGCTTTAGTCAGGTGGAATCAGCCGATTGGGTCAAGGGTCTCCCAAGATAAGCAGAGAAGAGATATAACGTAGCCCGGGATGAGAACTTACTTTAGAGGTGAAATCACCCTGCATCTTCGAGAGCGCTCTCTCACGTTAGCTGACATTCCAGCTCTTCGCCACAATCAGTGCTTAATGAATATTTATTGAACTGAGTTGAACATTTCCCCCTCTGTCCACTCACTGGTGAATTATTCAGGCTGAAATGAAGAGTGATGCTAATTAATACCTTGCAAATTGGGAGGTCCTTGAGCCTCTTGAGTCTAGTGAAAGCTGATGGAATCACAGAGCAGCCAATTAGCCACTGCATCTTCCTGCCTCTGCTTTCACACCCCCTACTCTTTATTCTCTCTGCCTTCACCTGGGGCAGGCCCTTAGCCCCTCTCCTCTAAACTCTCTACCCCCCGCCCCCGCCAGAGCCTCCAAATTACTTTTTCCCTAAATCACAGGTCTAACCATGTCCCTTCCCTACTCAAAAAACTGCAGCGGCTCCCTATTATTTTTTCAGTTAAAATATTTAAACCCCTCCAAAATGTGGTTCCAGTTTACCTTTCCAATGTTAGCTCAGATTATATCCACCCCCCACCAGCCCACTGTCTCTTACAGTCATGGTAATGTGCCTCTTGAAATGACCATGTATGCATTCTTTATGACTCATCATTCACACTCATCGGGATCTGGCTGGATTTGCTTCATGGCTGCACTTCTCTGCCCTAGTAAGACATTTCCATCATACTTTGAAGGCACGGATTGTTCTTTCTTACTTTGTATCCCTCAGTGTTGAGTACAATGCATACAGTTGGCACTTACTTATAATTTATACAATTTTAAATAAATTTTATAAATTTATAAATTTTGTCATTTATGAATTTTTAAAAATTGAATTGATTGAATATGGCATCAGAGGTCATACAGAACAGAAAACATCACAACCAGCAGGTCCTAGAGCTCATCTAGTGTTTTTATTAGTTTATTTGAAGCGTTAAATGCTAAAATTTAATACAAAATAAGAGAAGGGAAAAAAGCATTGTCATGTGCACAGCAGAACATAAGAAAGGATTCCAAACATACAGTAATAAATTTCTGTTTCAAGAAAGCCTACATGATAAACACAATGCGTTGGCTTCAGAGCTGGCCATCTTTTCTTTGCCCACTTATAAGTTTTCTTTTATTCCCTGCTGTCACTTTTTACTTCATTCTCCCCTTCCCCGCTTCCTCCTGCTCCTCCTTCAAGAAGGCTAGAATTAAGCATGGATACACACACACACACACTCACACACACACATACACATACACACATATAAACATATATACACACAAATATGTCTACATACCTATACACATACATACATATACTTACATGCATATACTTAGATAACTATAATCATGCTCATCGTATATAGACACATACCTTCATCTACATCTATGTAAGATCACACCGTACTTGTTTGTCCACTGGTTCTGTGAGGGTGGATAACGTCTTCCTTCATGAGTCCAAGTCTTTCCATGAAAATTTTAAAATTTTATTTGATATTTTATTTCCCCAGTTACATGTAAAAACAATTTTTAACATTCATTTTTAAAATTTTGAGTCCCAAATTCTCTCCCTTCTTCCCTCCCCATCCCCCACTGAGAAGGCAAGTAATTCAATATACATGTGTAGTCATGCAGAACATTTCCATAGTAATCATGTTGTGAAAGAAAGTACAGACCAAAAGAAAAAAAAAAACTCAAGAAAAATGAAGTGAAAAGAGTCTGTTTCAATCTGTATTCAGACCCATCAGTTCTTTCTCTGAGGATGGAAAGCATTTCCATTGTAAGTCCTTCAGAGCTGTCTTGCGTTGCTGAGAACCACTAAGTCATTCACAGCTGACCATCTTACGTTACCATTCCTTTATGCACAGTACATTTCACTTTGCGTCAGCTCATGTAGGTCTTTGCAGGTTCTTCTGAGAGCGTCCCGCTCGTCACTTGTGAGAGCACCATGGGATCGCATCATTATCATAACTTCTGGTTCTGATTCAGGGCTCTCTTTTTGTTGCCACTCAGTGATCTTGAGCAGCTAAATTTAAGTTTGTTTCATACGTGCAAGGTGAAATGTCTGCTTCCCTAGGCTGTTCTAACAACAAGAAGCATTTATGTAACACTTTAAGCAGGTTTGCCAAGTGCTTTGAGTGTATTATCTCGTTTGATCTTCATAACAACCTTGGGAGTTGGGTGCTGTTGTTATTCCCATTTTACCATTGAGGGACTGAGGCAAACAGGTGAAGCAACTTACTTGTCCAGGGTCCCACAGCTAGTAAGTATGTGAGGCAGGATTCAACCTCAGGTCTTCCTGGCTCCAAGTCTGCCTCTCTGTGGACTGTTCCCTTAGAGATAATGAAAATAAATGAGATTCTAAATCTGTAAAGTGCCATGAGAATGAGAAAAGCTGCTGAAAAACCCTGCTTCTTGGGCATCACCCAAACCCATCACGGGACTGGTTGCATGAACTCGGGACTTCCTCTCATTATCTCGTGGCTCTCATACTGATGATTAGAATATTGTTCAAGGGGCTGCGAGGTGGCTCTGAATTCAGGAGAACCTGAGTTCAAATCTGGCCACAGACATGACACTTTCTACCTGTGTGACCCTGGGCAAGTCACTTAACCCCATTGCCTAACCAAACCAAACCAAAACAAAAAGAATATTGTTCAAATCCAAGCGGCTGATTTTCTGCCACTTTGTGGGAATTTTAACTAAGGTGTCTTTCCCGGTCCATTTGTTCCCCAAGTAGCTAGTGGCAGGTGCCCCTGCAGAAACAAGAAGAGGACAATAATAAGGGTCTTCTCCAAGCAATTTCATCCCCCCACACACACTCAGTCCACAAAGATCGATCATGAGGATGAGTGGAGCCCTGATAGATGAGGAAGAAGAGGCTCACTTTGAAGTGGATGGCATCTGTGAAAGGTTCTGATTGACAAACAGCCATTGGGCTCAAACAGGCCATAAACCTCAGAGGGAGAACAGAGACTGAGGAGCAGTCATTGGGTCTTGAAGGATTTGGTCATGTCTTTATTAGAATCTAATGAATCTCCTGCTGTAGAATAGGCTTTCTTTACAAAGACTATAAAAACATGAACCTGTGGGTGGTTTTCTGCATTGATTGTCCAGAATCCCCTAAAGGTTTATTGACTTTGGGAGATAATTCAGTTAGTTGGTCTGGGGAAAAAAATGATATTTTCCTTCAGAGTGCAACAAAGTAAGTATTGCAGGGAAATGTTAATGTCGCCTCAGGCTCCTGCAAGACCTGAATGGCCTCCCAGATGCAGGACCACTGCTTCTACCTTGTCCACGGTCCTTCCTGTGTGGTTTTACCACGACCTTGTCTTGGCTGTAGTGCCCTGATCATAATGGATACTTAACCAACACTAATTGAATGGGATTAGGTCTTTCCAAGAAGCTGAAAACTGATGTGCCAGGATCATAGAATGTCCAAGCTGGGAGGGGACTGGAAGGGACATCCTAGGAGCATAGGTTTGTAGCTGGAGCAAATTTGGAGGTCCTTGGTTCCAGAGGAAGAGACTGAGTACCACAGAGATAAGTGATTTGTCCAAGATCATATAGGAAGTAGAGGAACTGAGAATGGAGCTCGTGGTCCTTTGGCATCAAATCCACAGCCTTCCACCGGATCACACTGTCTCCTAGGTCTCCTAGGTCATCTAGTCCAACTACCTTGTTTTACAAAGGGAATGTCATGCAGAGGCGATCACCCAATTAACCAACAAGCATGTATTAAGTGCCTACTATGTACCAGTAACTTGGGTAAAATATATGACTTACTCAAGGTCACACAAGTAGTGAACAGGAGAACTAAGACTTCAGCCCATTTCCTCTAGGCCTCCAAACACAGAGCAGCCCTCACTGCCACACATCGCTTCCTTAGCTCACCGAGTGTAATAGCTACTAATTTCAGAAATCATCCACTCAGCATCCAAGAAGCTGCCTTCAGACTTCTGTTGTTGGGTAACTCATGACTGCGTTCCAAACTGGCAAAGCTTTCCCGAAATTGTGAGGCAGCCTCAGAGTAAGACCATTTCAGAGATGCAGCCCCTGGTTGTCTCTGAAAGACTTTATCAGTGTAGACTTTGCCTCATATGAGAAGGCCAACCCCAGTCAACAGGACTATAATAAGCTCAGCCATCTTAGTGCACAGGATCCCTAAGGTGGGGGAGAGACGTTGGCATTGCTGGTTCCCAAGGCCACCTTCCTAGAGGGCTGCCTACCAAGAAAGGTAGATAGTCACACTCCTGTGGGACAAGTCATCGACAGGACCTTGTTTCTTTAATTTTCTCCAAATCCCAATGACTAACAAAGTCACCCCCAAAGCATCAAAAGATACAATAATGTGCTGGGAGAGTGTCCAGCATCCAATTACAGGTGGATTGCAGTTACAAGTCTCTTTCCTCCTCCATAAATACATCAGTGATTCTTAGCCCTACATAGGCAGAGTTGAGATGGAAATGCAAGTTATTAGGGGCTGCTCCCTGGAAGGGCTCAGATGCTTATAGGCCCCTTGCTGCCTTGGTTCACCTTTGTGACTGCCAGGGGCAGCCCGTTCTTCTCTTTGAACAGGTCCAGTTGTTAGCAAGCTTTATTTTCCATTGATTTCCATGAAATCTCAGCCTCTGAGACTTCCCCACTTTGTTGCTGGTTCTAACTCCCATGGCCAAGCAAAGCTAGGTTAAAAATAAGAACAGTATTTAGAATTTAAGATGTCTGCTGGTCTTTGAGTTTATTATCACATCTGATCCCCATTACAACCATGGGAGAGATGCATTAATCTATTCCCATTTTACAGATGAGGATATTGAGGCTTAAAGAAATCTTAAGTGATTTGCCCCAAACCACACAGCTACTAAATAATGTTAGATTCATTGTCCAGACGGCAGCCTTTCAAATGCCTGAAGACATGCTCCCCTAAGTTTGCTCTTCTCTAAGCTAAAGATCTGGAGTTTCATTGGTCTACCTTCATATGACATGATTGAAAAGTTTTTCATCCTAGTGCTAACCTCCTTCTGGATGCTGTCTGGCTTATCAATGTCCTTTCTACCACACACACATATACATATACACACATACATTCGTGTCTCAACAATGTATATACACGTGTGTATATACACACATATACATATATATGTATGTATGTGTATATATATATATATATATATATATATATATACACACACACACAGATATATATATATATGTACATATGTGTATATATGTTTCCAAGATCTGTACTCAATGTCTAAGCCTCAGTCTCACCAGGAACAAGGACAAAAAGTGAATCCAAGGTCAGTATGCATTCGCAAGGTGATAATGCAGAAAATTTAAAAAGCTTATCTGACCTTGTGTGTAATAGGAGAACAGCATTAGGAATAAGTAGGAGAGAATCCTGCTATGCATAACAGCTGCAAAGAATGGTATCCCAGAATTCTAGAGCTGGAAAGGGCCTCAGTATTCAGTATAGCACTGTTCTCGGGAATATAGTAGCAGACTCAGTGGTAGTAGTATTGTCTAGGTCAGTCGATGTCTGCAAAGGAACCGTCCTTCTCAGTGGTTGTCCTGACTCTTCCTGAAGACCTCTGGTGAAGGACCCACCATCTTCTGAGCAAAGTCTTCCACCCTGGGGCACAGCTCAAAGGGTTAGGAAGTCATTCTTGACATCCAGCATTATTTTCCTTTTTGTGCCTTGCATTCCTTGCTCCTAGTTTTGTTCTCTGAGGACAAGAAAAGTGAGTCTAATCTCTCTTTCATATGACAGCACAGCCAGTACTGGAGCACAGCTCTCCTGGCTCCCCTGGGAACTTCATTCTCCAGGCTTAAGACTCCCAGTTCCTTGAACTGATCCTCGTATGACATGAGATCAAAGCCCTTCACTGGGCTGGTTGTCTTTTTATGGGTACTTCTTGATGTTCTTCTTAAATAGTGGTGCCCAGAACTGGTCATAATATTCAAGGTGTGTTCTGATGAAGGTAGATTATAGTGGGGCTATAATTGCCTTATTCCTGGAAGCAGGAATAACAGCCCAGGATTGCACTGGTTGCTATAGCACACTGCCAATTTATAGGAAGTTTGCAGGCCACTAAAAATCCTCTGATCTTTTTCAGAACAATTGCTATCTCTCCATGACTCCCCCATCTTAAGCTTGTGAAGTTGATTCCTTAAATCTTTGTTAACACTTTATACTTATCTATCAAGTCTCACCTTATGAGGTTCAGCTCAAAATTCTAGTCTATAAAAAAAAACCTCTTGGATCCTGCTTCTTTCATCCAAAATGATAGCTATCCTTCCTAGTTTCAGGTAATCTTCAAATCAATAAGCATCCCATCTACGCCTTTGGCCAAGTCATAGACATACCTATGAAACAATAAAAGGTGGATCACAGATCCCTGGGGATCCATGAGGACCTCCTGCCACATTGACATGGAACCACTCTTAATCACTCTTTGCATTTAGCCAAGCCATTTAGAATTCATCAGACTTTATTAGCACCTGGTCTATATCTTCCTGTTTTTCCCACAGTGATCACCTCAGGTACTGTGTCAAATGCCAAGCTAAAGCCTACACAGACAGTATCAGATTGATCTGCTCTACAGGGTTGATCTTCTTCCAAAAAAAAAAAAAGCACTAAGGAGATGAGCTGTTCCTGATGGTTCCATGCTGAGTCTTTCCCTTTCCCCAAATGTTTATCAATCATGATTTTAATGACCCATTTTAGAATTTTCCAAATAATCAAAAAAGTATATTGTTTGCTTAGATTTTATTAGTGCCTGTGATTTTTTTATAGAGAAGATGGAGAAATATGGGTAAGGAAATATTGCAATCAGGAGGGTTCAGAACTAGTTGGATGGCTGGAATCTAAGAGAAGTTTTAAGTCAACATGGCAGGAGGATTCTAGTAAAGGACCGCAGAGATTTATAATTCACTTTGTGTTATTTAACAGTTTGTCAATGACTCATATATAGGCATGTGGACATGCTCGTCTAATCTGTAGATGAAACAAAGCAGTAGTGATGACTAACACACTGTATGACAGATTCAAGATACAAGTTGATCTTGAAAGGCTGGAGAAGTGGGCGTAATCTCGTAAGATGAAATTCAATAGAGATAAATGTAAACTCTTTCACTAGACTAGAGTGTAAAAAATCAGCCTCACAAGTATAAGAAGGAAGAAGCACAACTAGACAGTAGTTGTTCTGAAAGAAATCTGGCAATGTCAGTGGTAGATATGCCCAGTATGAATCAGCAGTGGGACCTGTAAGACAGAAAAGCTCATGTGACCTTGAGTTGCATTAATAGGGGCTGACCTTCCAAAAAGAAATGAGTGACAGTTCCACTATACTCATATGCCCTTAACAGCCCAGAGTCATGGTTTATATTAAGTTCTGGGCACGAAAGCTTGAGAAGAATACTAATAACCTGGAGTCACCAGACAAGAACAGCCATGGTGTTGAAGGACCTTGAATTACGTCATGCAAGGATTAGGTGTGTGAATGTTTATGGTGGAGAAGAGAAGCCAAAAAATGGCCATCTTCAAGTATGTAAAGGAGGCAAGATTATATTTGTTGTATTTGACTCCAGAGAACTCACAATGAGGCTAGGGAGGAGGGCAGGGTGGATTTTCAAAGAGACAAATTTCTTCTGCATGTTGAGGGGAAGGAATCTTGCTTTGCAGCTGAGGGTGGACCTGACCGGGCATCAAGTGTGTCATTGAGAGGATTCTTTTCAGGCATGAGCTGGCCTCAGTGTCCTCTGGAGTCCATTCTTCTTCTCTTTTCTTTGCTCCTGTGATGCTCATGGCCTCCTTCTTTGCAGGCTTTAGTATTTGCCCTCTTTTGGAAAATTAAGAAATTCACCATTGCCCAGACCTTTGGTTCTTCTTCTGTTCTCCAAGGTCTTTTCATTGTCACCGATGCTGGTTCAGCCATACCCTCTGCCAGTTTTTCAGTACCTGAGGACGCAGGTGCTATGACTTCATCAGGGGCAGCGAGGCTCTCTTCCTCTCTCATCGCTTATCTTAGTGTGGAAAGATGACGACTGATGCTGCGCCATTTTCCCATCGACCCCACGGACAAGTACTTGCTGTGGTCCTGTAGCTGCCGAAGTCACGCTTCTTCTTCTCTGAACTTAGTTCAGAGTCCAGCTGCCTATAATGGGTCAGGATTTAAAATCCAGCTCTTCTGCTCAAGGAACTTTGCTAGCCTGGGAAAATGTGTGTGAACAGTAAGGAAGTAGAGCCTGGTGTTTTTACACCACCAAGCTGTCCTTCAGGGATGTCTGGTTTACTGTCCAAAAGTCTGAGCCACTATCTTGCACCTGCACTCAGACAATGAGCACTTCTTAGGCCCCCTAGAGAAGAAGTGGGGGGGCATTACTAGCCCCCATTACCAAACTTCCAATCACTCATGTTCTTCCCTGAACCTCAGCTCTGCAACTAGTCACGTTGCCTTTAATTCCATGATGTCAACTGCCTTGTTCTGTTCTTTGTTCTGCACTCCCCAAAGACTATAGAAAGGGAGCTGTCTTTCTGCTAGGGCTCTTTGGCATCAATGGAGGCAAGTCATGGTCCCATTTCTTGACAGGTAGCATTCCCCTGCCAATAAATGTTATCTTGCTTGGAGATCTGCCTCACTTTACCATTTTGTTAAAATTCAATCATGACACATATCAACTTTTTGTTGGTCATTCTTGTTCTGCTTTTTCTGGTACAAAGACCCTTCTCCTTGGTAGAGAACACAGAAGCAAATTGTGAAATGAGCAGCTCTGCCTTCAGTAGTTACCGATCTACAAATCAATAGTCCTATGCCCCTTCTTTCATTCTTACCTTCTCAAAATGTCATATTAAAAAAAAATTCCAAAAATATTCCCCTTCACTTTCCTTGTCATCTCAACTCATCCTGGCCTTGAGCACCCCTCATATATATTTTCACAGATCTGGAAAATGGTTTCTCTTCATGCTGCATTAGCTTCTTATGCTCCTTTCTTCACTACATTTTTTTTTGAAATCTAAGTTGATTAGTGAATTCCATGTGTGTCCATGTTAATCTTTTCAGACCTCAAAAACTTCCATTGTCCTAGCTCATTGGTACTTTTTCATGACCTCAGACTCTCATTCATGATGGTTTTTCATGACTCTTGGGTTCACTTAGGCTTTAGAATTTCTGTCCATGGGATACTCCCTATCCTTTCTTCTATTCTTTTGAAATCTGCTTTCTCCAAATCTGAGGTACTTATTAGAATGGACTCAGTTTCCCTTTGGCATATCACAAATTCCCCCAGGATTTCCACCACTTACATCCCAACAACCAGTTCTGCCATGTTAGGAAAATCAGATCCAGGGTAGGATTTCCCCTTATTGATCCCTCTGCCTTTTTCAAGAAGACAATTATCTTTAAGGCAAGTCATGAAGTTATTGTTGCTCTGCTTTTGCAGAAAAAGAAAGCCTTCTTAATCTAGAGTGCTACCCCATTCACCCCACTCCTTACCTATCCTATAATAACTCAAGACATTCTACCAGGCTAATTAGGCTATAGTTATAAGGGTGATTGTAGTAGGCAGAGGCCAGTCTGGAGAGCATGATGGCAACTAGAGTCTTTGGTAGGGTCAATGACTGGGTAAATGTGAGAGCTCTCTAGAAGATAGAGAGAGTGTTGCTGTGGTGGGATCTTCGCTGTGTGGTCATGTGTCTCTCCTGAAACAATAGTGAGTAGTTGTGAAGAGAAGGATCTAGGTTTGACTCCAGGAAAAATTCTCTGTTAGAGCTATTGCAATATGGAAGCTACTATCCTGGGAGGTGGTAGTTCCTGCCTTCCAGCCTACAGGAGTCTTCAAGAAGAGATTGGATATGTTGAGTATGTTGTGTTGGTGATTGTTTCTGGTGATGAGTTGGGTTCAATGGTCTCTAAAGTAACTTCAAATCTTGAGATTTCATCAAATGTCTGTAGAATTGGATTCTTGAGAAAGAACAGGGCCTCAGCAGAGGTACCTGATGATAGGACAGTGTCCACCTGTCCTGTAATTTGGGAAGCAATCCCAAAGAAGGAAGAAGAGTAGGCATTTCTGTACCCTGAAGCCTTTCCTTGCCAGAGCTTGCTATATGGAGTGTATGTTGTTTTTACATACCCCATCAACACCACCCTACTAAGTTAACATGCCCAGTGTGAGTAAAAAAAAAATCCCAGCAAGAAAAACAATGTTTGTGAATATTTTATATGATTCAAATGAAAATTTAAAAAATATATTTTGTTTCAATAAGAGGCTTTTAAATTGGATCCACAAATCATGTGTGGTTTCTAAAGCTTGCAGGCACACACGTTAAGTATTAAAGATGGTTAACAGGAAAATGGAGATTCAATAAAGAATGAATCATTCCTTTGTACATGTGGCTCCAATATGTCAGCATCCCATCACACTTTAGTAATGCATATCTGCATCCCCAAATGTGCAGATGCTAGGAAAGAAGAGGAAGAAGAAGAAGAAGAAGAAGGAGGAGGAGGAGGAGAAGGAGGAGGAGAAAAAGAGAGAGAGAGAGAGAGAGAGAGAGAGAGAGAGAGAGAGAGAGAGAGAGAGAGAGAGAAGAAATGAAAGGCAGAGGAATGGAAGGAAGAAGAGAGTGAGGGAAGGAGGGAAGAAAGAAGATATGGAATATTTATTCCTTTTTTGACTGGGCCACTTATCTGATTCCTGGCACCCATTGTGCAGATCTTGGAAAACAGAAAATGATTCCTAAGGAAGAAAAAGGCTGGTTCTGCATAGAGAATAGGGGACAGCCCAGTACCAGACCATGTGACCCATTGGTATCTCCATCTTGTTATGGAAAAGCATGGAAGGCCTCCAGCACTTTGGGTAGACCTCCTATGGTGAATATGTGGGAGGCTATGGATGGTGAGGCAAGGATAGCTTGAGATCTGTAGCACTGGAGGAGATAGCTGCATCTCTAAGTGCACCTATCCCTGGGACAAGGTTAGTCCTTAATTGACTGATCAAGAAAAGGCTGTCGATTTCATTCATCTGTTGTAGTGGAATCTTTGGTAAACTCCTTCATGGTATTCTTGTGGGAAATATAGGATATTGTGGGCTGGACAGTGGGATAATTACATGGAGTAGGAGTTTGTTTAGTGATTGGACCCAAAAAGTGATCATTAAATGGTTTGATGTCAACATGGCAGAATGTCTCCTATAGAGTTCCCCTGGCATCTGTGCTTGACGTTTGGTTGTTTAACACTTTTGTCAATGACACAGTCTGCTCATCAGAGGCGCAGATGATCCCAAGCCAAGAAGAAGAGGTACTGCAGTGGCTGCCAGTCAGGATCCAAGAGCTCTGGGCTCTTCGAGCCATAGGATGGATTGAATAAGATGAACTCAGGCAGGATAAATGCAGAGTCTGACACTTGGGGTCACAAAGTCAGCTTTAGAGGTCTAAGATGGGATGTGCTTACGCGGCAATTTGTCTGGTACAGCTCGAGTAAATTTCCCATTCAATATAAATTGATAGCAAGCTAGGGCAGATGAAATGCATTGTGATTTGGGGATGCACTGAAAGACATTAGCATCCAGAGATCAAATGGTAAAAGTCCTGCTCACACCTACCCATAACTGAGATACTGGGGTCTGGTCTGGGAGCCACATTTTAGAAAGGAGGATGCTGGGCTGGGGAAGATCTTCAAGAATCTGTTGGAGGAACTGGGGGTGTTTAGCCTGGAGAATGTAATTCTCATAAGAGACCTTAGAGCTGTGCTCCAGTGTGCTTCAGGGACTGCCACATGGAGGAAGTGTTACTTACCCTGGTCCACCCTGGCCCCAGAGGACAGAGTCAGGCAATAGGTAGGAAGGCAGGACTGATCCAGCCAGCTGGAAGGGGAAGCCCTAACGACAATGCTGTCAAAGTTCAGACCTCCATCTCCTGAGAACTAAGCTGGGAGATGACTAGATCCTGAGCCAAGATCTGCTGCCTCAGTATTGCCCCCTCCCTGCACCCCCTTTGCCCTCTTCTGGGCCCTCTCCTCAGAGTCATCTTGTAACTCAATGACTGCATGATGTTTAAATTTCCCTTTTGCAAAAAAGCACATGGGCAGTATTCAAATGGAAGAGTCTTATATCGACCTTGTATAATGCTGAGAGCAGAACATTAAATCATGACTCAGGGAAGACTTTAAATATTAATTTTCTAGGGAGATCTTTATTTGGGACCTAAGCTAAAGTAAGGTAGCTCCTGTGGTCGAATTTCAGACATCAACCAGCTGGTGTGGGAGATTTTTTTTGAAATTGTATTATGTAGGCAATAACCTACTGTGTCTATGCATAGGGCCTGTGGCCTGTGACTGCTTTGACTATATGCAGGGACATTATTCACAAATGGAGTAATAGAACATAGAATGTCAGCCCTGGGAGATACTTTACAATGTCAGAGATGGGCTAGGGAGTTCAGAGGGGCAGGTGTTTGGAACCCGGACCTCAGACTATCAGAGTCAGGAGGGACCTTCAGACACTGGAGAGAGAGTATGGTGCCTCTTCAAAGGCGCCTGTCATTCTTTTGAGGAAGAAACTCTAGGCCTGAAAGGTTCTATACCATGTGCTTTCTTTGCAGCAATAGGGATGAGAGATGAGAATGAGCTTAGCCTCTGGATCCATCCCAAGCTGATGGAGCCCTGACTGACTCTTCTTCTCGTCCTTTATGCATGACACCAATCTGTTGTGCCCAAAGTGAAATCACGCAAACCCCCAACAACGGGCCTGAGAATCTTAGTCACCGGGATCTCAGACGACTGACTACAACTCAGCCTTCACCTGACTAAAGATTCCTGCTGAGCAGCATTCCACTTGGAATGTGCAAAAGCCAGTCAGTAAATATGATTAAATACCTACTATGTGCCAAGCACTGTGCTAGGCAATGGGGTGCAAAAAGAGGCAAAAGGCAGTTCCTGACCCCAAGGAACTTACAGTCTAAAGGGACTGACAACAAATGAGAAAGTGTGTATAAATTATATGCAGGAGAAAGGGCAGTTAGGTGGCACAGCGGATCAAGCTCCCAGCCTGGAGTTAGGAAGACCAGAGTTCAAATCTGGCCTCAGGCTTGACTTTCTGTGTGACCATGAGCAAGTGACTTAACCTTCTTTGCCTCAGTTTCTTCCCCTGTAAAATGAGCTACAGAAGGAAATGGCAAACCACTCCAATATCTTTGCCAAGAAAACTCCAGATGGAGTCACCAAGAGTTGGACACAACTGAACAACAAAGGAAAGGGACTAGAACAAAGAGGGGTTGGAAAGACTTTCTGTAGAAGATGGGATTTGGGGGGGACACTTAAAGAAAGCCAGGGAACCCAAAAGTGAAGATGAGAAGAGAGCATTCCATGTATGAGGACCAGCCGAAGAAAGTGCTGGACTTGGAGATAGGGCACTGACCTGGGAACCTCATAGTTGTATGACCCTGGGCAAGTCACTTGACCTCTTAGCCTCAGCTTCCTCATTTTCAAAAATGAAGGGATTGGACTCATTGACCTCTAAAGTCCTTTCCAGCTCTAACCCTACAAGGCTACAATCCCTTCACACCGTCACAACTTGGCATCTTTGGTAGAGAACAGGTCTTAGAGTTAAGGATATATGAGCTCAAACCCTGCCTGAAATGTTTCCTAGCTGTGTGAACCTTGACAAGACCCTTAAACTTTTTGAGCCTCTGGTTTCCTTATGTATGAATTCAGGATTATAACAATATGTGTAGGATCTCTACCCCAGGATTATTGTGAGGCTCAAGGGAGACAAATGCTTTGTAAGCTCCAGAAATGTCAGCTGTTCCACCACCATCATCCTCACCACCATCATCCTCAGCACCACCGTCCTCACCACCATCATCCTCACCACCATCATCCTCCCCGTCATCATCCCTATCCAGTCTCTGCTTAAAGACCTCCCAGGAGGAGGCTTAGCCAAAGTTGTGAGCATTTGCTAAGCCTGGACCATGTTCAGGGGGCCTCTCAATCATCTTGCTTGCCTAATGATACCCTTGCCAAAAAGACTATTTTATGGAGAATTTACACAGCGCAAGTGTTCACATGGTGGTCAGAAAATGTGATATAAGTCCACTCTCAAGGTGCCTCTGAAGAACTTTGGAATTGATTGTGTGACATGGGCGACATTGGCACAGGACCACCCAGCATGGTGTGCCCTCATCAGAGAAGGTGCTGTGCTCTGGGAGCAGAGCAGAATTGAAAGAGCTCAAGAGAAATTCAAGACATGCACATTGAGAGAATCTGCCCCAAATGTTTGCATGGACTATTCGTGCCTCAGCATTCGGAGCTCACATTGGTCTGATCGGCTACAGCTGAACACACTGTAACTTGTCTCTAACACAGAAATGTCATTTCGGTCCTCTGGGAGAACACAGGACAACAAGCTATCCCAAGGGCCTTCCTACTCAGAGGCTCAGGGATTCTCTCTCCAGATGCTGTGGATTTTTGCTCAGGGAGGTCCCAAGGAAGAGCTTCATATCCCATCATAGTATCCTATCCACACAGAGATGTAAGTGCAGATCATAGGCCTGTAGAGCCTTTGGCCAAGACCAATATTAGACAGAACTCAAGGGCATCCCAAAACCAAAGTCCAGCTCAGGCTGGAGCAGACCAAGCAGCACAGGGACTTTCCAAAGCCACAACTTCTGCTCAGTGAACAGAAAGAGACCATTTTTCACAATGGGAGACAAGACTTGTGGGGTGCAAAAGAAAGGCTTCCTCCACGCTTGAGACACCATGTAATTAATTAAAGAGCCTTTTTATTGAGTTCCCCAACAAGCCTTTCAAGACAGTTCATTTCATTTTTAAAAGTTACCCCTTCTGCAGAAGTGCTTGTGTGCTACAAAAACAAATTAATCTTTGCAGCCTTTGCTGAGTATAAAAGCCAATGGGCATAGCAATTCACTGGACTTTAACCCAAAACAATTGGACAAGGAATCCAAAGTCCTGGGTTCTGCTCCCAATGCTGTCATTATCTTGCTGTATGCCCTTAGGCAAGTCAGTGCCCCTCTTTGAGACTCAGTTTCCTTCAATGTAAAATAGAGGTTAGGACTACATAATTTTCAAAGTTTCCTCTCAAATCTAACAGTCTGCATTCTATATTCTAAGGCTTTTCCCAACCGTGACATTTGATGTTCTATATTCGATGGCCCCTCAAAGCTCCAATATTCTCTTTTATTTGCTTTTGTCTTAGAGAAAGCATGAACTTTATTGTAGGGTTTTCACTTGAACTGATATTAAACATCAGAGAGACAGAGACAGAGATATGCACACATACATATATTCCTATATACATGTGTGTGTGTGTGTGTGTGTGTGTGTGTTCATCTAGAAAATCACTGGCAAGCAAAAACATTTCCATAGATAAAGCTAGACAATGTGGACTGTTCTTACTACTTTGAGTCCTCTATAGATAGCTTGTTGTTCTTGATAACCATAAAATCGAATGTGTCAATGCCGCCACTGCCCTGCTTGTCTCTGTCCCTCTTTGAACTTCCCCTTCTGGTCTCCTCTGTTTATTTCTGTAAATGTTTCATTAATGCTCTTTTCTTTTTTCTCTTCTCTTTTTTTTGCATTGTAATTTCTATGCCCATTACATTTCCTCAATTCCCTTTCCCCTCCCAAAGGCTCCCCTTTGTAATAAAAATTATATGTACTCAAGCAAAACAAATCAGCATTACGATGCTTGGGTCTGGAAATACATATCTCCTTCTGCCACTGCAATCCATCCTCACTTCACTACGATGATGGAAGCATGCACCAACCTCTGGCTGCTGGAGGCTGTGATTGGTCACTAGACTCATCAGAATTCATGGCTTTCAAAGATGGTTTCCTTTACATGTTATGGCCACTATACAAAATAGATCACTGCATTCTGCTAACTTCATTCTGAAACAGTTCATACAAGCTTTCTCAGTTTGTTTTCTGTACATATATCTCTCCTAGTTCTGACGTTCCACATTCGATGTTCGAAGGTCCCTCCTGTTTCTCACATTACACATTCTAAAGTTCCTCTCAACTCTGACATTCCATATTCTATGTTCTAACAACCCTCCCAGTTCTGACATTATATGTTCTAAGGTGCCTTCTAGGTGTCACATCCTTTTTCACTTCCTAAGACCATTCCCATTCTGTGGTTATACAACCCTTCATAACCTAGTTCTTTCCTACATTTCAAGATTTATGAAAACTTCCTACCTTCCACAGATTCTGTGCAGCTAGATGGCCAGTGTCTAGAGAAGTGGACCTGGAGTCAGGAACCCAAGAGTTCAAATCTTGCCTCAGACTCTTGATAGCCATGTGACCCCAAAAAAGTCATTCAACCTTGCTTTGCATCAGTTTCCTCCCATATAAAATGGCGATCACAATAGCACCTACATCCCTGGGTTATTGTAAGGATAAAAACCTTTAAGTCATTTGTAAATACCAGCTATTACTACTATCTAATGAAACCAGCTTCCTTGCTGTTCTTTCCCCAGCCACTCCTCCCACCTCCCCACATTTGCCCTGGCTGGCCTTCAATCCTGGGATTCCCTTCCTGCTCACCTCTGCCTCCTAGCTTCTGTATCTTCCTTGTAAGTCTCATCCAAAGTCCCATTTTTTGCAATAAATTTTTACTGACCCCCTGCTTTAAGTCTAATGTCTTCCCTTTGTCTGTCACCTCCACTTTATCTTCTCTGTATCTTGTATGTACATCATTGTTTTTCTGTGGTCTCTTCCCATTAGACTGTGAGGTCCTCCACTTACAGGTAGGGATGGTCTTTTGCCTGTCTGTATCACTGGCAGTTAGTGCGTGATAGTGGGTGTTTGATCAATGGTTGTTGATGGACTAACTGACTGACTCCTAACTCTGACATTCTCTGTTCTCTGGTCTAAGCCCCACCCCCCACTCCCCAGTTCTGACATTTTCAATTTGGGGTTCTAAGTTCCCTCCCAGCTCTAATACTCTATGTTCTATTATTCATAGAATCACAGGGTGTCACAGTCAGATAGGACCTCAGAGTGAATGTTCCGGCCCATACCCAATCAAGCGTATCTTCTGCAATCTCCCTTTAAGACCTTTGCGCTCCCCTCCCCCCAGGCATACTCCATTTTTGGACAGTTATGATTATGAGAAACTTTCTCCTCAGTCTCTCCAAGATCTTTAGCCCAAGCCTGCACCTTAGTCAGGCTGACAATGCTGAAGACACAGATGGCGATGAGGGTCTTAGATGTCACCAATCAAGCACCTCTAGGCAAACAAGTCCCTTCATACCCATTGCCTTATGTCATCACGTGGAGTAAACAGGGAACTATCACATGCACCCTGAAGAATGGAACCCTGCTAACTTGCCCAAGGGCAGGTGGCTGATGGAGTCAATGGCAGAGCCAGAACCTAATTCCTAACCTTCACCACCTGACACTAGACCACAGAGAACCAAACAAAACCAGCCAGAAATTCTGCATCAGAACAAGAAGAACCCAAGATTCTGAAAGGCCTAAGAGAGAATTGATGGGCGGCAAATAAAGGCTCTGATCTTGACTCCCCCCTTGTTCAAAGTCTACCTGCAACTGGGAATGTTATTTCCAACACTCTGTGACTCACAACACTGTTGTTAGGCAAATGCTCCTGAATCTCAGAGCACTGCAGAGAGGTGAGGGTTTGGTTTTGTTTGTTTGGTTGGTTTTGGTTTGTTTGGTTTTGTTTTGTTTAATATATGAAGTTCTGCTTTTATGTCTGCTTGTGAGATGGGAATGACCCTGGGCTCTCAGTGGCTGAGCAGAGCACAACCTCTGGCAAGCTCCACCAAACTGGAAAGGCTTTGATCAATGAACCAATCGGTCAGGAAGCATTTGTTTGGTAGCGAAATGTGCTGGGCAATGGGGAGACAGAAAAGAGACAAGTCCCTGCCTCAAGGAGTCTCCATATAGTTACATGTAAATGTATGCCAGCTAGATATAAAGTGGATGCAAGGTTGTTTATATGCAGCCTAGAAATGAGAAATGGGATCTTAGGGAAGTTTAGAACCAAATGTTAAGGAAAACAAGAGGTTCTCAAAGATGGAGGTGAAGAGGGAAAATATTCCAGGTATGAGGCACAGCCTGGGCAAAGGTGTGGAGATGAGAGAAGGGGTTTCCTGTGGGGAACAGTAAGAGGGCCTGTTTGACTTGCCTATGGAACGTGTGAAGAACTGTCACGTATGATTAGGCTGGAAAGGAAAGCTGGACCCGAGTTGGGAAGGATGCTGTAGAATCAATGAAGGAGTTTATACCTGTTGTTATACACAAGAGGAGATTCTAAGCTTTTGAGTAGGGATGTGAGCTGGTCAGATCAGTGCTTTAAGAACATCATTTAAAAAAAAAAGAATATCATTTAGGTAACAGTGTATCAGAGAAGGGGAGAGGCCAATTAGGAGGCTGTCAAAAGAGTCCACATGTGATGTGGGGAGGGCTAGAATGAGGGTGAGGAGTCTGTGTGAGTAGAAAGGAACAGATGGGAGGGATGATGTGCAGGTGAAATCTCTAAGACTTGGCAACTGATTGAACACAGGGGGAGGGAGGGCAAGTGAGGAGTTAGGGATGAGTCCAAGGTTGAGAACCTGTTTGATAGCAAGCATGGTCCCAGCAACTGACTGAGTTTGCTTTCATAGGAGCAACCTTGCTAAGTACAGAGGAACCAGTAGCTCCCCACCTACTTTGTGATGAAATCTGTCACCATGGTGATCCACACAACAAAGACAAAGACAAAATGGTGCTCAGTCCTTCTGTTTGTGCTTGTGAGCGTAGTTGTGGTTGTGAGTAAAAGGAAGGGAAACAGTGTCTTCAGACCATCCACAATTGGAATGGCTGCTGCTACTTGAAATGTTCTGTTTTTTTCAAATGACCAACAAGAAGACTTACTGCTAGAGGAACTGAATTGTAGTAACCTGACATTTTCATTATAATCAAAACCAGAAAATAGAAGGGAAATGTAGTTAGGTGAAAGAACGTTTCATGGTTTCTCCTGAGAGGCAAATCAAGAAATAGGAAAAAGTTTTTTTCAGTATCAGTCCAAAGACAACAGAAAACATCACTTTCTGGGATATTTGGCTATCACATGTTTCAGTGCTCGTGCAAAAAGATCAACATGAACATAAATGCAGCTCATGCATCAACATCTGGAGCAAAGCATGGGGGAGAAGGGGCAGAATTCTAAAAATAACTCAATTTGAAAAAAAATCTAAAGGTATGGGGCACAGTGAACACTGAATAACATCACAAAAATGAAAGTGATTTATTTTAACAGACCAGAAATAGCTCCTAATTGGGGTGGGAGTAATTCTGAATATACTATGTACCACCACACCACTGACCTGTTTAGAATAAAGATCAAATGCAATGTAAATCAAAAAGACAGAAGGGATGAGAAAGAATTGGCATCCCGTAGAAATAACCTAGTCTTCATCTGCTCAAACAATTTATCAATAATAAAAATGGGTAATTGGACAGAAGGAAAGACATAGATCCAGGCAGTAATCAATAAAAGAAACGTATATAGAAATTTAGCCCATCCAATTCAGGTGCTGTAATCAGGAAGAGTCTGCAAGCTCTGGATTCCTGTGCCAAACAGAATGAGCATAATAAATATTTGTTGACTGCTTGGCTCCACACTTCCTGCACAGCTCTGGCACAGGTAATCAAGCAGCAGGCAAATCACTGAACAAGCATCTATGAAGCACTGACTGCATGCCAGGAACTGAGCCAAGTGTTTGGGGTACAGGGACAAAAATGAAGCATTCCCTGCCTTCAAGGACCTTCCATTCTGCCAAGGGAAGACCACACAAGCTACATGAGTTCTGAGAAAAGAGTATCTCAAAGAAATGCAAGGTAATCATGCAGAGGAGAATCCCTATTCTTAGGGATCTTTCTATTCCCATTGGCATAGGAAACTCCCTGATGACGAAACTCCCTCTCCTGGTGCAGGGTGACACCTCTACAAGTCCAAGCTTGGGTGACTTGCTCAGGTTCACATGGGGAGTGTGTATCTGAGCTGGACCTTGAGCTTGGAGGCCTCAATGATGCATCAGACTGAGAAGGAGCTTATAGAAAGGAGGAGAAACAGGAGAAAGCAGAATCATACACACACACACACACACACACACACACACACACACACACACACACACAGGAGAGAGTCCCTAGGAGGAGAGGGTGGTCCATAGTGCCAAGCACTGCTCAGAAGTCATGCAGATGAGGACTGAAATGAGGTCACTGGACTTGCTGATTTCAAGGTCATCCCTTCATTTACTTGGTCTTTCCTATGTAGGGAGCAAGTGGTCATATCCAACATGGCTGGGTGGTTATGGCAGCTCAAGACAACCCCAATTTAGAACACTGTAAGCTTACAGAGGATGAGAGGAGAGAACTTACAGAGAAGTACAAGCTAGTATCTCCTCATAAAACAGAACCCTTAGAGAGGCAGGCAGGGTAAATCTGGCTAAACAAGGCTTGACAAGGGATCACCCTCATTGCTTATGAAATAAAAATGAGAGGAGGGTCTTCACTGTCTGAGTACCTGAGTGGGCAGGGGCTGCAGCACCCCAGAGGCATCTGCGAAGCCCTATCCCCATGAGCAGAAATGGAATCCGAGGCTCCTTGCTGGGATGCTGCCAGTGGGCTGGGATGGGGCAGGGCTGGCAGTTGAAGTTGGGCTGCCACTCCCAGGGCTCTGGAGCTTACCTTCCCATCTCTGGGAGCTGCTCAGAAGTTGGCACTGGTGGTATTGAGGAATGTGTGTCTTTTCTTCTTGGTGATTGTGCTCCACCATCTTACCGTGTCAACCAGTCTGGTGATCTGTTGAGCACTGACGTGACAAGGGCTCTGGATTCAGGATCCTGGGCTGTCATCATCAAGTGTCTTAGTATCAGTGACAGCAGCAGGTCAATGGTTGGGCTCCCCCGGCCCACGCGGTCTCCTCTCCTTCCTTCAGGGTGTTCTGCTCCTTCAGCAAGGCTGCCTTGCCTGCTCCATGGGGGAAAACATTATGCCAGATGTAGTCTACCAAGGGCATTGCACAGCAGAGTTCTCACCTCCCTCATCACAGAATCATGGAATGGGAAAATTGGAAGGAGCCTCATATTTCATCTGGGCCAACTCATACCCACAATAAATTCTCCTCTACAACACATTGGGCCAGTGGTCATCCAGTCTGTGCATGGAGATCTCCAAGGGGAACCCACTACTTTCTAGAGTAGCCCATTCAACTTTAGGGAGCTCTCACTGGGGAGAAGTTGTTGCCTTTTCCTCTCACCATTTTGGTGAACCAAAATCTACCTCTCAGTTTCTTATACCTACTGTTCTTAGTATTTGTTCTTCTGGGATCAAGCAGACCCATCCTATTTCTTCTTCTATTAATGCTCAGGGCACATTCCTAAATTCCTGAGTTCTGTTACCACAGTATCCTCCAAATTATCCCGTGGCTCTGATGTCAGAGCCTGAATCTTGAGCTGAAAGAAGATGGTCTGGAATCACTTTGAGAGTTCTTCTATTCCAAAGGTCTTACACAGAAAGAATGACCTGGAACACAATTAGGTGACTGACTATTCATTCTCCACTGGCAGAGCTGAAAATTGACTCAAACTTTCTAAAAAATAAGTTGAAATTATGTAAAAGTTTCTAAATTGTTCATACCTTTCAAGGTATGAACAGAGATCTCACTACTGGGACTAGAGCCCCCAAAAGTTATTGACAGCAAGATCCACATGGACAAAAATGTTCATTGAAGCAGTCTTCATAACAACCAAGAGACAGGAAACAAAATATGTGCTCGGTGTGGGGGCAGGGTTGAGTGAACAGATAATTGTATATATCGTGGTGGGTGAAGGATAAAATGATGGAGGAAAAAAAAGTATGATCTTCTGAGCATATTGATTTATTAAGCTCGTCATTGTCATCCTTTGTAACTGAAGAGGACCACAACAACATCACAATGTTGGGGCAATGTACAGTGTGTCCAACTGCGGCTGATCAAACCAATATGAGCTCAGAAGGCTCTACCACAGATCGGACACAAATAGCCCATAGGAACATTTGGAAAGGGATATTTCTAAATTTGTGTGTCTTGTCTTTTGAGCCACTGCAACTTTGCTTTGCTCATAGACCACCATGCCTTTTGCAATTGCCCAACAAACCAGGAACAGGTCCCTTCCTCAACTTAGGGCTGGACCCTAAATACAGAGGGAGACAGTCTTTTATACACTAAAAATAATCAATCAAATAAGGCCAATTAATTAAAAGGGAACAATATTAAGTAATCTGATTTCTAATTGGAGGAAAGATTAGGGACTTTCCAAGTTGAAGAGGAGAGAGCAAACAGGTGTAATTCTTTGAATTCAGAAAAAGAGATGTCCCACTCCCCCCCCACCCCCAGTGTCTGTAGGCAATCGAGGGAATAAGGGAACAATAAATGATTGACCAGTATGGGAACAGTTTTCAGGTAAGCCATATGGGCTGCTTGAGACATACAGTTGTGAGAAAACTCCTTGCATCAAATTTTGGATCTGACTTGGTTTCTGGTCAGCACAGCTGAGTTTGTGTTAAGGGTTAGTTAAGGGTCTCTAAGCAGAAGGTAGAGATAGTCCAGCTTCCTAGTCATGCAGGGCTAGGTTCAAACAATGCAACAAAGTACTCTTACAATCCCCATAATTTAATAAAGGTGTTGTTTGTTTGTTTTGTTTTGTTCTGTTTGTTTTGTTTTTGTTTTCTATGGGACAGAAATTGGACTGCCACATGATTGAATAGAAAAAGAACAGAGTTGGCTCAAGAATTGAGTTACAGTATGGAGTCAGTATGGTTGACTTAGTTCCCACAATTAACCATTTGCTGTCCTAGTCCCCTCAATTACCTCAATTTCCTCAATACATATAATGAAACACCACATATTATTTTATCTTAACATGAGGAATGCAGAGATGACATGGGAAGATATGTATGAAGTGATACAGAAGGAAGAAAGCCGAGCTAAAATACCAAGACACAAACTGACCACAATGATGTAGGTGTAAGAGCCAGGCTCTGGGATAAGTGTGCCTTCTTCCCACTAAAGGGCCCTCACTCTCCTGGAAGGCTCTCCCTCCTTCACTCCTCCTACTGACTTCCCTGGATTCCTTTCAGACCCAACTGAAGTCTCTCCTTTAACTGGAAGCCTTCCCCAACCCCTCTTAACTCGAATACCTTTCCTCTGTTAATTACGTCCTATTTATCAGGTACAGAGTTTGTTCCATATGTTTGTTTGTATGCTTTCTCCCTTCTCAGACTGCAAGCTTCTCAAGGACAGGGAGACTGTCTTTTTTCTCCTTCTTTTTGTATCCCCAGCACTTAGCACAGTGCCTGCCATATAGTGGATGATTGATTGATACAGACTGGGGAAGTTACTGACTTCTAAAAGGGGCTGTCAGGCTTTCCCTCTAACTCCTTGGCTTGTTTTGACCTGACCCCAGGATAAAGCACAGAGGAGGGGGGAGAGGTTCTGAAATGTTTAATTTGGCTCCCATCTAGGGTCTCCCCCCAAAAAGAATACTGACATATGGAAAGCTCCTCACTGTGAAAAGTAGTAGATCTCAAGCAGAGGTCTGGGGTTTATTTGATCTACCACAAAATAAATGCTTGAAACACAGGACATAGAAGGGGGCATTGAAAAATCCTTACCAACTACAACTCTAACCCATCACTTCTACTGTTCCTTCCTGGAAGGTAGTAAAGACTCCCAGGATACCTCAGAGCTGGTAAAAAGGCATTTGCCTTTCACCTTGGGGCCATTCTGCTCAGGTAATTCCCGTGTGCAGATCTCCTGGTCAGCCTGGGAGCCTGGACTTTTCTCTGCTCTTTCATCTGTAGACTCCTCCTAGCAATGATCGTCCTTCCTTCTGAACAGTTGTTATCATGACCTTCTGTTGGCCAGCCCAGGAGCTACTCCTCTCTTGTGCTCATGAAGTAGCCATTGAGACAAATACACTCCTCTCAGCGTCCTTATGAGGTCTGCTGTGCTCAGTGAATGAAAAACAAAGCCAAAGAAATAGCCTAAGATTGGAGGTCCAGACACAGCCTCTTGTAAACAAGCACTTGCTGGTAATGAGGTACATGGAAGGAGGGACTTTACCCTGCCCTCCTTCACTGCCTGAGTCCCAGGGGACACAAAGAGAAGAAAAGAGAGTGGTAGAGAACAAAGTCATGGCTCTGAAAGTCTCATGAGCTTGCTGCTGCTGTTGGCTTGGTCCCAGTCATCTTTAACACCCCATCTACCTTGCCTATCAAGGGGATCAAGGGACCAACTGAGAGCTCCTGGTTGCACACGCCCTTGAGCAAAGGCCAGAGCACTCGAATGACCAGAAGTGACCAAAGGCAATCCCTACATATGATCCATGGGGTCTGCTCACACACTCCAGTCCTAGAGTTTGGGGAGGAGAACTCCTCTGACTGCCTCCATTACACGAAGAAAATCAACACAAAGCAGCATCAGAATTCTGGCGAGTCAATGTTGGTGCTATACTGCCAAAGCTAAGAGGTACGTCCCTCCTTTGTCTTAAAATTCATGTTCTGTATTTGGAGGGGATGCACATTACAGCAGTGTTTGCTTAGGTCTTTGTTATAAACTGTCTTTTGTATAAAAATAAATAGATCAAAATAATAGATCAAAACATTCTCAAAAAATCAGAACAAAAGCACAATATGAGTGAAGCAACAAACATTCATTTTTTAAAAATTTTTTGTAGGCAATTGGGGTTCAGTGACTTGCCCAGGGTCACACAGCTAGTAAGTGTCAAGTGTTTGGTCTGGGTCTGGATTTGAACTCAGGTACTCTTGACTTCAGGGCCAGGACTATCCACTGTGCCACCTAGGTGCCCCTTCAATAAACATTTATTTAGCACCTACTGTATGCAATGTACTGTGCTTAATGACTGGCACAGCTATCAGGGTTTGAATCTTGGTACTCACTCCCTGGGCAACTTTGGGCAACTCACTCGACTTCTCTGGACCTCAGTTTCTTCATCTGTAAAAATGAGGGTTTGGGACAGTATAGCCTCTTTGGCCCGTTTTTTTCTTTGAACCCATGAAGAGATTCAATGACTTAAAGCCAGCCGCACACTCCTTGTCCTCTGGGAGCTTACAAGCTGATCATCGTCTGAGGTCTTAGTCTGGCCTGGGCTTCATGATTTTCTCTTAGTGCAGCCAGTTATGACATTAATTGTCTCTGCTGCCATGCCAGACTATTGACTCTTATGTAAATCTGTGGTGGTCCTCTAACGCCTCCTCCCCAGACATTTGGCACATGAACCGCTGTCCAGCCATCCATTCCCCAGCCTACCCTTGGGGCATGCTCTTTAATGCCCATGACACAAAGGTATCTCTTTTTTTCCTACAGATCACATCCATCGTAAATTCTCAGAAGGAGGTTGGCAGCTGCTTGCAATATCAATTGTACAGATAGGGAAACTGAGGATAGTGAATAAAATGCTTTGCTCCTAATAAACTGCACAGGACTCCTGTGGCCTAGGTCTCCTCCAGATCTCCACTAGATGGAGCTGCTTATCTGGAGAGAGAGTCAGGCAGCTGAAGCATCAGTGGAATCTGGCTACAAGTGGTACCAAGGCCAGGAGGAGCCAGGCAAGGATGGATGAGCTCCCTCCCCCCTGGGAGACCCTGCAGGATCTGAACTGGGCTGGGCTCGCCCATTGATTCAATTCATTTATTTAATGCCAACTGTGTGCAGTGCCCTGGGAGGGTGGGGAGGAGGTAGAGAACTTAGCTAAAATATAGTCCTATCATAAGGAATGTCACAGCCATGGAGGGGACTCAGGGACAAACACTCAATTACAGAGAAGAGTCTATCACGGGGGGTTGGGGAAGAAGACTAGCGCTCTTGAGATCAAAGGGGGAAGGATGTTACCAGCATCCTGGCTCATAAACCTGGAGCTGGTCATGTCTTCAGAGGTCAGCTAGTCCAATGCCCCTCCTTTTACAGAGGCCTAGGCAGCAGAAGTGGCTTCACTAGCTATGTGACCCTGGACAAGTCACTTAACCTCTGTCTCAGTTTTGCCAGCTGCAGAATGGGAATCACACAGTATAAGTTCAGGGGCTCCTAGAAATTCAGTGCATACTGCATCTTGGGAGTTTAATAAATGTTTGTTTGATTGGATCAAGTAAAATAGAATGGAATGGAATGGAATGGAATGGAATGGAATGGAATGGAATGGAATGGATGGAATGGAATGGAATGGAAGGACCCTCTATCCTCCAAGGCCCTTCACTACTTGTTTGCTGTTAACTGGAATTGCATCCCAAGGGGACAGAGTCTTACTTCTTAAGGGAGAGATCAGGCTTAGAATGAAGACCTCCCTTTCCATCCCTGCCCTCAACTAGCTTACAGCCTAATAAGGTCCATAAAATGGAGCTAGTAATAACTTCCTGTCCTCCCACAGAGGGTTGTTGACAGGAGAAGGCTTAGTGGAGCTTAAGCTATCATGGAAATGGGAGTCATTATTAGTAGTAGTAGTAGTAGTAGGATACATGTCAAGATTGATGACATGGAAGAATGTGTTGTGACTTTGGAGGGACAGGACAGGGGCTTTGAGCCTCACCGAAGGATGTGCATAGCACAAGTCCTCGTTGGACCCTGTGCCTCGGGGCTGTATCAAAGTGGACTGTTAACTGGACAACAACAGTCTCCACCCCTTCCCCGGTAGGTAACAAAGGAGCGGTTTCATCCCATCTTTCCCCTCTCTCTTTCACTTCTAGGACATACTCAGTCATGGGGCTCCTTTGGACTTCCAGCAATGGATAGTGGAGGGGATTTCTCTCCCATCCTCATTCCCCCAGCAGTGAGAGCCCCCACAAGCCCATGGCAGGGGGAATATGTGGCTCCCTATTCCCTCTAGAATCAAATATAAAATCCTCTGTTTGGAATTTGAAGCCCTTCCTAGACTGGCCTCATCCCACCTTTTCTGCTTTGCTCCCCTCTCACACCTTGCACTCTCAGATTCACCCACGTTGTCCTCCTCCTTGTTGTATATCCCACAAGAAATTCTGGGATGCATTGACGGCTGGAGTTGGTATCTCAGCATTAATATCAATCAATCAATCAATCAACACGAAGCTCCTATAAGTTTCCATATCATACTTCAACATTAAGCTCTCAAGGGGCAGCCAGGTGGCGCAGTGGGGGGCAGGAGGACCTGAGTTCAAATGCGGCCTCAGACCGACCACTTGATACTTACTAGCTGTATGACCCTGGCCAAGTCACATAACCCCAATTGCCAAAAAAAAAATACCCATTAAGCTCTCACTACACTCCAAGTCCTGTGTTGGGTACTGAAGATACAAGGGCAGAATGAAAAAGATCCCTTCCCTAAAGGGCTTTCATTCTATTGGAGAGACAATGTTTACCCATATAAGTATATTCAAAATAAACAAGAATAATTGTGGAAGGGGCACAATCATCTGGGAGGACCAGGAAAGACTTCATTTAGAAGGTGACCCTTGAGCTTGAGTCTTGAAGGAAACCAGAGATTCCAGGAGCCTGAGCTGGGGAGCGAGGTCATTCCGGGCACGGAGTGCAGCCTGTGCAAAAGTACTGAGACAGAAACTGTGAAAAACAAGCCAGGAGCCATGGCACAAGTTGGGGTTGCTACATCATGGGTAACGACAAGCTTCTAGACCTTGTGTACTGAACGTACCCGGTCACACACTGTGCCTTGCCAGGGGTCCAAAGCCCTGGGATTTCCCCAGGAGGATGCTCTTTAGAAAGAACACATCCCCCAGCAGTGTTTGCTTCCCTGGATGCTCAGCTCCAATATTGTAATTGGATCATGTAGTGCCATTTACGTATTTTAAAACATTAGCCTTATTGGATTTGCTGAACACTCCCTTGTCAGGAAGCCCTGAGGGGGCATAAACTGAAACATGAATACCCCAATACAATTACATCTCCGGTCTTCAAAGGAAACCTCCACATTAAAGAGAAGTGGGAGGCAGGAAGGAATGTCTCCCCCATCTGCTGTTGCCTAGAGCCATGGAGCCAGGGGCTCATTTTTAATTCCCTGGCCAACTCCCTAAGGATTGCCTTCATTTCCAGGGGCCTTGAATAACATGACACAGAGATAATAGTCAAATGAAAGGGCAATAAAAGTAACAGCAGGGTATAATGAGCATCTACTGTGAGCCACCTACTATGTGCTAGGAGCTGAGGATACCAAGACAAAAGCAAAACTGGCCCTACCCTCCAGGAGCTTATATTGAGGAGGGGAGGAGTGGGGAGGAGTGAGAATAAAACATGTACACACAGACAGGTAAGTAGAGGCAGCTAGGTGGTACAGTGGATAGAGCAATGGGTTGGGAATCAGGAAGACCTGAGTTTAAAGCCAGCCTCAGACAAATACTAGCCCTGTGACCTTGGGCTCATGACTAAAATTCTATTTGCTTCAGCTTCCTCAACTCCAAAATGGAGGTGATAGTAACACTCACCTCCCACGGCTGCTGTGGAGATCAAATGAGACAATATTTGTAAGGTGCCTGGCACATCAGAGGTGCTGCACAAACACTGGATATTAGTTGTCCCAAGGAGAGGATCTCCAATAGAGATCTAAGAGATCTCTAGTCTATGATTTTGTCTCTGAAGTGTCTGTCTGGTTGTTAACAAGTTGGCCTATGGATCTCCATTTCCTCTCCTCCTTTTGGATACAAATCCCTTCCTTTGACATTTGTGACCTTCATTTTGGTCTTATTACATTCTCAAAATCATCTTGAAGCAGACACGGCAGAGTTGGAAGGGAAACTTGCCTACAGAACCTCATCTCCCTGTCTGGCTTGCTGTTGGATGAATCTTCTTATACTCACCTTCGCCTTCCATTCCCAGGTCTCCTTCAGCTCAGCACAAATGCCTCCTTCTGCATGAGGCCTTTCCTGCTCTCCCAAGCCACGAGTGCTTTCTCCTCTTCCACTTAAACTGTATCTGTTTTGTATGGACCTAGGGATTGTACATGGTCCTCAAGATTCTAATATACGTTCATTGAGGGTAGGAATGGTTTTGCCTTTCTTTGTATCCTTTACAAAAAACTTATCCCCGCCATAAATCACTTTTCATGTACTGTATCTTTACTTCTTGATTAACATATTCTTTCCTTTCCAGTGGAGCTCCTTGAGGGTAGAAACTTTTACTTTTTTTCCCCTTGTACCCTCAGTGCCTAGTACCAAGCCTAGAACACAGTAGGTGCTCCATAAATGCATACTGAATTGAGTTAAGCTGAGTTGAGTTGAGGTGAAAGACTCACTAGGTAGGTGACAGCTGACTTCCCATATTTGAAGGGCTGTCATGTGGGAGAGGAATTCACAGAGGGCAGAACCAGGGTCAATAGAAGGAAGTTACAAAAAGGCAGATTTAAACTCAATGTCAGGGGGATTAAAACTGCCTAACAATTAGAACTTCCCCAGAGAGTACTGGGAGGCTCTGGGAAGTCGTGGGTCTCCTCCTTGGGTGTCTTAAAGCAGAGTCTGAGTGACTACTTTTCAGGTCATGTGGGAAACAGAATTTACTGAAAAACCCATGTGGAAAGAAAAGGTGAACAAATGACTCTCCCTCTCCATCTCTCCTTCTCTCCCTCTCTGTGTCTTCCTCTCTCTCTCTCTCTCTCTCTCTCTCTCTCTCTCTCTCTCTCTCTCTCTCTCTCTCTCTCTCTCTCTCTCCCTCTCTCTCTCCATCAGGCACCAGAGCAATGAACACGTGTTCAATGTGGTTTGAACTGGGCCAGCTGGTTGACTCTCCCAATCCATCAGAACCATCTCTAGATCTACATGATCCTCCAGATTGTTGACCTTAGGCTCACTGATGCCACTATCTGGATTGAGTCAGACTCCCCTCCTCTACGAGCAGTCATTGGCAGTCCTTCCCATTGCTTCCTGCTGCTGCGGGAGATGTGAGCTTATCACCAATAAGTACAGCATAATTTTGTCCTCTCTTTGTGGTTCTTGTCATCCTAGTGCATCCACTATTTGAATCTAGGCTCTTCATGGACATCAGGTATGTTATGTGGGGTGGGAATTTTTTGGAGCATGGTTGGACCTAGTGGCCACTGTGATGCCTTCAAACTAAAATTCTGTGTTCAAAAAATAACTGAGTTCATGAGGCTGTGCTCCCTTGCTGTCAAAATAAATCATGATTTTCCCTACCATTAGGACTACGTAATGGTTCTTGTGCATTGTTGTGGCTTAAAGGAAAAGAAGTCCACCCTTTGGTGGTCAATTGATGGGTTCTGAACCCTTCACACTTAGCTGGATGAGGATCCGATCTATTGCTGGAGCCCTACTTGAAGCCCTTCTATCTTGGTAGTTACTAACAGAGCCTTCAAGAGTCCAGTATTACCTCTCAGAGACAAAAAGCCATGGAAGGAGTTCAGATGAGTCCATTAGTGAGGACAATGTCCTACCACATTGGAATGAGTGTTAACTGTCTACAGCTGCCCTATGACCGACTCCTAGCCCTCAGCCCTGGCACACTTTCTGCCAGAGGTCCTTATTGCACAGCAACATGACCAGAAAAAAGAATGACTTTGACGATCAGGTCCCACCCACCATGAACATCCTGAGCTGTTAGTGAAGAAAAACACAGGCTCCTTCCTGTGGCTGCTGGGAATCTCACTGATTACATTTTGGACCTGTATAATTGTCTAATTAATCTTCAGAACATCAGAATACATTTTATTCCCAGTAATTTTCTTAGGAAAATTACACATATCTCCTTATTTGTGGCTGTAATTGGTATTCAGGACTCCTTCATTTATAGGTATAAACACCAACTGCCTGCCCTGCCCAATATCAGCAGCATATATTATTCAAATGGATTAATTTTTCAAGCCCATCTTCCATTCCATTTCTCATTAAACACAGCATTGTAAATTTCACTGTCACAGAGACACAAATAACATGATTATGCAATCTTTGCATTACTCTGATCTTCCAAGCTGGTGACATTTATTGCCACAGATGCTGAATTAATGGTCATCAGAGGAAAATTGAAGAGACATTTATCAAAACTGACCAAGAATAAAAAGCAATTTGACCCCTCCACCACCCCCACCAATCACAAATCAGAAGAACCAGCTCAGAATCATGCAATTGTAGCTCACCACTGGAAGAGACTTTAGGTACCACCCAGTCCAAGCCATACCTCTCTGAGATCCCCTCTACACATCTCTGACAAGTAGTCATTCGGCCTCTGCTGGAAGGACTGCTATGAGAGGCACTGTACCACTTCCTCAGGCACCCACTCCACTCTGGGACAGTTCTCCTTTTTTGGAAGGCTTTTCCTTACCTCATGCTTAAAATTGCCATCAGTTGCTGTCCTTACCTTCATCACAGAAACCCATTGCTTCTGATTGTTATGCTTAATTATTGCTGTTTTTCTTTCGATAGACTTAGTTGAGTGGTGATACAAAGATGAACCCAACTCTTGCCCTCAAGGACTTCACACTCTCCTAAGTGGAAAGAGCTATGGGCACAAATGACTTCCATAGACAACAGAATGTGGAAAGAGTCAAAAGAGGTGGGCTTCAGGGGAGAAAGAGAGGGATCTATTTGGGGAGAACTATTGAAAGCTTCCTAAAGGAAGAGTCATGACAGCTGGAATTTGAAGATTGGGTCAATAATTCTACAAGCAAAAATGATACCAAAAATAATTATTGATTCTTAGAATTAGAAGAAACCCACAGAGATGATTAAATACAGCTAGTAATCAAGAATCTTCATTCCAGTATTCCTAGGAAATGCCCAGTCAACTTCTGTTTGAAGACCTCCAGTGAAGGAGAACACACAGCCTTTTGCATCAGCCTATTCCATGCTAAGACAACTCCAATTATCAGAAATTCCCACCCCCTCCAACCCCCCCAATCTACCTTTATGCAATTTCTACCTATTGTCTCTCTCTACTTCTTCCAAACAACAGCCTTCCCATATCTGTATGAGGGAGGGGGGTCGACACCCTCACCTCAGTTAATCCATCAACAGAAATTATTTAGTTTCAAACTTTTGTAAACAATGTTACCTATACCCTCTAATCTTTTATTTCTTTTTTTTATCAGTTTCAACTTCTCTTTAATTAGGTCAAAACAGGAAAAGCTGAATTGGCCATCCAAACAAGATAACCACAGTTCTGGGTATGCTTTAACTAGTAAGTTAAATTGTATGAGTTGCTCACTTCAGTGGTAGACATGTCCAGGAGTGGAAGACTCCAGGCTTGGGAGCACCTTGAAGAAGCAGATCATTGGGCCTACACTGGAGAGCAGCAAGCAGAGGAGGAGTGGGCCCAAAGGGATTGTACCACTTCATCTCCTCCTCCACCCCAACTAACCTCCCTAGAAACATCATTTACCATGTCATTGAAAGAAGGGGCCATTAGGAAATGATGGTAGTAAGAAATGAGAGAGGTAGTCAGCTGAGCTTGGGGACCCTACTGACAAATGAGTGGGAACTAGAGATGTTACACCTACATAAACTACCATATTCTCTTCCAATGGTCTTCTGATGGTGTCAACAAGAGCCTTCATCATTCTGCTTGCTCGTCTTTACATGTGCTCCAGATTCTCAATGAAATTCCTAAAATGTAGAGTTGAGAACAGAATACAATATGCCAGATATGTTATAACCAGGGCATTGTATAACATATACAATCTGTTCTCCATAGGCCCAGATCCTAGGCCTCCCTTCATGCAATAGCTTTCTTCACTGCTCCATCACACTTTTGGTATCTATTGTCCTATTCAATACCCCCATCTTTTCTAGACATATTGCTGCCCAGCCATCTAGTACTTGGAGTGATGAATTTTTCTGTTATAAATATAAAATTTTTACACTTATTTCTATTAAATTTTATCATATTAGGTCCAGCACAGGGCTCTGTCTGCCTGCCAAAATCTCTTTGGCATTAGCACCTGGCTCCCCGCTTCATACATAAAGTAGTTGCTTAGTAAATGGTAATTGTGGATTGAATTGAAAATTGAATTGAAATTGTAGATGGGGAAGAACATTCCAGGGATAGTGAACAGTATTTAAGCTGAGTCCCTTTCATCATTTAGACTGGTAAACAAAGTATATCAACAGGATAATGGGAGAGAAACCTGGAAAGATGTGGTGGGACCAGATGATAGAAAGCCTTGAAGTCCTGAATAAGACATCACTATATTCTTTTGGAGGCAATAGGAAACCAGTGACAGTTTGGGAAACAAGGAGTGTTATAATCAGAACTCGTGCATTAGGAAGATTAAGTTAGTTGTAAGCACTAGATAGATTTTTTTTTAAAAGGAGGGGGGACTAGAGTCACAGGGGGACCAGTGTGAAGAACATTGTTATGGTCCTTATGTGAACAAGCACCTGAACTTAGGGGACGGTAGAAGAAATAGATGGGTATGGGAAATGCAGTATGTAGTTCACTGTGTTGGCATAGCAAGAGAAAGGAATCGAAGATGACTAAGGTTTTAAGCTTGTTTAACTAAGAGAATGATGCTCAGTAATAGAAATGGGAAGTCAAGGGATGGGGAGGGTCTTGTTTTATGGACAATGATGAACATATTTTTAGCCATGTTGAATTTGAGAGGGTGATGGGATTCTCAAGTGGCAATATCTGTTTGTCAGATGGAAACATGTGAAGATTAAAGCTCTCTCTGCATGGAAGGAGCTAATGTCAATGATCAAGCAAGATCTCTAACTATCCTGATGCATTTATAGAGTGGTGAGCCTTTGTTTGGACTTCTGTTTTCATCTCTATAGGGGGTCTGATGTTGCCACTGCCACCATGTTGAGAATCAGTTGATTTTATTGTTGTGCAATCATTGTCAGTCATGTCCAACTCTTGGTGACCCCATTTGGCGTTTTCTTGGCAAAGGTACTAGAGTGGTTTGCCATTTTCTTCTGCAGCTCATTTTATACTGGGGAAACTGAGGGAAACACGGTGACATGATCTACCCAGTGTCACACAACTAGTAAATGTCTGAGGCCAGATTTGAACTTCTCTTCTCTCTGCTCTAGGGAGGCTAAGAGTACAGCAAGGAGTCCATCTCCCATTGGGCCAATAACAGCTCTTTTGGAAAGACAGAGGATGGAGGTAATGAGTCTATGCTCTTTGGAAAACAGATCCGCCACCCTCACTAGGCCCCCATCCCCTACACACACACACACACACACACACACACCACACACACACACACACACCACACGCACACGCACACCACTGAACAAATGCCACTGATGGAGAGATAAACCCAAGATCTGTGGGAATAACAGCATATCTCAGACAAGTAACCCTACCTTAAGTCTAGACCTAGTAGCCATCATCTAGGAAATCAATGCTCATGGAGAAGTGATCTGCCTAACGCTTCCCCGGATTCCTAAAGCCTCCACCTCCTCATCAACCCCAGCTACTGAAGACCCAGAAAAGAAAGGTTTTGCCACCAGCACCTTCGGCACCAACAATGGTCCAACCTCAGAAGAGGATATGGTTTTGTCCATGAAAATGACAGTAAGGAGAATGTGTTCCTATGTGTTTTGTCATTGCACCCTAAGGACCATGGGAACTTTCCACCTGCTCAGCAGTCTACGACAATAATAAAAACAATAGCTAACATTTATATACAGCCTTAACATTTGCAAAATACTTTACATAGATTATCTCATTTGATCTTCACAAACAACCCTGTGAAGTAGCTGCTATTATTATCTCCATTTTCCAGATGAGAAAAAGACTCATGAATAAGATCTTATTTGTATTCCCTCAGAGCTGCTTCCTGCCTTTCTATATCCAGGTCTGTCTAGAGAGTGTCCTTCAGCTGTGCCTGCAACTGTTTCCAGTGGAAGAATTCTAGAATTGCTCTGTCAGGTGCCTCCTCCTCAACAAGTCTCTATTTGATGCCATGACCAATGAAGGGAAGGAGGAGAGAGAAATCCCTCCTACCCCCTTATGGCAGTGGAGGGCACGGCACCCTCCAGCCTACCAGCCTACATTCCCTCAGACTCTCTGTCTCTGCTCTCTCTCTCTCTCTCTCTCTCTCCACATATATAAATATATAAATAAATAAATAAATAAATAAATAAATATATATATATATATATATATATATATATATATATATATATATGGAGGGAATAACATACACATTCAATTGGGTATGGAAATCTGTCTTATTCTACAGGAAAATAGAGGGAGAAGGGGGCAAGAGAGCAGGGGGATGATAGAGAGGAGGGCAGATTGGGAAAGGGGGTAATCAGAAGCAAATACTTCTGAGGAGGGACAGGGTCAAAAGAAAGAATAGAATAAATGGGAGGGCAGGATAGGATTAAGGGAAATAGAGTTAGTTTTTCACAACATGTCTACTATGGAAGTGTTTTGCATAACTACACACGTACAACCTATATTGAGTTGCTTGCCTTTACAATGAGGGTGGGTGGGGAGGGAGGAAGAGAGAAAAACTGAAACCTAAAGTTTTAAAAACATATGTTTAAAAAAAATGTTTTCACATCCTACTGGGAAATAAGAAATACGGAAATGGGGTACAGAAGTCTATCCTGCCCTACAGGAAAATAGAAGGGGAAGGGGATAAGAGAAGGAGAGGGGAAGAGATAGAAGAGAGGACAGACTGGGGAAGGGATATTCAGAAAGCATGCCATCTTGGGGTGGGAGAGGGATGAGATGGGTGAAAATTTGGAACTCAGAAACTTGTGGAAGTGAATGTTGAAAACTAAAAATAAATAAATTTATATTAAAAATAAAAATAAAAAAATTTAAAAAGACAGATGTTCATACTTAGTAAAGGGGTCATTGGGTATTAACACTCACATTAACACATTAACCTCTGTTATCTGTTCTGCTTTGGGACTCCAACCCTGAGGTGGGCTGAAGATGGCTCATGTTCCCTGACACCCATAAAGAAAATAAGAAATAAATATGCCAAGCCATTGGGCTTATCAACAAAAGGATGACCAGCAGTCTTCATGGGGGCAGTTTCAGTAAGAGGGGAGGAAGAACATTCAGTCTGAATGGCAGATGGAGTAGTAAGTGGGTCAAGGAAAAGCAGCAGAAGATGGAGTGATGAGTAGGAGACATGAACTTTCTCAGTTGCCTTGTATGGTTGGCACTATTAGTACTTTTCTTCCCATTTAATTTATGGAAAAACTGAGGATTACTCAGATTAAGTGCTTTGTTATGATTCAAAAGGTTTGTCAGTCTCCTGACTCTAATTCCATAATAAGATATAGGCAAGGAATAATTCATTTAATCTGTGGTTCTTGCCCCAGTTCAGAAGTACAGTGCCTGGTGCACAGTCAGTGTTTAATTACTGATTGCTTAATTGAATTTTAGTAATTTCATAAAACCAAATAGTAAGACCTAGATCTACTGATCCACTCACTTTCTGACCTCTGAACATTAATCATTTCATAGATATTGGCTGAAATACTCATTGGGAACACTGCGGTATTTTATTTTGTAGTGTACAGGTGTCAGACTTGGGACTGGGAGTACAAGTGTCACAGCAGCATGTGATTCACAATTTCCCTGGAATATACTGAACCACATTAACTTATAATTGAAAATATTTTAAAAAAGAAGAAATAAAAAGACAATTGCTTGATCATGTCAGACTCTTTGTGACCCCATTTGGGGTTTTCTTGGCAAAGATATTATAGTGGTTTTCCATTTCCTTCTCCAGCTCATTTTACAGATGAGGAAACTGAGGCAAACAGGTGAAGTGACTTGCCCAGGGTCACACAGATAGTAAGTGACTGAGGCTGGATTTGAATTCAAGAAGATGAGTCTTTCTGACTCCTGGCCTAGCACTTTATCTGCCACACCACTTAACTGCCCCTAAAAATAAAATACAATATAGGTAATGCTAATTTATATTTTTCTTTTTTAAAAAATCTTCATTTTTTTTAAAGTTTTGAGCTCCAAAATCTATCCCTCTCTCCTTTCTCTTCCCCCTCTCTGAGATGGCAATCTGATATTGGTTATACATTTGATATAGATGGCAAGCTGACATAGGTAATACATGTGAATCATGTAAAACAGTTCCATATTTGTCATTCTATGAAAGAAAATTTGAAAAGAAAGAAGGAAGGAAGAAAGGAAGGAAGGAAGGAAGGAAGGAAGGAAGGAAGGAAGGAAGGAAGGAAGGAAGGAAGGAAGGAAGGAAGGAAGGAAGGAAGGAAGAAAATATATTTTAGTCTGTATTCAGATGCCATCAGTTCTTTCTCTAGAGGTAGGTAGTCGTTTTCATAATACATCCTTTGGGATTGTCTAGCATTGTTGTATTGCTGTGAATAGCTAAGTCATTCATGATTCTTCATCATCCAATAGTGCTGTTACTGTGTATAGTGTTCTCCTGATTCTGTCCACTTCTATGCAGCAGTTCATGTAAGTCTTTCCAGGTTTTTCTAAAGTCTACCTCATCATGATTTCTTATAGCACAATAATATTCTGTCACAATCATATACTATAACTTGTTCAGCCAATTCCCCAGTTGATGGGCATCTCCTCAATTTCCAATTCTTAGACACCACAAAAAGAGCTGCTATCAATATTTTTGTACAAATACATTGTTTTCCCTGTTTTGAGGGGGGGATCTCTTTGAGATATAGACCAGAAATGGTATTGCTGGATCAAAGGGTATGCACAGTTTGATTGCTCTTTAAGTATAGTTCCATAATTAGTTGTTATTTTTTTCTGAGTTGATATGCAGCCCACACGGATGCATTTCTATTTGAGTTTATCCCCACTTTTAGTTTTATGGTATGTTATGCTGGCATGCAGATTTGATTTTCAAATATGGATAAATATTTCTAGAGAAGATAGTGTGAGATTCTGGAAATAAAATCTTGGGATCTGCTGCAAAGGTGTTTGAGCTTGCTCTCAAACTAATGAACTCCCCCTGAGAATACCCAGATGGTAGAGCAGAGGCTTTCCTCCTTAGTAAGAGTTATGGGAAAGTACACACAGAAACATGAGAGGATTCCCAGGAGCAGGCTCACCAAACAGAGAACAGGCTCTTGGTGTCTGAATCAAAACTGAATTTCCATAGGCAGCTGCAGTGCCAGGCTGCACTGTCCAATCACATGGATACTATTGTAGTGCAGAGCCTCATCACATGACATTTCAATAGACTCCTAATTTCATTCTTTCCTTCCAGTCTCTTCTTTCTCCAATTCATTATCCACAGGCTAAAGTGATGCTCCTTTGGCACACTTAGACTCTGGAGGTACCATGCCCATCACAATGCCCCTGGCAGACAGGGTTCCCAGAGTAAGGCTGCTACTTGTTCTTGCAAAGCCTAGGTGTATCCTTGAGGGATTGAGGGGTGGGGTAGGCATGGAGTAGAGTTGTGGTGTCTAATGCTTTGGTTCACAAGCCCCCATTGGTGTGCTTCCTAGCCTGAACATCACTTAATATCAATTAGTCAGCCAGAATCAATTAGCTCTGAGAAAAGGGCATTTACAATACTGTTATAGTAGACACAAAATGACCCTGCAAACTTCTGACACATTTATTAGATGTACATACAGTCTCAGGTAAAGTTGGCTCAAGTTTAGAGCATGTCTGGCAAGGAGAGGCAACACAGTTCTTGGAAGTAATCTTTTTGAGATCCCTAAGATGTCCCTTTGGTTCAATAGAGCTTTTCTTCTGGGCCCTGTGTGAAGCTTTTCAGCTGTTTTCCTCAGCTCTCCAGTCTGCCCTTGGCTCTTAATGAATTCGCTTCCGCCATCTACTCTGGGGATGCCATTACAGACCTGATGGGAAAATGGGAAGTCCAAACTCCTACAGCCTTCCGAATTATATTATATACTCCTCCAGACAAAGTAGGGAAGGGAGCACAGTCAAGACTAGGGCTGAGGCACTCCTCTGACTGCCACCCCCACCAAATGTTTCTTTCCCAAGGGTTAAGTTGGAATACACACTTCTGATTCACCACTCACTCAAATATCTAATTCCTACTAGCCAGTGGTTTTATACAGACCTTACAGGGAGTGACCTCAGTCTATCTGAACAGATTTCCTGTCATACCTAGGGAAATGTCCAGGTGTTCACACCCATTGGATATTCAAAATGTATTTTCACCCAATAAATGTATGAGGGTAAGGCATCTTAGAGTGAAAGTGATTTGACTGATTTATTCAAACCCCATCCTTACATTCCTTGAGAATGTTGTGATGTTGATACATCAATGCCAACACTTCAAGCAGGTTCTGATGCTCCTACCAGTTGGATCATCTCACGTTCTGTTTTGTGGTCCCCCCAACTCTAATGTTATTTTAATCTCATTCCTCACTACCTGCAGGGAGCACTGGCACCATAAAACAACTGGTTTTATTCTGTCCATGACATAGGTCCCTACCCCTGCCTCTAGAGGCATTTCATCAATTATCCCAAATGCAAACTGAACTAACAAAGCAAAAAAAAAAAATTGAATGCTAAGGCAGCGTGGAGTCATGGAAAGCAGCTGAGACAAATTCAGGAAGACCTGAGTTTGTATCCTGCCTCCAACATCCAACGGTGGATGGTACCGGTCAGGTCACATAGGCTTCCTTCAACTGCTCTTTCTCTTCTGTAAACAGAGAATCACTACAGAGAACTACAACAATGATAGCCAGCATTTGGATAGCACTTTACAAAGCACTTTTACAACTGTAATGTCATTTTATCCTCACAACAACCCGGTCATATGAGTGCTATTATTATCCCCATTTCACAGATAAGGAACTTGAGGCAGGAGACTTGCCCATAGCTAGCAATTGTCTGAAGCTGGATTTGTTGTTCTTACATCAAAGGGTTATTTTGAGGATCATGTGTGTAACCACCTGACAAACTTTCAAGAGCTATAGAAATGTCATCTAATGATGCATTTTTGGTCTGGTCATGCACATCTTCAGAGTCCATTGTTGTTGTTCAGTCATTTCACTCTTGTCCAACTCCTCATGACCCCATCTGGGGTTTTCTTGGCAAAGATACTGGAGTGATTTGCCATTTCCTTCTCCAGTTCATTTTTCAGATGAAGAAACTGAGACAAACAATGTGAAGTCACTTGCCCAGGGTCACACAGCTAGTAAGCATCTGAGGCCAGATTTGCTTAGGAAGATGAATCTTCCTGACTCCAGACTTGGCATTCTATCCATTTCACCAACTAACTGCCCTACATGTAAACAAAACCTAGAATCTGTCCAATATACATGTCAACAAAGATTTCCCTGGTTGGGAAAATGGCCACACCCAGGGACCTGTAAAAGAACTAAATGATTGATTAGAACAGAGCTCTTAATCATTCTTGTGTCATGGATTCCTTTGGCAGGTATTCTGGTGAATTCCATGGACCTTTTCCAATTATGTGGCAATTCAGTCAGCAAAATATTAGACAAAGCCAAGTTCACAGACTGCAGATGAAGCATCTCCTTTTCTCTTCCTGTCACAAGAGCCATCACAAGAGCACCAGCCCAAATCTAGCTGCAGCTGTGCTCTGCCTAAAAATGAGCAGCGGATGGGAAAACTTCCAGGTAGGTTTCCAAGTTTGCCTGCTTTGGAAAAGGATTCTCTGAGTCTAACCAAGATGCTTATGAAAGTGCTTTTTAAGCAGAAAGGCTACCTAACACCATCCATCGCTACAGGGCATTTCTGCAATGAATGAAGACCCTTGATTTGTACTCATCTGTACACTCAGAATGAGGTTGCTTGGGAATTAAAAATCTTTAAGAGTATAACAATATGTCAACCATGCCATCCAAGGAAAATGTTACCAAGTGTTAAACAGATGCCTCTGCAGTAGAAAGAATATGCAGGCACAGTGGGATGCCATTCATCTCCTACTTTTCAAAGGCAGCCAGCTGAAGGAGCAGGCAGAATGCTGGTCTGATCAATACTGAGATTAAATACCTTTCAACCATTGGTCACTGATGTGGATTCAGACCTCGACTGAATATTTTAATCTCTGCAGGAGAAGGTAATCTGACACTCTGAGAGCTGGAAGAAAGGCAAGCAGTCATCTAGACTATGCCTGAAGACCCTCTAGGGAAGCCCACTACACATGTACATAAGCTCTGTTCATTGAGAAATTCTTCCTTAGATCAAGCCTAAATCTGCATCTCTGCACCTTCATCCCTTCTCCCTTGGGCCTAGTTCTATGCTCTGGGACCAGACAGACGAGGTCCAATGCTCCTTGATCACTGTAGCCTTTTAAATACTCTTTATAAAGGGTTGTCATTCCCATCTCCCACCCCTGCCCTTGCCAAGTCTTCCTTTGTGAAATTTCCTTTCTAGTTTTTCATGACATTGCAGGAGAGACAGTAGGATATGGCAGATAATGCTTCAGAGTCAGAGAACCTGGGCTCCCTGCCCCTCATCTCCCGTGATTGCTACCATGTGCTTGTTCAGACTGAAGAAGGCCAAATGCATCATGTATGTCCATGGTAAATGACATCTGAACTGTGATTTCCATATCTATAAAATGAAGGGATTGAAGTAGACTATGGGCCTGAGGTCCTTCCAGATCTCTGATCCTTCGCTCTCTCTGTTTTCCTCCTACCTGGCTAACCTTCCATCTTTGCCTCCTTTCATCCATCATCACCTATGTCTCACACCCTAATGGAGAGTAAATGCCAGACCTCTCCCCTGGGCTCCTCTCAGTGACTTCACCAGCTCCAGTGGCTTCAAAGCTTCTGACATCTATACATCTAACCTAAGTCTCTCTGCTACTTCTGACCTGCATCACTAGCTACCTGGTGGGCATTTTGACCTGGATGTCTAGTGGACAGCTCAAAGTCAACATGTCCAGAAGAGAATTCATTTTCATCACACCCAAATCCAACCTTCTTTCAAAATTTCCTATTATTATTGAAGGCCCCATGATCATTCCAGCTACTCAGATTTACAGTCTCTGGGCAACTCTTGATTCCTCATTGCCCATCACTCTCAGATCCAAGGCCTTGCCAAATCTTGTAAATTCTACTTCGATAACATCTGTTGCATCCTTCGCCTTCTGTTCGCTGATGCCACCCTGGTCCAGGCCCTCATCACCTCTCACCTAGACCCTTGTCATAGCTGACTGGTTGGTTTCGCTGCCTCAGATCTCTTCCCACTCCAATCCAATCCATCCTCCACTCAGCTACAAAGTGATTTTCCTAAAACACAAGTCTTTCCATGCCAGCTCCCTTTTCAATAAATGGTAGGTGCCTCCTATTACTTCTGGAGTCAAATACAAATTCCTCTGTTTGTGGTCCTTCACAACCTGGACACAACCTACATTTCTAACCTTATTATATATCATTCTCCTTCGCCCCATCTAGACTCCAGCCAAGCTGCCTTTTTGGTTAATCCTCACACACAATGTTCCATTTCCCATCTGCCTACCTTTGCTTCTCAGAATCCCTGGCTTCCTTCAAAGCTCACAAACATCACTCTCTGCTACTATCTCCCTCCCCTTCACAAATTGTCTTGCATTTATTTTATGCACACATGCACACACAACACACACACATGTATAATACATGGCTATATTTGGCCTCATGGCTCAGGTTAAAGAAAAAACCTGGGTTCAGGAATGTACAGAAAACTGGTACTCAGGAAGCTGGTAAACAAGAGTTTTAGTATCATGTGGTACAACAAGCCAGTCCAAAAAGAGATATTCATACACACACTATATAGCAATATAGATAGAGTTTTGTCTCCATGGATGCAAGAAACTCACTCAATGTGAAGGGCAGGAAATAACACTCTCAGGCAGTAAGATTATGCACCCTGAACTGGTCTTGGCTGAGAACAATTCATTGGTGCCAGATATGGGAAGGGACATCAGACCTCACCAGACCCAGCTATGGTGAAGAAATTCTCAGGGTCACTGACTGATACCAAGTTTGAGGGAGGCTCTGGTAGGGCAAGTTTCCCTATTGGGACTAGAAACCGGGAGAGGGTCCAAGTCAACTAACTAAGCAGCAGGAGAGGAGATTGGCTGAGACTGCCGCAGCCAGTAGGGAGTTTTATCCAATCAGAAGCTGTGAGCATTAACTGTCTGACACAGGATTACATAGATCAGAACAGTACAAAAATACAAACTTATCTAGCATTAGGACCACTTAACCTAAGTGTGTCCATGTTGGAATCCTATCATTATAATTGTAACATCAAATACTATAAAGATTACAACTATCACACACGCTTATGTTTGTACACATTGCACCCCTTCCCTACTCCCACCCCCATAGAATGTATGTTCCTTAACAGCAGGTTTCTTTTAGGTCTCTGGATCACCTGTGCCAAATACAGTGTCTGACACATGGTAAGTGCTTAATCTTAGTAAGTGGTTCATTTGTTGATCTTTCTCAGACTAGACAAGCTCAATTCCTTTAACCAATCCCTAAATGTCATGAGATGGCTCTGGAGGACAAAGTGAGTCTGGTAATTTGTGCAGCTTTCCTTTACTTAAATGTGATTCACTTGCAAGTCATGATGAAGCAGAAGACATACAGTACCCTAAAAGCTAAAAGCTTTTTAAAGAAACAAATTTTAATTAAGGGTTGTTTTTCCAGCACCTTGTGAGGCCCCTCCTGAACTTGAGGGCATTCTAGAGTCTCTTTCCCTTATCTTGAGATACCATAAAACTGCCCGCTATCCTGGACCACAAAAATTTCTTGTCTCCCTCATCCTGAGTCATAAAATTTCCCATCTTCCTTACCCTGGGTCCCCTATCCTGCCATCCATCTTCCTCATCTTGTGTCATGACAACCCCTCCCCTTATCTTGTAAGATAAAACAGACCCCTATCCCTTTGTAAGTTGCTAGTCCTCTTTCCAGAGCTAGCCTGCTGCTTTTGTATCAATAAAGCTCCCAATGGTTATGGAGAAGGTCTAAGTGAATTATTTCACACTTGAACCAGCTCTCCCAACTCTAAACCTCAACAATGACATTTCCTTCACCTTCAAGAATGGAGGACAAAGAACAACCTGTGGGTGGTAGTAGCTGCCCCACTGGGGACCCAAAAGGCCAGTTCCAGTTGGTCAACACAGCCCCTTCCTTCCTTTCTTCCTTCCTTCCTACCTACTTCCCATTCCTCCCCTCCCTCCTATCCTTCTGTCCACACAGAGAATCATATTCTTAGCTGTGGTGTTCTGCCCAAAGGAATATAAATTTTGATTGTTGAAACCAAGCAAGATATTTTGGGGTTTACAGGCTAGATTTCCTTTTTATGGACCATGCCTAAAACCCAAATCATTTTGGCTCTCATTGATCGGCCAACAATAGGTCTCAGCCTAAGCCTCACTTGTCATTGTTCAGATTCTGGTGGCTCAGAGTGAGTATAAATAGCAATTGGGTTTTTTTTTTTTGGCCAGAAACCCTGAGGGTCCTCCCCTCCCAGATTGATTTTATTCTATTTTTGACTAGGTAAAAGAAGACATTCTTTGTCTCATTTTTTACCTTGCCTTAATAACTGAATGGGTGTTGCCTTAGACAAACTGAGATCTGGGAAAGACCTTAGCTTAGAAAGGCTAAGACCTCTCACTGCATCTGGGGCCATTTCCAGTTGTTCTGTTCTATATCTTGCCACTGAAACCAGATAGCTCCACAGGAGCACAGCACTTCCTCATTTAAACCCAATTCAATTTGCAAGTTACCACATCTCATTCCTGATGTCATGGGCCTCTTCAAGAATGAAGTTCAAATAACAGATGTCATGATCACCATCTTAGTTCTCCTACTCTGAGATGGGATGGTTCCACCCATCTAGATGTGGATTACCAGCAAATTCGATGTCCGTCCTATTTGTTTCTTTATCCAAATAATTGATAAAAAAATCAATTCAAGCCGCACATACAATTGGAGCCCCATTGGCAACCTCCTCTCACATTCACAACTCCTTATATCTGACCATGCAACCAGTTTTGCATCAGTTGGGCTAAATTATCTCCTAATCCAGTTCTCTCCACCACCTCCCCATAGATAATGGGAGATATTTTATCAAAATCTTTGCTAAAATATAGGTAAGCTATATTCTTAGCATTTCTGTCATTTAGTAATCCTCTCAAAAAAGGGACTAGAATAGAAATAAAGACCTACGTATTGATCACTTGTCCAGTGAGCAGAAGTAAGTCTCATTTTATTTTGAAGACTGAGACATTTCTAAAAATGAAAGGACAAAGGATCCATTGGCCATAACACCTTCAATACATCACTTCTTATTCTATCTGAACAAGAGTGACTATTAGGCTGCTCTTGTGTGTGTTAAAATAAGCATCTGAATCTGAAATTCTTATTATGCTTTGGCTACCATCGAATAAGACATTCTCTGGTTTACCGAACAAAGCGATATGAACATTGCTACCATGTGGAACATCCTATAGATGTGAAATGGCCTTTTCTGCTTGAGCCATTGTGGTGACAAAATGTAGATCTTGATTGGTGGTTGAAAAAACTGTGTAGCAACAGCATCCATGATACATGGTTTGAACAACATCACACTGGAAAATAAGCTCACTCATCATACTAGTAGCATTGTTATTAGTATTAATTAGGAGCGATTACTAGTGTTATTAGTAGTACTGCTGTTTATATTACAATAGTATTATTAAGGCTAGTAATAGGAAAATTATAAATTGTTTTACCAATCAATCAATGTTTGTTACCTTATTTTATTTTATGTCAAAGATTTGTTTATCTATTGCTATGAAATGATAAAAATTTTTAATTTTATTTGAATAAAATGTGAGCTGAGAAAAGTATTGCCTAAATTGTTTTATGAAAAATATGGGGAATGGGACAATCTTTTGTGAAAAAAAAAAGAGGAATGAATGATATCGCCACAAAAGTGTTCAGACTCTTGGTCTCATCGGATCCCCTGCTCCTCGATCACTCATTGTCTGTGTGTTTCTTGTTATCTAAATACAGCCTTCCATCTCTTCCTCTCTGTCTTTGCCTAGGCTGTCCCCAAGGATGCTGGGATGCACCATCTCATCTCCACCTCTTATGGTCCGTAGCTTGGGGCAGTGTCACCTCCCATGAGAAGACTTTCCTGGTCTTTCCCACTTCTCAGAGTTCTCTACCTCTTCAAAATTTGTTAGATTTAACTATTGGTTTGTACCTGTTTCCTCCTAGGAACAGGGATGGAATCTTTCTGTATTCTGTCCCTTTTTGGAAGTCCCATTGCAGAATAATGTCTTTAAATTCATACAATAGATACAAAGGAAACCAATTATATTAAACTACATTTATAATAAAAATTTTTAATGAGTTCATGGACCTCAGACTAAGAACATCGGTCCTAGGATAATGTAAGCTCCTTGGGGACAGGGACTATTTTGTTATTGTCTTTGCATTTCCAGTGGCACAGTGCTAGGCACAAAGTAGGTGCCTAACAAATGTTGACTGAATTGACTTAGTCCACTGAAAGGCTCTTCTTGAACAGAGTCATTATGGTCGAGCTCAGAGGCTGTCATATGGATGGATGTACTCATCCCCTCTGCATCTGAGCACTCTCTTTGCTCAAGAGACCTAGGACATACCTGTCAGGAAAATACGCATAAGCCTCATCCTGCTCCAGCACCTGTTTCAAAGACAGTGATCTGGGCCCTTAACAGCATTGACTTCTAGGAAATCCCAATCTACTTCCTCACCTATTGTCTTTCATTATGTTTTAGGAAATTCCCAGGGGTCATGTCTCTTTGTGGTCCTGTGAGCCCCATTCAGACCTCCTCTAAATGGTGAAGCCTTGTGCCACGGGCCCCCTCTCCCCCCCTTTCCTCTCCTCTGGCTTCTCTCAAATTATTCCTTTCTACATTATGCCCCAGGAAGCTACTCTGCCCCACCTACCCAGTCATCCCTGTCTCTCCGCTGGAAGTCTAAATGGTAAAGAAGAAAAGGAGGAAAAGCCCCAAAGAACAGGAGGAAACAGTGAAGGCCCTCTTCCTAATTTTTTTTTTACTGTCCCTATCAGTTTCTCTTTCTTCCTCCCCTCCTCCCATCTCTGTCTCTCTCTGTTTCTTCCTCTGTCTGTCTCTTTGTGTCTGTCCCTGTCTCTCTCTGTCTCTCTCTCTCTGTCTCTCTCTCTGTGTCTCTCTCTCTGTGTCTCTCTGTTTCTCTGTCTCTCTCTGTCTCTCTGTCTCTGTCTCTGTCTCTCTCTCACTGTCTCTCTGTCTCTGTCTCTGTCTCTGTCTCTCTCTCACTGTCTCTCTGTTCTCTGTCTCTCTCTCTCTCTCTCTCTCTCTCTCTCTCTCTCTCTCTCTCTCTCTCTCTCTCTCTCTCTCTGTGTGTGTGTGTGTGTGTGTGTGTGTGTGTGTCCCTCTCTCTCTCTCTCATCTTCTTGGTCCCAAAGAGAAACAATTCAGAGAGATAGTAGGACCAGCAAGGGTGTAAATCATCCACACATGGCCAGAACCAGATCAACTCTCCTCCCCCACCCAGGACCACCCCACCAAGCTGTGCCCAGGATGAGGGACAGAAATGAGAAGAACCCCAGAGAAAGACGTGCACATTCAATGGGGGTGGTTGTCAATTTATCACTTTATCAACCCACATTTCCTAGGTACCTACTAAGTACTAGGCACCCAGCTAGACAAAACTGGGGACAAAGACAAAATTTAGACAGTCTGAACCCTCAAGGAGGTTGCAGGGAGTCAGGGAGGGGTAGAATTCCCAGGTGACTGAGAGGGAATCAGTCGATAAACATCTATTAAGCACCTAGGATGCTCTAGACATGGTGCTAAGTTCTCTAAATGAAAGAAGTGACCTCCAGAATACAGCTGGGCAGGATTCTCAGGAGCCAACATCCCCAGGCCTTATATAAATAATGACCCCCTAAGAATCGGTGATTGTCTTTCCTATCATTGATGGCCCCCATTTGGAGAACACAGGCTAAGACAATGCTGTGTGTCCTGGTGGGAAGAATCAGAGAGAGTGAGAAGCTAAGGGGGGACTTCCAAAAAGCCAGTTTAGGCTGGTCATCAGGGAAAGAATCCCACCAGTGAGAGTCTTCTGGTGGGCTGCCTCCAAGGGTGGCAAGCACCTTTCATTAAGTGTTTGCCACAGAACCGTGCATGGGTCCAGTGCCTCGGAGGACTCAGACAAGAGCTATGTTACAGGGGTCATGCTGCCTCTAATCTATTGCCACATTTCATTGACCTCTATATGCTGATTACTACTAATTACTCAGAGTTGGTGGCTTTGTAGAGACATTGATCATTGTAATTATTTTTCAAGACAAAAACCGGATTGGCTCCTCTCTCCAGAGAATTCCACCAGAGAGCTCGGTAGGCACAGTGTGAAGACTGCAGAGGGCTCTGAGCTAACAGCATAGCCCAGGATTATTAAATCCTGATGTCTGCTGACATGCCCTTTGAACCTTATATTGAACTTGGCATGTCCCTACTCCATGCCAAGTGCAAAGGTTGCTTGGAAAAGGGAGTCCATTCCATTCCATCTTAAGAAGTGAACTCTAGGTGACCCAAAGGGAAAGGAGAGATACCCCACGACTGTAGCCAATTATAAGCAATCAATTCAACAAGTCATCATGAAGCTCCTTCCCCAAACCTGGCCCTGCACTAGCACTGGAATACCAGGACAAAAAGGAAACCGACTATGCACTCAGGAATCTTAACATTGAGCAAAACAGCATCACATATACAACACCAGTCCTGGAATGCTAGCCAGTATTTACAAAGTGCAACTATGTGAAACGGTGAATGGAGTGCAGGGCATGGAGTCCAGAAGTCCTGAGGTCAAATCCTGCCTCAAAGACTTACCACCTTTTTGACCCTGGACAAGTCACTTAACCATGCTGTTCCTCAGTTTCCTCATCTGGAAAATGGAGATAATAATAGCACCTGTGTTACAGGTTTTTGGTGAGGGTCAAATGAGATAATGTGTGTAAACTAACTATTTTGTTAACCACAAAGTGCTTTAGAAATGATTGTCATTTATAGTATTGTTAAAGACATTTGAGGATGTTTTTGATGCTCTTATTAATATACCTGGCACAGGAGTCAGCCATGGCAAAGGCTGGGGAATGGAGCACTGTGTGGGAAGACCAGTGAGTCAATGCAAAAGAGTGACTCAGGCCCCAGGAACAGTGAAAAAAGAAGTCTAATCATTATTGATTAGAGAAATGCAAATCAAAACAGCTCTGAGGTACCACAGCACACCTATCAGATTGGCCAGCATGAGAAAACAAGAAAATGATAAATGTTGGAGAAGATGTGGGAACATTGGAACACCAATGCATTGTTGGTGGAGTTGTGAACTGATCCAACCATTTTGGAGAACAATTTGGAACTATGCCCAAAGGGCTATAAAAATGTGCATACCCTTTGACCCAGCAATACAACTCCTAGGTCTGTATCCCAAAGAGATCGTACAAATGGGAAAAGGACCCACATGTACAAAAATATTCAAAGCAGCTCTTTTTGTGGTGGAAAAGAATTGGAAACTGAGAAGATGCCCATCAATTGGGGAATGGCTGAGCAAGTTGTGGTATATGGATGTAATGGAATACTATTGTGCTATAAGAAATGATGAAGAGGATGACTTCAGAAAAACCTGGAAAGACTTATATGGTCTGATGCTGAGCAAAGTGAGCAGAACCAAGAGAATGTTGTTCACAATAATAGCCACATTGTGCGATGACTAATACTGATAAACTGAACCCTTCTCAGAAATACAAGGATCTAAGACATCTCCAGAGGCCTCGTGATGGAAACTGCTGTCCACATCCAAAGAAAGAACTATGGAAGTTGAATGGTTATCATGTTTTTTTTTCTCTTCTGTTGAGTTTTGTTTCCTCTTTCTAATGGTTCCTCCTATTAGTTTTAATTTTTAATTACAACTTCACTAATGTGAAAATATGTTAATAGGAATGTAAATGTATAGCCTATATCAGATTGTGCACCATCTTGGGGAGGAAGGGGGAGAAAAATTTTAAACTTTTTTTTTAATTTAAAGCATATGGAAGTGATTGTTGATAAATCAAAATAAATTAATAAAATTTTTAAAAAAAGAAGTCTAGATGTGAGTGGTAAGAAAAGGAAGACTCTATGTAATGAAACTTAGTCCTCATAGACTGAAAGCTCCCTTCAGCAGAGGCCCTGAGCCTCTGGAAAACCAAAGAAGGATGCCCATTCAAATGAGAATGGCCAGGTAGCATAGTGGGTAGAGCCCTGGACTAGTAGTCATGGAGACCTGAGATTGAATCCTGCCTGTAACACTTTCTAGCTCACCCTGAGAAAGTCACCTAACTTCTTATCTGCAGGCTCAGTTTTCCCATCTGCAAAATGGGGGGAATAATAGCACCTACTTCACAGGGCAATTGTGAGGGCCACATGGGATAGGTATGTAAACAGCTTTGCTAAATTTAAAGTGCTACAACATGACTAATGTGGAAATATGTCTAATAGGATTGTACCCGTATAGCCTATATCAGATTGCACGCTGACTTGGGAAGGGGACAGGGAGAAAAAAATTTGGAACTCCAAATCTTATAAAAGTAAATGTTGAAAACTATCTTTGGGGGGCAGCTAGGTGGTGAAGTGGATAGAGCACTGGCCATGGATTCAGGAGGACCTGAGTTCAAATCCGGCCTCAGACACATAACACTTACTAGATGTGTGACCCTGGGCAAGTCACTTCACCCCATTGCCTAGCCAAAAAAAAAAAAACAACTATCTTTGGATATCTTTGGAAATAATTGAAAAAAATGAAATACTATTAAGGGAAAAAAATAAATTTAAAGTTCTATAGAAATATGAACTGTTAGAATTATGAATCAGAGATTACAAACCTTAGGGTAGGATGTATCAAAGGACCTTAGTTACCCACACCAAGGAGCTTAGCAGTATATAGACTTCTGGGGCTAGAGTCAGGAAGATCTGAGTTCAAATCTGATCTCACTTACTGTGTGACTCTGGTCAGTCACATAATCCATTTGCCTCAGTTTCCTCTTCTGTAAAATGCAGATAATAACAGCAGCCGCCCGCAAGGTTGTTATGAGAATCAAATGAAATAATATTTGTAAAGCACTTAGCACAGTGCATGGTACAGATTAAATACTACATAAATGTTGCTAGTGTAACCATTATTATAATAATAATTATTATATGGCAAATATAGTAAAGGGATGCTCCCCCTTGATTGTGAAATAGGTGAAATTCCAAAATTCTCCATGTTTACCACATTCTGTTTCCCTACCCACCGGTATTAGAACATCAGAGATGTTTCCACTCCCCACATTTTTTGTTGTTGTTTTTACCATCAGTTACGTGTGTCACTTATTTTAAAGAACTTTGAGGGGTGGAAGCTTTGCTATGGAAATGACTCAGTCTGATTTGTAGGTGGTGTAAGTGGCTGCCTCTTCTTCTTCTCCTTCTTCTTCTTCTTCTCTTCTTCTTCTTCTTCTTCTTCTTCTTCTTCTTCTCCTTCTCCTTCTCCTTCTTCTCCTTCTCTTCTTCTTCTTCTTCTTCTTCCTTCTCTTCTTCTTCTTCTTCATCTTCTCCTCCTTCTCCTCCTTTTCTTCTTCCTCTTCCTCCTCCTTCTCCTCCTCCTTCTCCTCCCCCTTCTTCTCCTTCTCATTCTCCTTCTCTTGCACATCCTATTGAACACCACACCAGCTGACAGCTGAAAGTGGTCCCTCAACTTGAGCTAGAGACTAAGTTACTTAGGAGAGTGAGAAGCTTCCTGTGAACACATAGAACCTCATAGGACCTGGGTTCAAGTCTGACTCTGGCATTTAATTGTTATGTGACCTTGGACAAGTCACTGTAATCTCTGGGAGCTTCAGTTTCCTCATACAGAATGGACTTGATTGTCTTTAAGGACCCTCCAAGAGCTAAATCTATGATTCTGTGATCTCACATGTTAAAGGGACGTGGCTAGCCAAGGGGCATAAAGCTGGGGCAGTGGATAGGGTAAAGAGTGATAATAACAGATCTGGGTATTCCATAGCTCCTTCTATGCCCCTCTTATCCACTTCCCTCTCAAGCCCCATGACATCCATCATGTGTCTTGGGCACCCACCTATTTCTGACACTGAGGACACAGAGTGAATGAGTTTTTTTTTTTTTATTAACATTAACTTTCATGGAAAAGAATTGTATGGAATGTTAGAGTTGGAAAGGGCTTCAGCGAGCATCTCCTTATTTCACAGATAATGGTAAGATCTCATTTGATGGCACTAACCAATTTGCAAAGCACTTTGCCAATAAGGACACTATGAGGTAGGTAATGCAAAAGTTAGGATTCCCCTCTCACAGGTGAGGAAACTCAAGCTCAGAGAGTCATAGCATCACTGAGTCTTTCTAGCCTGACCAGTTTCTGAACAGGAATCACTCTTACAGTGTTTCCAAAGAGTATCCAGCCAGCCTTCCTCATTCCTGCCAAGGACCAGCCTACCCTAGACCTTGGTGAAGCATTTTTCGTCTTGGGGGTGGGATTTGTTTTTAGCTTTGTCACATCAATTGGATTTTTTTTATTCAAGAGATACAACTTATTTTTTATTAAATCTCCCCCACCTAGTTGCTTAGCAGAATCAAATAATTTAAGAGCTAAAAGAGTCTTCTGTACCCCTGACCCCCAGGAAGCAAGGAAACAGGGAGGGTCCTCCACATATGCAGAGCAAGGCCAGAGGTCCAAGGCTGTCATGGCCAATGGAGAGGTTTCCTGACCTAGTTCTCAGTACTCCACTAATGACAGACAGGTGGGTATGGATAGACCTTCTGGCTCACTCTCCTGCCTCCTTGAGGTTTAGAATGGCAGAATAAGATGGGAGAGGTAATTGCTAAAGGAGAAAGCCCCTGGATTCGTGGTCACAGGCCCTGGGTTCAAACCCTGGCTTCACTATTCACTCCCCGAGTAACCTTGAGCAAAGCATCCCTGCTTTTTGCCCTTTGTTTTTTGTCATCAGTATAATTCAGGATAATCAGAGTAAATGTTCCTGAGGCTCCCTGACCTCTAAATCTTCTGATAAGGAGCAAATTTAAGGTGTTACCTTCCAGACGTGTTGAAGATGAGAAGAGCACTAAGGCTGTTATGTGACAGCTCCACAACCAGACAGACAGATAGATAGGGAAACAGATAGAGAGGTACAAAGACAGATATATGCAGAAATAGCTAGATACAGAGATAGACAGACATTGCCTTATAATATAGTTTAAGATCTGGTACTGCTAAACCTCCTTCCTTTACATTTTTTTTCATTAGTTCCTTTGATAGTCTTGACCTTTTGTTCTTCCAAATGAATTTTGTTATTATTTTTTCTAACTCAGTAAGATTTTTTTGAAAAAGAGATAAAGATAGACACAGAGATAGAACAGATAGACAGACAGACACAGATAGATAGATGGATAGAAGGCCAGATAGATGATAGAGATAGATAGATGAAAGATAGGTACAGAGATAGATCAATGATCAGTAGGTGGTTAATAAATATAAATATAGATGATATATGACAAATGGTTAATAGATGCAGATAATAGATAGATGATAGAGATAGATGAAAGATAGAGAGATAGATGGATGATAGGTAGACAGATGGATAATAGATAGATATAGATGATATATGGCAGATAGGTAGTAGATATAGAGATAAATAGAGAGCTGATATAGAGATAGATAAGGGATGGATAAATAGATCTGTAACTAAATTTTAAAAATTGTGTGTGTGACCTGCAGAACTGGCCAATAAGGGCCCAGGCCCTCCCCTTCATCAATATCCCTGTGGAGGGAGGCATGATGAGCCTACTTGGGTGGTAAGACGGAGGGTTCATTCCTCCCTGTTTCAGAGCAGGCTCAGACATCCTCTGTCTGTTTTCTGTCAGCTATCAGCTACTGTATGGTGACAAAAGCCTCTTAATCGATTGCTGAGCTGGAACTGAGTGTGCATACCAAAAATCCAAGCTTTCAGACTTCCCTAATAGCTTTTGAATGATGGACAAAGAAATGCTGCAGACCACTGGGTAGAAGGGGTCAGCTAGTCAACATTTATTAGCACAAAAAGAGGTAAAAGACAGTCCCTGCCCTCAAGGAACTTACAACCCAATAGGAGGCGCAACATGCAAACTATGAACAAATACGATATATCCAGAATAAATTAGAAATAATCAACAGCAGGAAGGCATTATTAGGGGGATGGGAAAAGCTTGCCATAGAAGGTGAGATTTTATCCAGGACTTATAGGAAGACAGGACAGATGTGAGGTGGACATGAGGACAGACAACATTCCAGACGTGGGAGACTGCCAATGGAAAGTTCTGGAGTTGAGAGAAGAGTGTCTTGTTTGAGGAATTCCAAGGAGGCCAGGGTCACTGGATCCCAGAATACCTGGGGGTGAGAGGTGTAAGAAGGCTGGATAAATAGGGGGAGAGCAGGTTATGAAGGGCTTTGAATGTCAAACAGAAGATTTTCTATTGCTTCCGGGAGTGATAGGGAGCCACTGAAGTTGAGCAAGGAGGGAGATAACATTATTAGACCTTTGATTAAGGACAATCACTTTGACAACTGCATGGAGGATGAACTGGAGTGAAGCAGGCAGACACCCCACCCCCAGAAGCTCTTGCCATAGTCCAGGTATGAGGTGATGAGGGTCTGTACCAAGTCAGGGGCCAGGTCACAGGAGAGAAGAGGGCTATTAGAGAGATGCTGCAGAGGTGAAATCGACCAGAGATGCTGCAAAGGTGAAGTGGACAGGTCTTGGTACCATGTTGGATATGGAAAGAGTTAAAGACAGTGAGGAGTTGAGGATGACACCTAGGTTGGGAGCCTGAGGAACTGGGAGAAGAATGTTGCCCTCTACAGTAATAGGAAAGGCAGAAGTAGGGCAGAGGGTTTAGGGGGACAAATAATGAGTTCCATTTTGGACATGTTGAGTTTAACATATCTACTGGACACAGAGTTCAAGATGTCCAATACGCAGTTGGAAATGCAAGACTAGAGGTAAGCAGAGAAGTTAGGACTGTGTAAGTAGATTTAAGAATCATCAGCATAGAGATGATAGTTGAATCCATTAGAGCTTATGAGATCACTAAATGAGAAGCAGAGTAAATATAGTGGGGGAAAAAAGGAAGGAGACAATTCAGTTAAAGCCAAAGGTCTGATTTGAACCCAGATTCTCCTTACTCTGGGTCTAGGCAGCATATTGCACTCCAAAGGTCCACAACATGGCCTGGCAACAGAAGAATAAAGCCATAGGTGCTAAAACACAGAATGGACTGAGCTTCACTAGAATTGATAAGGTCAAGAAAAGGGACCCTTTTGAGTTATCAATTGCTAAATTTTACCATAATGAAGAGAAAGGTAATTTTCATCACAGGGGCAGAGGACGTTTCATTTCCCAGTGACATTTTGGGAGCCATGGGTTCATTGATATTATAAGCAGATTCCGCAGGCAGAGCTGGAAACATGAGATGTTTTCCATAGAAACAAAAAAAGGTCATGCTTACTTATTCATCAGAATGATTTAACTTGGGCTCCAAGATCACAAGGCTGCTCACAGGCATCTTGGATATGCCTCTGAGCCCTTGTGCCCTGGGCAAGGCACCTCCCCTCTCCAGGCCTTAGTTTCCTTCTTTGTGAAATGAGAAGGTTTCACTAGTTTAATAAACCAATCAATCTTTGTTAAACACCTACTATGTGCTAGCTACTGTACTAAGTGGTGATGATACAAAAAGTGGTAAAGGACAATCCCTGTCCTCAAGGAGCTTACAGTGTAATGGAGGAGACAATGTGGAAACAGATATGTGCAAAGCAAGCTATCCATAGGATAAGTAGGAAATGATGAACAGAGAGAATACACTAGAATTACCAGGGACTAAGAAAGGCTTCCTGAAGAAGGTGGGACTTTAGCTGGGGCTTAAAGGAAGCCAGGGAAGCCAAGAAACAGGAGGGGGGAGAGTATTCCAGGCATGGGGGACAACCAGAGAAAATGCCCAAAGCTGAGAAATCAAATGTGTTGTTCATAAGACAGCCATGAGGCCAAGGTCACTGAATCTAAGAGCATGTGTTGGGGAGTGAGGTGGAAGAAGACCGGGAGGGGAGAGGGCAGGTTATGAAGGGCTATGAACACCAACCGAAGCATTTTCTATTGGATCCTGGAGGCCATAGGCAGCCACCGCAGTTTGTTGAACTGGAGATGGGGGAGTGACATTGGATTTGTGCTTTAGGAAAATCAGGAGATTTAAGGATCATGAAGTTAGGGAAGTTGATCCCTAAGGCCCCTTTGGAGGGACCAGACATCCTTTTCTGTCTTCCAGGGACCTTCATGAGATTCCTCTTGGTGCAGCTCCCTCCAAGCTGGACTCACAGTTTCCATGCCCTTGTATATTTCCAAAACGGCCTCTCCTCCGGGTGTCTAGTTCATCCTCAGGGCATCTCTGAGCTCTGAATTCTAATGCTGGTTCAACCACTGCTGCCATGGGAACTCTGCCACAGTTTTGATTCCTTTCAGGTTTAGCTCGTACCAGGTGGATGCTGAGGTGCCTTCTAATGCTCATGGTTGGTGATGCTTAAATTCTGAGGATTCTCTCAGCCCTCTGAATTCATACTGTGGTATGAATAGGCACTACGGTATGTCAAAAGAGAATGAGTCTGCAATTAGAAGACCTGGGGTTCCATCTTTGCACCTGTGACCCTGAGCAAACATTTCCCTTCTCTAAGACTCAATTTACACATCTTTTAAATGAGGTTCTTGAGCGCCATGATATCTGAGGTTCAAACTGGCTCTTGGCTTTTCTCCATTTGTTCCTAAGAGCTAACATCTTGGTTTAAAACCAACCAACAGCATATTCTAGTTGAAAGCATATGTTTATAACTATTCATGATCTGTAATCCAGGGGCTGGGCAAAGAGCTCATAAATAAAGCAAAGCCAATAAGAGCAGGAAGTTAAAACACTTAGTGTTGATTAAAAGGTCTGCCCGAGGACTCACCACCGAGGGAAAAGGTAGAGGAAGAGAAGCAGAGCCTAGAAGGCCTAAATGGCTGCTGGGATGGCTGTTGTCCTCCATTCCTGAAGAGGACTAAAATGACCTCAGTATGTTAGAGTCAAGTTGCAATGCATCCCTGCGGCTGATGAGACCAATATGAGCTTGGAATGCTCTGCCCCAGGTCAGGCACAAATAGTCCATGGGAACATTTCCTGTGAATTCTCTAAATTTGTGAGTCTAACTTTTCTCTTAAGCTACTTCAATGCTGCTTAGCTCATAGAGCACAGCAACTTCTCCGGTGTAGACATACCATGCTGGGTGGAGTGCTAGTGTCACCCATGTCACACAATCAATTCCAAAGTTCTTAAGGGAGACCTTGAAAGTGTCCTTATATTGCTTCTTCTGATCACCATGCGAGGGCTTGCTCTCACTTGCTGCTGGGATAAAACAGCAGCAGAGGAATTAACCCAGGCTGTCTCCTACATCCCACACCAGCCACAATGCCTGGTCATCTCTCCCACTTCCTGCATGTTGTGAAGGCAGGTTCTCAACTGATAGACTCACCTCCAGAACCCTCTCTGTGCTCCCAAATAGGAAGCAAACACAATTGTTCTGCTCCACTGGTGCCAGTCAAGGCTGGTGCTGTACAGACACCTGACAAGGACATTTAAGAGAGAATTTGCACTGAAAATGAGTTTTTGAGATTGGCCTTTATCTGTACTGTAAATTTTTTAAAAGCCCTTCAAAGAATTCAAATTTTTAAACACTTAACTTTTCTTCAGGAAGACAGCATGGCCCAGTGGAGAAAGGGCCAAGCTGGGAATCAGGAAGACTTGGGTTCAAGTGTGCCTTGGACACAACCCAGGTGTGGGGCCCTGGTAACTCAGAACCCTGGACAACTCCCTAAGATTCTAAGTTACAGACCAGATGCTAGGCCACACTGGTGAAGGGAATTCTACCCCAGAAGTTCTGTGGATTGGTAAAGCCACAAGTCTAGACCAAAAAGATAAACAAAACAAAACCATTTCCTATCCATTTAATATTGTGGGGGCCGGGGCAGAATGAAGATTCTCTCATCTGGATTCTCCCCATTAGCTTGTAATGTCTTCAATCAAAGTTGCAATCTAATTGATAGTTCTTGGTCATCTTCAAATTTGGGGGTGGTGGAAAAGGTCCCCCAAAAGCTTCCCTCAGGCCAAAACAACAGATCTGAGAAAACAGGACCCATTCCTCCAGGGACAGAACAATTCTTAGTTCAAGGAAGTGGTTTTTCTTCCAAAGCCTGACTCTTCTGTCCTTGCAGCTTTAGAGTGCGAAAAAGCATGCAGTTGGGGTCAGAAGATCTGGGTATACTATGTGGCCAAGTTAAGTTTCTTCTCACTCCAGTCAATCCGAAAGTAATTTTCTTTCATTGAAGATCTAATGGTGTCACCCCACTATTCAATAATCTCCACTGATTTCCTGTTGCCCTAAAATAAAATATAATTTTGGTTTAGCTTTTAAAGCCCTGCACATTCTGATCCCAACATACTTCCCCAGCTTTATCAAACATACTCCTTTACTGACCTATTCTTTACGCCCTGCATATGGTATGTCAGCTCCCATTTCTAGGCCTTTGGACTGGTCACCCCCTCCCATATCTGAAATACACTGCCTCATCACTTCTAATTCTTGGAGAAGATACAGATGTGATTAACAGCAGCACAGACACACACACACACACACACACACACACACACACACACACACACACCAGTACAGAGGGAATTGGCTTTGCACTTCCATTTCAAGGTGCAGCTCAATCAGTACCTTCCATAGGAAACCCTTCTCTATCCCTAACTACAGGCATCCTCCCTGAGAAGCTATGTGTGTGTGTGTGTGTGTGTGTGTGTGTGTGTATGTGTGTGTATGTATATATGTGTATATATATATGTATGTATATATGTAGGTATGTGTATATATGTGTATATATGTATATATATGTATATATGTGTATATATGTACATATGTATGTATATGTTATAATGTTAGCTTATAGTTAACTATGAATTTATTTGTATTTATTGCCTTTAAATTTACACTGTATGCACTCATCTAGCTTCCCAATGTCTTCCCCATTAGAACCTTTTGTCATCTTTGCATCCATCCCTAGCACCTAGGCACAGTGCCTGGCTCGTAGTGGGTACAGAATAAATGTTTGATTATGAAATGCAAAATGGATAACTTTGATTACATTTTAAATTGAAAAGATTTTGCATAAACAAAGCCAATACAACCAAGATGAGAAGGAAAGTAGAAAATTGGGAAAGAATTTTTATAAACAGTGTGTCTGATAAGGGCCTCATTTCTAAAATATATAAAGAAGTAAGTCAAATTTATAAGAATACAAGTCATTCTCCAATTGATAAATGGTCAAAGGATATGAACAGACAGTTCTCAGATGAAGAAAATAAAGCCATCTATAGTCATATGAAAAAATGCTCCAAATCACTATTGATTAGAGAAATTCAAATCAAAACAACTCTGAGGTACCACATCACACCTATCAGATTGGCCAACATGACAAAACAGGAAAATGATAAATATTGGAGAAGATATGGGAAAACTGGAACACTAATACATTGTTGTGGAGTTGTAAAATGATCCAAACATTTTGGAGAGCAATTTGGAACTATGCACAAAGGGCTATAAAAATGTGCATACCCTTTGATCCAGCAATAGCACTTCTAGGGCTATATCCCAAAGAGATCATACAAATGGGAAAAGGACCCACCATGTACAAAAATATTTATAGCAGCTCTTTCTGTGGTGGCCAAGAATTGGAAATTGAGAGGATGCCCATCCAATGGGAAATGGCTGAACAAGTTGTGGTATATGAATGTAATGGAATACTATTGTGCTATAAGAAATGATGAGCAGGCAGACTCCAGAAAAACCTGGAAAGACTTGTATGGACTGATGCTGAGTGAAGTGAGCAGAACCAGGAGAACGTTGTACACAGTGACAGCCACGTTGTGCGAAGAGTAATATTGAAAGACTTAACCCTTCTCAGAAATACAAGGATCTAAGACATATCCAAAGGCCTCATGATGGAAAATGCCATCCACATCCAAAGAAAGAACTATGGTGTTTGAATGCAGATCAAAGCAGACTATTTACTATTTTTTTTCTTCTTTTGAGTTTTGTTTCCTCTTTCTGACGGTTCTTCCTATTGGTTCTAATTCTTCCTTACAACATCACTAATGTGAAAATATGTTTGATAGGAATACACACATATATATAGCTTATATCAGATTGTGCACTGTCTTGGGAAGGGAGAGGGGAGGGAGGGGGAGAAAAATTTAAACCTCAAAAGCTTATGGAAGTGATTGTTGATAATTCAAAATAAATTAATAAATTTAAAAAAAACTAAAAAAAAAAGTTTCTGGTTAATTGATATGACCCTGGGTGAGTCACCTACTCTCTCTGAGCCTCAATTTCCTCCTCTAGTAAGTGAGGACAGTAGCCCTTGCACTACCTCCTCCACAGTAAGGCTGTCATGAGGACACAAGAGGCTTTGGAAAACATGCTATAAAATAAAAAAGTTATTTTAAATGTCCATTGATTGATTATGATTATAATTAGGTCAATTGGGGAAAAAAATCATTGGGTGGCTTTTATAGTCCCTTTTAGAGACCTTGAAAACATAGGGTTTCACATAACCAAATGTCCTTTCAGCATTCTCTGGGAATCACACCCTTCCTGTCCCTTGTGGCTTCTCCCCAGGAGTCCTCTGGCATCTATCAAATGACTCCTTGAAAATGGGCCACTGTGAGGGGTCGGAGCCAAGATGGCAGAGTGAAAGCAGTGACTTAGTTGAGCTGTCCCCCAAGCCCTCCAAATACCTATAAAAATGGCTCTAAACAAATTCTAAAGCAGCAGAACCCACAAAAAGACAGAGTGAAGCAAATTTCCACCCCAAGACAGTCTGGATGATTGATTGGAAAGGTATATCTTGCCATGCTGGTAGAGAAGCACAGTTTAGCATGGGCGCACAGGCCGCAGCAAACCTGGAGCAGGCCTCAGAGGACTTAATCTTGGGCAGCTGTGGTAGCTTCCAGACCTCTCAACCTACAAACACCAAAGACAACTGAGAAGGTCAGTGGGAAAAGTTTGTTTCTGTGGTGAGAGAGGAGCTAGGTCAGAGCCAGTTCCAGAGTGCAGAATGCAGAGCGTGGGCACAGGGGCAGTGGCTTCATCCTGACTGAAGGGGAATCCAGAGGCTGATCAGAGAGGGATTTCAGGGATTTCTTTGCCGTGCTGAGGAAGGAATCTCTTGCTTTGCCTGTGTTTGGATCTGGGTCACAGTTCTGGGCAGGGGTGCTGGGGCGAGGAGGAGAGCTGGCGTGTTGGAACTTGTAGTGGCAGTAGAGAGGAAAACTTCCTCACAGTCCCATGACAGAAAGGAGTGCTTGTGGTCACTAGTAGACCAAAGCACAGGCCAGGAAAGGAGTAAACACCTCACCTCTTATACCACATTGCAAGAACTGAAAATTTACAGGTCCCTACAAGAACCTCTGAAAATAGCTGTATAAACCCCTGAAACCTTGGGACAGTACATTCTCCACATTGGAAGCAGACTCTACCTTAACAAAGATTTTAAAAATCAAGTAATTGGCTGGGATCATGAGCAAGCAGCGCAAAAAGAGTCAGACTATATTATCTTATTTTGGTGACAAAGAAGATCAAAATATACAACCAGAAGAAGACAACAAAGTCAAAGCTCCTACATCCAAAGCCTCCAAGAAAAATATGAATCAGTCCTAGGCCTTGGAAGAGCTCAAAAGGGATTTTGAGAAGCAAGTAAGGGAAGTAGAGGAAAAACTGGGAAGAGAAATGAGAGTGATGCAAGAAAATCATGAAAAACAAGTCAACAGCTTGCTAAAGGAGACCCAAAAAATACTGAAGAAAATAACACCTTAAAAAATAGCCTAACCCAAATGGCAAAAGAGGTCCAAAAAGCCAATGAGGAGAAGAATGCCCTAAAAACCAAAATTGGCCAAATGGAAAAGGAAGTCCAAAAGATTACTGAAGAAAATACTTCCTTAAAAATTGGAATAGAACAATTGGAAGATAGTGACTTTATGAGAAATCAAGACACTGTAAAACAAATCCAAAAGAATGAAAAAATAGAAGACAATGTGAAATATCTCATTGGAAAAACAACTGACCTGGAAAATAGATCCAGGAGAGAGAATTTAAAAATTATTGGACTATCTGAAAGCCATGATCAAAAAAAGAGCCTAGACATCATCTTTCAAGAAATTATCAAGGAAAACTGCCCTGATATTAGAACCAGAGGGCAAAATAGAAATTGAAAGAATCCACAGATCTCCTCCTGAAAGAGATCCCCAAAGGAAAACTCCTAGGAATATTGTAGCCAAATTCCAGAGTTCCCAGGTCAAGGAAAAAATATTACAAGCTCCCAGAAAGAAAATTCAAGTATTGTGGAAACACAATCAGGATAACACAAGATTTAGCAGCTTCTGCATTAAAGGACCGTAGGACATGGAATATAATATTCCGGAGGGCAAAGGAGGTAGGATTACAACCAAGAATCACCTACCCAGCAAAACTGAGTATAATCCTTCAGGGGAAAAAATGGTCATTCAGTGAAATAGAGGACTTTCAAGCATTCTTGATGAAAAGACCAGAGCTGAATAGAAAATTTGACTTTCAAATACAAGACTCAAGTGGAACATGAAGAGGTAAACAGGAAAGAGAAATCATAAGAGACTTATTAAGGTTGAACTGTTTACATTCCTGCATGGAAAGATGATATTTATAACTCATGAGACCTTTGTCAGTATTAGGGTAGTTGGAGGGAAAAAATTATATGTATAGATAGATAGTAGATAGATAGTAGATAGATAGATAGATAGATAGATAGATAGATAGATAGATAGAGGCACAGGGTGAGTTGAAGATTAAGGGGTCATATCTGGAGAATAAAATTAAGGGATAAGAGAGGATTATACTAGGAGAAGAAGAAAGGGGGAGGTAGAACGGGGTAAATTCTCTCACAAAAAAAAAAAAGAAAAGGTTCTTACAGTGGAGGGGAAATGGGGAAAGGTGAGAGGGAATGAGTGAATCTTATTCTCATAGGATTTGGCTTAAGGAGGGAATAACATACACATTCAATTGGGTATGGAAATCTGTCTTACCCTACAGGAAAAAGGGGGAGAAGGGGACAAGAGAGCAGGGGGATGATAGAGAGGAGGGCAGATTGGGAAAGGGGTAATCAGAAGCAAATACTTCTGAGGAGGTCAAAAGAAAGAATAGAATAAATGGGGGGCAGGATAGGATTAAGGGAAATAGAGTTAGTGGAAGTGTTTTGCATAACTGCACATGTATAACCTATATTGTTTGCCTTTTCAATGAAGGTGGGTGGGGAGGGAGGAAGAGAGAAAATTTGAAACCTAAAGTTTTAAAAACATATGTTTAAAAAAAAGTGTTTTCACCTGCTACTGAGAAATAAGAAATACAGGAGATGGCGTATGGAAGTCTATCCTGCCCTACAGGAAAATAGTAGGGGAAGGGGATAAGAGAAGGGAGGGAGAGAGATAGAAGAGAGGACAGACTAGGGGAAGGGGTATTCAGAATGCATGCCATCTTGGGGTGGGGAGAGGGGCAAAATGGGGTGAAAATTTGGAACTCAAAATCTTATGGAAGTAAATGTTGAAAAGTAAAAATAAAAAAAAAATTTGTAAAAAAAAAAAGGAAAAGAAAAGAAAATGGGCCAGTGGATCCCACCAGGAGCCCCTGTGGTAGAGTAGCTCCTGTCCTAAAGTGTCTGAGTTTTAATGATCTGCAAGGGGGTATAATATCTACACTGCCCTGCAGGGGCTGCTCTGTTTGAGCCACAAGCCCTGCCTGGTCACTTAGACTTTGTAGGGCATACCTGGGATAGCTCTTTTCACACTACCCAGAAGAGAACACCCAGCCTCCAGATAAATGCCTAGGCACTCCTCTCCATGCCCATCCCCTCTCCTTCAGGCTCAAAAGGCCTCATGAATTTTCACTTGATTAATTTAGCTTGGATTAACCCTTTGGTGGCCAGCTCCTCTTTTAACTAGGGAATGAATTGAACTTTCCCCTCAAAAATCTCATTGATCTAAGATTAGTTGCTCAACTCTCAAAAATCTCCCAGATCCGGAAGTCATCTCTCATGATTGAGATCACCAGATTTTGCCACCAACGGGCCACCCATCATGTCAGAGAAACATTCCGTACTTTCTCCTGGCATTGGGAAGGAACCAGAGGATTCTGACCACTGCCTCTCCCATATTGCCTGACGTCACCTGATATGCCTCTTCTTCTCTGAGGTTCCTTCCTCCTGCTGACACCCCTCATGCTTCTCCTTCAATGCTTTCTGGGTAAAGTTCTCTTTTAAAGCTTCAGAGATTGCTGCATTTCACCTCATTTCAATGTCTGATCTTGTGACACTGGGGATTCTGAAAGGCTATGCCAGCCAAGTGCAAGTGCCATGCTAAGAAGACATTGAGTATGACCCCAGACTGAGTATACTTGCCAAAGATGAGCCCAGCTAGGTAGAGAGAGGCTCAGCACTGAGAGACTGGCTACCTGGCAATAAGGTTTTTATTTTTTTATTTTTGGCAACTCACGAAATGATGATAAATGAAATGGACTAATAATAATAAAAATAATGTAAGTAATAATAGCTAACATTTATAGAGTGCTTTAAGGACAGCAAAGCAAACAACTCTGTGAGGTAGAGGCCGCCGAGTAGAGGCCGTGAAGGACAGTAATGGGGTGATTCCCAGAGAATGCAGAAAAGACATGAAACCCCTTTGTTTTCAAGGTGCCTGAAAGAGACTAGAATAGCGCCCTTGTGTTCTTTTTTCTAAGGTACTTAATTATAACTTTGATCAGTTATTATCCCCATTTTACAGATGAAGAAACTGAGACTCAAAAAGGTGCACTATGTGACTTACTCTGGGTCATGCCATTAGTAGGTAAATAGGGCAGGATTCAAACTGAGATCTTCCAGATTCCTAGACCAGAATTCTATTATAATTATTAAAATGTGCAATTTGCAGACTTATTCAGAGACCCTATCTGGTCAGGACATTCCTTTCTTCCATTTCACTTCAGGCATTTAGTCATGTCCAGCTCTTCATGACCCCATGGACCACAGCACACCAGGCCCTTCTGTTCTCCACTATTTCCCAGTTTGTTCAAGCTCACGTTTGTTGACTCCATGACACTATCTGTCCATCTCATCCTCTGCCATTCCATTTTCCTTTTGCTTTCAATTTTTCCCAACATCGGGGTCTTTTCCCATAAGTCCTGTCTTCTCATGTGACCAAAGTAATCAAGTTTCAGCTTCAGTATCTGACCTTTCAGTGAATAGCCTGAATTTTCTTTAAGTTTTGACTGATGTGACCTCCTCGCTGTCCAAGGGACTCTCAAAAACCTTCTTCAGCACCACAATTCAAAAGATCCTGGAGCCCTCAGCTTCACCTCTCCCTACATTCATTGACATGGAAACTGAGCCAACAGTGCTCCTGTATTTACTATTCGTCTGAATATCCCATTATAATAGAACAAAACTAAATGGAGACTGGACCAAGCACAGGGGTGTGAAGACATGCACCCCCATTCACCTCCCGCCTCCCATTGCCTGCCCAGAGCTGGGGCCAGGGGAATCCTAAACACTCCTGCTGACAGATCCTGGGGAAGGGAGGGCCAGAGGTGTTTGCTCCCTGCTTCCAGACAATCTCCTAAAAAAGGGAAAGTGGAGAGATTGTAAGTGACTTTCATTCCCCATCTCAGATTCGTGGACTGAAAGGAAAATGTGTTTCTCCAGCTCACCAGAAAGAGACAGAGACAGAGATAGAAAGAGAGAAAGAGAGAGACAGAAAGACAGAGAGAGAGGGAGAAGAGAGAGACAGAGACAGAGAGACAAATACAGAGACAGAAAGATAGAGACAGGCAGAGTCACAAGAACTGACACTGGTGAGGAAACTGAGGCTTGTAGAGGGAAGTGACTTGCCTGCAGTCACACAGCTAATTGTAATTAATAACAACAGTTGATATTTACGTAGCACTTACCACGTTCTAGGCCCTGGGCTAAGCACTTTACAATTATTATCTCATTTGATTCTCCCAACAACCCTGGGAGGTAGATGCTGTTATTATCCCCATTTGACAGATGAGGAAACTGAGGCAAACAGGGTTAAGTGACTTGTCCAGGGTCACACAGCTGGTAAGCGTCTGAGGTGGGATTCAAACCCAGGTCTTCCAGCACTCTCCTCATCATGCCTCTCCGACTCTCCAGGTGAAATTACTATAACAGACAAGAAAATAAAGGGTGGCTGGGTGGCACAGTGGATAGTGCTGGAGTCAAGAAGACTCATCTTCCTGAGTTCAAATCCAGCCTCAGACATTGCCTAGCTATGTGACCCTGAGCAAATCACGTCACCCTACTTGCCTCAGTTTCCTCATATGTAAAATGAGCCAGAGAAGGAAATGGCCAACCAGTCCAGTATCTCTGCCAACAAAACCCCCAATGGGGTCACGGAGAGTCAGACATGACTCTAAAATGGCTGAATGACAGCGGCAAAGAAAAGACCTGAGAAAACCTGGGAAAGTGGATGAGACCCCGATCAGTGAGGAAGGGCTGCGAGGCCCAGGCGGCCAGAGAATTCTGATTGCTCAGGAACTGCTTTTATTCATGCCACCCCCGCCTGTTATCACCAACTTTAAACAGTCTTGTGTGCACTTAAATGCCTTCTTCCCACCAGCTTGTGGGATCCCAGGGAATCCCGGCTGTGAAAGTTGCCAATTCTGGTCACATTTATTAAGCACTCACTTCATGGGAAGCTCCGATTGTGTGGGAATCTCAGAGTGCAAGACCCTGACTGTGTGCCAAGACCTCACTGAGCACAAAGCCCCGACTGTGTGCCAAGGCCTCACTGAGCACAAAGCCCCAACTGTGTGCCAAGGCCTCACCGAGCACAAAGCCCCGACTGTGCCAAGGCCTCACTGAGCACAAAGCCCCGACTGCGTGACAAGGCTTCAGCGAGCACAAAGCCCCAACTGTGTGCCAAGGCCTCGCTGAGCACAAAGCCCTGCGTGTGTGCCACGGCCCAGGTCCTGGAGGAGATGCTCAGAGGAGCTGCAGGTGAGATCAGCACCAGCACCCAGCCAGGCCAGGGCCCAGAGAATTGACTTTGCGCTTTCGGGTGTAGATGGGCTAAGATCTTCCCCTGTGAGAGTCTAGCCAGCCTCACCTGTCCTCCCTAGACTTCACCCCATCCGGTCTGCAGAGGTTTTCCCCGTGTCTCCCGGCCATCCACAGCATACTTGTACAGACTTATTCACTTCTTGCCTCCCCCGCTAGATTGCCAGTGCCTTGAGAACAGAGGCTGGTTTTCCTTGCTTTGTAGCCCCAGTGCTTGGCACACTGCCTGGCACTGCCAGGCACATACACACCACTACCTGGTGTGTTGCTGAAATGTTGCTGAAACTTGACTGTGATCCGTGATAACAGCACAAGGGGAATAAATGCTGAAGAAAGGAAGGGTTACAGGTGGCTTCAAAAGGGGACAGCATCCTGGTAGGCTTCTTGGAGGCATCGCACCTTGAATAATGAGAAATAACATAATAACAAGCCAGGTGTATGAAGTGCCTGATAATCTGCCAACCATCACATATGCATTATTTCATACACAAAACAATACTGCTTCTCCATTTTTCAGGTGAAGAAACTAAGGCTGAGATTAAGTGACTGGCTCACTTTATGTGGCTGATAAGTGGCTGCTTTTGAGGAAGAGGGGACTTAGTGCAGCCACTTATATGACTGTGAAGGACCCTGAAGCCCTGAGAAGCCAGGGGATTTGCCTGAAGTCACAAAGCTGGTAGTAAGTGCTAGCCGAGATTTGAACCCAGGCCTTATCTCTGTCTATCCAGCCCTCTTCCTCTTAGAATACACAGCTTCTAAAAGTCTGAGAGGGTTAGCTTGTCATAGCCAGAATGAACTACAGAGTCCATAGGGACTTTGGATTTAGAAATGGAGACCTTAGAAATCACTTGGCAGATGAGGAAACTGAGGCCCAGGAAGGGGGTTGATTTTTGTGAGCCCCTCCCCAGGTAGAAAGTGGCAGAGCTGGGATTCAAACCCTTTCTGCAGCCCCTGCTGTCTCAACCTTCCTGGGGGCATCAGGTTTCTCATCTGTGTAGACATATTCCCTCACTTGGAAACAGTCACCTGAGAGGTGGGATTAAAACCCTTTGGGTTAGTCTTATGTCTTCCAGACTCCAAATACAATGCTCTAGCTATTAGACCACACTGCCTCTGATTGCCATACATAGAGATAGGGATATGGCACCCAAGACCTAGGAAAGACATATCCAGAGTCCTAGAATTAGGACCCCCTTGTTGTCCCAGAGTTGATGGAAAGTGGGAGTCTAGGTGAATTTGAAGTTAGAACACATGGGATTGAGGCTTAATGATTAAGGCAAGACAGAGGCAAGGCTCTGTGTCTAGAAGAGGAGGATCCAGCCAGCCTTAGAGACCAGCTTTGAGAGTGCAGATGTGGCCCCACTAGCCATGCAGCCTTTCAGTCCCCAGACCAAGACATAGAATACTCATGCACCTCTCTGCCTGAGTACTTTCTACAGGGAACCTCCAGCTCTAGGTCTGCCTGGCCCATCAGCTTGGGATCCACAGGGTCTCCCCCAAAGAGGCAAGAGCTCCCTTTAAGCCCTGCCAAGCTCCCTGGAGGACTTCAACACTCAAAGAATTGAGTTTCCTCCAGTGGTGGGAAGGAGAGGAGGCATCCCAGCATGAGAAAGCTAATGTAGCATAATCTAGAGCTGTCTTTTTTTAATAAACTTTTACAGATGGGGAAACTGAGGTACAAGGTGACTTATGCATGGTCACACACAAGATCATAGCAGGAAGAGACTCCAGAAACCCCCATCATTTTACAGATGAGGAAACTGAGGCACAGGGTGGTAAAAGAACTTGTCAAAAGATCTTTTGATGGAGGTGGGATTTGAACCCTGGTTCTTTGGCTCCAAATTCATTGTTATATTCCACTATACTGGAGGTCTTCCAGCAGGGTGGAATATTCCAGAGATTGCGATCCATGGGCAGAGGCTTTGGGAGACCTGGGTCACCTTTGTGCCACAAGGACATACCTTCTGTGATTCTCCCAATTGACCCTCTCCATACCTTGCTTGTCCGTAGTGGTTTGCGCATCATGAGGAAACTGAGGCAAACAGGGTTTAGCGACTTGTCCAGGGTCACACAGCTAGAAAGTATCTGAGGCCAGGAAGGAAGGGAGGGAGGGAGGGAAGAAGGAAGGAAGGAGAGAGAAAGAGAAGAAAATGAAGGGAAGGGAAGGGAAGGGGAGGAGGGAGGGAAGAGAAAGAAAGGCAGAAAGAAGGGAAATTCCCCTGGCACAACCCTTCTGGAGCTTCTCCCCCATTTAGACATTATTCACACTCTTTAGGGACCCTATGCCACCTTTAAGCTCAAACTCTTGAGATGAAAGGCTTCCTTGCCCTGTCATGTTGGATGGCCTGGCCCCAGTGGGTGCCCCCTGAAGGGACTGGTGAGGGATGGCCAGAGGAAAGGGAGAAGCCAAGAAGAGCAGCACGCAGGCTGATGGGCTTTCCTTGTCTTCCTCTAAGTCATATTTCAAGTTTCCTATTTCTTATTCTGAAGCTGATCTGATTACTGCTCACTCCCAGCAGCTGTAATCATTCTTCTCTTCTGGGATGCAGAGAGGGGGAGAGATAGAGGCCCTGGGCCTCAGCCTTCTGGGGGAAGCCAGGACACCAGTCTGAAAGGTCTACAATTCAGCCTCTTCCCCCTTTCTTAGCTCCCTCAGTGACAGTGAAAGTGTACAGGTGATACTCCTGCTCCACCTTCTCATTTTATAGATGAGGAAACCAGCGAGGAGACTAGACTCCCCCAAGATCATCAGTGTCAGAGCCAGGACCAAATCCTTGAACCCAGGGCCCCTGACTACACACCCTGCCTCCTTTCCACTGGGCTGTACTCGCTGGCTCACCAGCTGTGTTTGGGGACTTTTTTATGAATAATGATCTTCCTTTTACTACGAGATGACGTGGTGTCATGGAAAGACAGCTTGTGGGAACCCCAAGCCCGACTCTGGTGGTAATCTATACATGACATGGCAGCATCCTTTCATCTCTGTCTCACTTTCCTCATCTGTAAAATGGGAACAGTTATCCTTAAACTACCTGCCTCCCCTTCAAGGGGCTGTTGAGAGGAAAGTGGGAATAAGAAGGGAAGTGTCCCCGACATGGGAGTGATTCTCATGTGATCATCATGGTCACCAATGGTCCGGCGCAGAGGCACCCTCCTCCGAGAAGCTTTCCCTGATGCTTCATGAGGATGTTCTAGCTCGAGCCTTCTCCCTTGGGTGTAATATGTGTGTACTCATCCTCCCCATCAGTAAGCACTGCTCCACCGAGTGATGTCTCTTTGGGAGAAGGAAGCCCCCCCTTTCCAACTTCCCTACGCCTTAGAATCCTTGAAGGCAGAGTACTGAAGAGAGTAAAGCTTCACCAGAAAGGCCAAGCAGCCACAATTGTGTGTCTGACTGGGAGGAGAAAGCCAGACAGCAGTAAGGGAGAAGCTATAGCTGTCCTTGGACAAGTCATTTTACCTCTGCCTCAGTTTCCCCATGTGTCAAAAGGGCAAATAAGGTTCCTCACAACCTCAACATTCTGAGACTGAATAGGAAGTATTCTTGGGTCTGGAATCTCTTGCCCTTGTTGGCAAAGCCAGTTTTGAGATAATACATGCTTTCAAGGCCTCCTGAGAACATGGTCCTAGGTCAACAGAAGAAAAGGTCCTTAGAGACCACCCATTCCTGGGAATAACAAGTCCAGAAAGTGGCATTTCTTTCTCAGAGTTCTGGATTTGGAGGTCAGGGATTGGGGTCCATACTCATCTGGGCCTCAGTTTTCCCAGCCAACCAAAAAGCAAAAAATGTTAGCCCTGAGGAGAGCTGCACCCCTTCTACAGCCAATGAACCTGAGCCCCAGAGGGGGCGGCTCTCTCCCTGGCTCTTGGCTGGGGCTCTGCCCACTGCAGCACCATCGCCTGTTCTTGGCTGGCTTAGTGTTGGTGATGGATGACAGGAGAAATGTGACAGCACTTTGATTAAAAGAATGACATGGATCCCCGCACAGAAAACCAGCAGGAGAGCCGGACCAGGCATGGTGACTCAAGGCAGAGGGCTTCCTCAGCCTTCCCAGCCCGCAGGAGGGATGTGTGCATTGAAAGCCTGGACTATTGGTCAGGCCTTCAACACCAGGGAGTCTGTGACTGTGCTAGGAAGGAATAAAAGCAACGTGTTCATCGGCTTTGAGTAAAGGAGGGGGGTGGTGAGCTGCAGTGGAAAGACCCCCGATCCAGAGGTGAGAGCTGGGAGCCAAAGCCCAGCGTCATGATTTAATAGCTACGTGCGCTTGGACTACTCCCTCCCTCCTCTCCAGGTCTCTGTTCCTCTGTCAAGTGAGGGAGTGGAGTGAGATGATCCCTAAATTCCTTAATCCCAGATTCGACTGACAGATGGGCTTCATTACCAGTAATGACTTGAGAAGAGGAACAGAAATGGAGGAGTGTGAGTCATATTTTGGGGAACAACAAATGAATAGCCCGAATGTCAAACTGGTAACTCGCACTCCCAATATGGAAAAAAACAAACAAATGAAAACGGAGAAAAACCCAGGGCACCTGGTGGATCCTCAGAGTCAAGGGGGATTTAGAGAAAGACGTGGCCTTGACTTATACCAATGGGAAGATTCAGAAGGGCTGCAATCTGCACCAGGGAAGAGAGAAGTCTCTCTAATGGGAGCCCACAGACATGGAAGTCCCTGAGGGGGTTAATGAAGGTTCCTCCAAGTCTAGCCCAGAATGGCTGGGGATGAGGGGATGTTTGCCCCCATCTCAGAGAGAGGATATTCAGGATAAGTAAAGAGATAGCAAGAGAGCATAGAACTGCTCCTATCAATGCAAGTGTCCAGCCCAGATGAACAGCGTCCTCCAGTTGTGAACGAATGGGCTCGTGTGGCTGATGGCTGAGCCTGGGAAGGGGTATCTGAAAACTGGAGAACGGAGGCAGTGTGGGCTCCCCCTACACCCTCTAGCCAATCCTCATGCCCCTTCTTGCCCCTTCTTTCCCTACAAGCCACTCTACAAGTGATGGTGATCCAGGCTTCATAGGACACTCCAGGGCATCTATGCCTCCTGAGGCTGCCATTATTTCAGTCATCTCTTCCCTTTACTGGCCAAGGCATTCTACACAAAGGTAACAGACATGCCTGTGTCTGGCCTTACATTCTCCTAGTAGTCCTCACAAAAGCCATGTTCCCACGCTGGTATGGCAGCTCAATTACTCACTGTGGGTTCACATAATAGCTCTATAGAAGATCTAAGGACTTTAGTGGACCACAAGTTAGAGACATGTCAACATTTTGTTGTGGTGTGGTAGACTGAAAAAAAAAACACTGGCTTTAGAGTCAGAAGACTTGAGTTCAAGAGTTGCCTTTTTGATATTCTGGGCCTCAGTCTCCTCATTTGTATAATGGTCTCTAAAGTACCTCTCAGCTTTGAGTCCATGTTCCTACAAAGCTAAGACCAGTATGACAGGGCACCAGAGGGAGCAGAGGGTTCAGGACTGAGGAAGGGGGAGCCCCCAGTACTCCACCTCCCAAAGGTCCATATTGGCAGATCTGGGGCCACACTGTAGGATGGACATGGATGAGCTAGAAACTTCCCAGAGGAGGGCACCATAGGACAACAACAAAAAACAGCAATAAAAGTAGTGACAAGTTGGATAGCTCTGGGCATCCCAACACGATGGCCTGGTGAAGAAAATAGGGATGTTGTCCTGAAGAACAGAAGGCTGAGGGGAGTGAGATGGTGATGCTAGAAGGGCTGACTTTGGGAAGAACTATTTCACTGGGTCCCCTTGGCCCCAGGGGTGAAGGAGGGGAGAGCTGGGAAGAGCCTGACTTGGGCTGGATATATGGAAGCATTCTTACATACTCAGCACCAAGGGTGTACTGATAAATGTTGAACAACCAGGTCTCACTTTCTCTACCACTTTGTTAAGTCTAGACAATCAGCAAAACAATGAATCAAGCCTGATTCACAGCACTCGCCAATTTCCAAGGTTCAAATGATGAAAATGTAATTATCAGGTCTCTGGAGCCAGGAGGAGCTGCAGTACACTCCCGCTTCGCGTCAGCCCAGAGTAGAATGGTCTGCCTGGGGAGGTTATGAGCTCCCTGACATGGAGGTCTGCAAGCAGGGGCCTGGGAACTATTTGTCAGGAGTGCGGAGCCAGCTCTTACATGTTCGATACACTAAGACACAATTAGGAAAGGGTTTCTCCATACTAGGACCCAGCCCTCTCAGCTGTCCTTGGAAAATTCTCACCTTCAATCATTTTTCAGTAGACATGCCCTGACCTACCATCCTTGGCCAGAAGGAGAGATCTGGAGAAAGGGGACAGGGATGGGGCAGGACCCGGCAAGCAGCTTTCTGCCATTAACAGTGTGGAAACTTCTCCATTTTAAACTGACCCCTCCCTGCAAGGGCATCCTCTCCCCTAGTGAGCCTCAGGTCTGGGCTGATTTTGCCTCCAGACTGGGGATAAAGAGACAAGAGGGAAGGATGTAGGGGAGAAACACCTATTCATTTTGCTCTTAGAAGGCAGCTTCTGGAAAGCAGCCACCAGACCCTGCTTTTGCCTCTCTCTGACTGCTCATTGCTTAGCCAATCTTTGCACACAGTAAGTGCTTAATAGAGGCTTCCTGACTAAGATGCTGCAGGGCATGCACCTTCCTCCCTCTTCTCTCTCAGAGTCCAGCCAGGACCCAAAGGGGGCTCCATCCTTCCTGTTTCTCTTTCCTCTCTCCTCCTTTTCATTCTCCTCTCCTTTCCATTCTAGGAGCCTAAGACACCAGGTGTCAGAACCCATGCCCCATATCCATGTGATGGGTGCTTTCTTGCCCCCCAGCCACAAAGGCTCCCAACCCTACCTCCCCCCAACCCATCAAGGGCTGCCCATAAGTGATCACCTATCCATTCTTCAAGGTCCAGCTCAAATGCAGCCTATTCCAGGAAGTCTTCCCTGATTTTGCCCAGCTGGAAATGAATTGTGATCATTTAGGATGAGATAACTAGAGATGAGAGGACCTCAGAGTCTAACCCCATGTTTTAACAGAGGAGAAAACTAAGGTATGGGGAGGTGAGCAGAGTCATCCAAATACTTTATTAATTGAGTCCTGTCACTCTAAGTTTGATGTTCTATACAGAGCCCCAGGCTGCCTGCCCACTCTCATCCTATCTCATGTCTCAGTCCTAGCTATCCTTATCATATGTCTCCCTCTAGGACTGAGAAGTTTGCAAAGCACTTAACCTGCTTTAGCTCACTGAGCCTCAAAGGAACCCTGGGAGGGAAAGGCTACTAGTGGTTCCGTGTTAAAGATGAGGAAATTGAGGCTCTGAGGAGTGGACATTCTCAGGGCCATAACCAATAACATGTCTGAAGCTGGAGTTGAACTCAGAAACCATCCTGACTCAAAGTCCTGTGCTCTAATGTCATGCACTGCACCACACCCATCATATTCTAATGTCTACATGTAGTTGCCTGTGTTTGTATCTTATTACCTCTGTGTGACTATACACCCCTTGGTCTGCACACAACCCGTTACTATCTCTTCTTCATTCCCACCCCCACCCCCGCCCCTCTGCTTAGCACAGAATAGTGCCCGTGGTAGACACACGGTAAAGGTATTCACTCAATTCCATTTATTTCAACAGGCATTTATTTAATGCCTGCTACATGTAAGGGCTATCGTAGGCTCTGGAGCACAGAGACAAAAGTGAAACAATCTCTGTCCTCAGGGAGCTTGGCATTCTTCTAAAAGGAAGAATTATTGCACACACGTGTGTAAATTGGAGGATTATTGAATGAAGGAACTCATTTCTACAAGAAGTCCAGGAGTGTGTGTGTGTGTGTGTGTGTGTGTGTGTGTGTGTGTGTGTGTGTGCTGGGGGTGGGTGAGGTTGAGGACCTGGCTGGAACCATGACGGGAAAAATTGGAAAACAAGGTATTTATAGGAGATGGCCAATATCATTTCCAAGCTGAAAGCATAATCCATACCTAGGTCAATATTCATGTAATATTGATCTCTAAGCAAAGAGGATGGAGGATTTTTCCATCTTCTTCCAGCCAAGTAATCAGCATTCAAACGATACAGTGGCAAATAAAGCCTCTCCTTCAGTACTATTTCTAATGTATAGATTGACTATACGTTAAAGGTAAGAGCTGAATTGACAAAACAGAGGACGAATTAGCCTGCTGGTGCTAGTGGGGGAATGTGTTCAAAATGGTTGCAACTAACTTCTTAACTTATTCCATTTTGTAGCAAGATATGTAAACTTCTGGAAAGACTAGCCACTTCTCCCCCTTCACTCCTTAAGTGCCCAGCCTGCCACTGACCTTGGTGGATGGAGAAGAACGGTCTCCTTCTTGGGCCCAGCTGTGGATAGGAGAAGAAGGGAAGAGAGAAGCAAATTTGGAAGCCAACAGTAGCTGCGTGGTCCTGACCCCACGATCAGAGCAAGGACCCAGTTCTGGCCTTCACCTCTGGCTGAAGTCTTCAGGGCAGGAATCCCAAACCAAAGGGGAGCCTGCAGTTCTCAGCAGCAGATGCTGAGACTTCCAACCCGGGACAAGCGACAGAGCCGAACCTCAGTCAGGAACTTGCAGACTTCACAATCAGTAACCTGACAATCAGTAAACATATGTTAAGTGTCTACGATGTGGCAGACACTGTACTAGACTCTGAGGATGTAAAAGAAAGACAGTCCATGCTCTCAAGGAGCTTGCCGTCTAAAGAGGAAGACAACAAAAAGTAGCAGATGAGCGAGGAAAGGTCCCATCATGGGGACATGGGAGAGAAGCCCAAGCAAGTGAAGGCACGTGGGAAATGAAGAGATAGATGACTTGCCCAGGAACCCTCCGGAAATGGAAAGTCCAGAGGGAGCTTTCTGCTTGGCCCTCCAATCAGGGGGCTCCTAAGGGAAGAGACAGGGTGCTGAGGAGGTCTGAGTTCCAGGGCTGATATGATACTGCAGGATGCAAAGGCTCCTGGGTGAAGCATGATGAAGTCCAGAGGATTGCAGCAGGGTAGGACATGGAGAGCAGAAGGACAGTGACAGATAGCCCCAGATCAAATCACCTAAGGAGCTAAAATCTTATAGGCCACGAGACTGATCTGTAAATGCAGTAGAAGGACACAAGAGGACAGAAGCTTTAACATTAAGTCCAAAGTTAAGAAAAAGGTTGGAAAAATGAGCGGATAAAATCCATGCCACCACACACACACACAAAAAAAGTTATTATGGCAACAGGGAATCTCAAGACACAGACCCAGAAGAGAATTATTGGAAAATATATGCAAGCTATGCCTCAGAGAAAAATGCAGCTTAGGGACATGTTCAGCCAGACTAACCATACAACTTAAAGCAAAAGGGTTTTTTTAAGAGCTAAAATTCTCTTTTCAAAACCAAATGAGAAAAAAAATTTAAAAATTTAAAAAAATTTTTAAAATAAAAAAAAAATGAGAGAGGTAAAGGAAAACCTGAGAAAAAAACAAGAGCTATGGGGAAAAGATATGAAGAGAGAATTAGCAGCTTGAAACAAGTGGTGTGAAACCTTCACCAAGAAAACAACCCTTGAAAAGTAAATTGACAGAAAAAGAAGCTAATGAAACCAATGGAAATAATGAAATACTAAAACAAGGTGAAAAGACTGAAACATTTGAAGAAAGCATGAGGTATCTCCTAGCAAAAGCAACTAACCTAGAAAATAGATGGAGGAAAGAGCACTTAAGAATTATTAAAGCACCTGAAAGTCAAAATTTAAACAAATAAACAAGCCAAACAACGTAGACATTGCAGGAACTTCCTTCTCGGGGGCTCGGTGTCTTCACCTGTAAAAGATGACTCTTGGGTCCCCTCCCCAGTCTAGTGCAAGGATTCCAGTATCCCACAGTCATAACACTTCACCTTTCCTCTCCTCCTAACTTTTTTCTGCCTGCTGATGGCATCTGCACAAGATGTTGGGGACCCCTGAGCTGGAAGGCAGATGAGTCAGTGTACATGGAATGGGAAAGGGATGCTCAGCTGTCCATTGTTGGAAGTGTCTCCCTTGAAAAGGAAAGAATCATGGAACTTTCTCTTAGGCCTGCTATCTGGCAGAATATGTGTGGCCACCAGCTGGAGTGTGGTGAGTTGTGATAACGCATTGTGAATGGAGCTGGATTGTTTGGAGGATGAAGAATATATGATTGCTGTATTCACAAGGAGCTAGAAAAGGGGTTGGTGCATTGCCACTGAGGTAAGTGGGCCATATATCAGAGGGATGTCAGTTAGTGTGTGTCTTAGGTAACTTAGAAGATGGATTTTGGGTATCTGCATGTAGCTGCTCAGGGAATTCTGGTTGGTGCCCTCAAGCAAACCTGTATTTAAGGAGAGTGGAGATGATTGAAAAGGAAGGCACACTGGGGCAGACTTCTGGGAAGCACTGCCACATCAGATTGATCTGCTGGTACCCTGGGTTCTTTCTATGAAGATGAAATTGAATATAAACGAGGACAAAACCTGAAATTTGGATTTTTTAAATCAGCTTCACAAGGGCAAGAGTGGGAAAGGGAAGTAGAAGTTTGTTTGAAAAAGATTTGAGAGTTTCAGTGGACTGCACGTCGAATGAGTCAGCAGTGGGTTGGGGCATCTAAGAAAGCAAAGGTAGTGTTAGGTTACACCAAGATTCGGATCCTGCTCTTATGAAAGCCCTGGTGATGTGAGAATGCCCAGATCCTGATCCTGCACCTCGGGAGTGACTCTGCATGTTAGGGACTGTGGTGGTGGAGGCCAGAGAGATGTCTGGTAGGGGAAGTTCTATGTTCCCAGAAAGAGTGTGGCGGTGTGTGTGTATAAGTGTGTGTGTGTGTGTGTGTGTGTGTGTGTGTGAGAGAGAGAGAGAGAGAGAGAGAGAGAGAGAGAGAGAGAGAGAGACAGAGAGAGAGAGAGAGACAGGGAGAGACAGAGAGACAGAGAGACAGACGGGGAGAGAGAGAGAGAGGGAGAGACAGGGAGAGACAGAGGGTACTTTATGCCGGGAAATAACACATCTGGTCCCTATTTCTATCCCTATGAACCAGGCACCCACACTCACTCTCACTCTGCTTCTCTGTCTTTCTCTGTCTGTCTGTCTGTGTGTCTCTTTCTATCTCTGTCTCTCCATTTTTCCATCTGTAAAATGAGGTACTTGGACCCTCTAAGGACTCTCCTTGATCTAAATGTATATAGAGGATAACCTACTTTGGCAGGATCTCCTTCCCCTACTTTATCCTGCCTTTTTTTGAGTGTTTATGCCTTTCTTCATACCATACTCAAACTTATGAATGCTCTCTCCTCCATCCCCTCCCCTGGACTATTGACTGGTTTGCCAGTCTGGCCCCTCTCCAATCCATCCTTTGTAGACCTGCAGCAGCTGCCATCTTTGGAGTTCACTTACCACCATACTCCCCAACTCAGAAATATCCAGTGGCTTCCCTTTGCCTAACCTGTCCAGCCTTACCTCACACCACTCACCTTCATATACTTGACATTCTAAGTTGGTTTAGCCCGCATTCCTGCCTCCCAGCTCTCTACCTGTTTTCACAGTGTCCAGCACTCCTAAAATGGAACTCCATCTCAGATTAAAAACCATTTGCTTCTGTCAAAGCCCAGATCCCTTTTCATCCCTGACTCCTCACCCCCCAGTAAAGTGGCCTCGTTCTATCTTCAATGTCTCCAATCATTTTGCTAGGACCTCTCCTTCGTATTTTCCCTCCTGGACCTTATCTCAGAGTTATCGGTGTTCACGATGTTTCTCCAGTGTACTGTGAGCTCCCTGAGAGGAGGGCCAGTAGCACATCCCTAGCACTTTGACAAATATCCTGAAAACAGCAAGCATCTGAAAATATATATTGAATTCAATTGAAAAGACCTGAGGTTCTTAGTAGGTCAATAGGAACAAAAAGCATACTGATAAAAAGCAGCTGATAAATCACATGGGGTCACAGTCTCATTAGGAGAGGCAGAGGTTTCAGGAAGAGGGAGGTGAATGACCTGCTGTTCTCCGTCCTTGTCAGGCCATGTCTGGTGTGTTGTGTTTCATTCTGGAAGACAAATTTTAGGAAAGTCATGAAAAAACTGGAGAATGTCCAGAAGAAGGCAACTGGATTGGTGAAGGTCAGGAAGTTCACCAGCACTTATTAAGTGCTTACTAATCAATGAGATAACATTTGTAGAAAGGACAGTGCCCTGGTCCTTCACTTCCCACCTGGCTGCTTTCCCGGTCTTCCACCCTTCCAGAAACTCTTCACTCTGCAAAATGAAGTCAACCTTGAAACTCTCACCTCTTCAGGTCCTTCCCCACCTGCCTGGTAACATCCTCTCCCCAAACCCTCTTCATGGTATTTTTTATGCATTTCCTCCCCATTAGATTGTAAACAGAGTCTGTCTCATGCCTTCCTCTATCCCCAGTGCTTAGCCCAGAGCCTGGCACACAGAAGGTGCTTAATAAGTGCTAACTGACCCTTGTGCATAGTAGGGTCTATAGAAGAGCTTCTTTCCTCCCTTCCCTTACTATGTGCCAGGCACCGTGCTAACCACTGGGAATGCAAAGGAAGGCCAGTGCAGTTCCTGTTCTCGGGAGCTGACAATCCACCAGGGGGACGAATAGGAAGGACTGTAGCTATGAGATATAGACAGATGGATTGGGGACAGCATCAGTGGGACACACTAGGATTGAGGGCTGTTGGGGAAGGTTTGTTCAGGAGGTGGGACTTTAGCTGGGACAAGCTCAGGAAGCCAGGAGGCAGAGAGGAGGAGGCAGAGTGTGCCATGCAAGGCAGACAGCCAGGGAGATGAGTCCATGTCACGGGAGAAGTGATGGAAGTGAGCACAGGTAGCTGGAGAAGGCTCAGGGAGCCCGCCATAGCTGGGTTCAGTGCAGGAAGGGCTAGGATGTGCCACAGGGACCAGGCTTGTCTTCCATGGCCCTATGGGGCAGAGCTAGGAGGAATGGATAGAAATTTCAAAGAGATTTGGGGTTAATATAAGCAAAAACGTAACAGTAAGGGAAGGGGATAGGGCCTGGAGCTGCTGGGATTTCACTCATAGAGGGAACTCTCAAGTGAGGAAAATCCCTCTATCAATGCAGGTCGGCACCTTCTCTGTCTTTAATGATAATAATAATAACGAACATTTATATGGTGCCTACTATGTGCCAGGCACTGTGCTAAGTGCTTTACAATTATCATGTCATTTGATCCTCACAACGACCCAGGTACTTTTGTTATCTCCATTTTACAGATGAGGAAACTGAGGCAAAGAGAGGTTAAGTGACTTTCCGTGGGTCACTCAATGGCTAGGTGTCTGAAGCTGGACTTGAACTCAAGTCTTTGCCAGAGGTGTGACCTGACCCCAAGTCTTTCTGACTTTGCTACCTTCACAAGCAGAGCTGTGTCAAAGTGGGAGGAGCCTCCCAGGAGGTGATGAGCTCCCTTCACTGAAGAGCTTCAGGTAGGTGCTGAACGAGCTATACTAGACCACCTGCTTTCACGGCCCCTCTGGCTTTCAGGGATCCTCTCAATTGAATGACTGAACTCTGTCATTACTTCCTGCTTGGCAGTCCCATAGTCTGTATCCAGGCACTTGGACAACCGTGGATCTTCCCAGGAAGAAAAGCGTCTGCCCTGGAAAGACCTTGGACCAAAGGGGAGCAGCGGCATCACTGTGACTGCAGCACAAATCTTGCTGGGCAGAAACCAGACAGAATCCACCAGGGTCATGTAGAAGGCACTCAGGGGAGGTGGGGGTGGGGGCCAGCATCTGTTCAGTTCTCCCGTTCACTACCATCTCGGGACAAATCATCTCCTAGAAGCAGCTGGCCTGATCAGTCTCGTCTTTTTTCCAAAATCAACACGGCCCATAAAGCCTGGCCCCAAAAGGCAAATGAGGCCCCGGCTGATGCCCAGAGCCTGCACAGGGCATGTTAATTGCCTTCATTAATGGAGTACAAGTCGGAATGAAGTGTTGATCCCTCAGACGAACCATTTCTGGAAAGATATGGTTGGTGTTTAGCACACCCGCCTCCCAGTCACAGAAGGACGGGGCTCCCATCTGCAGTGATGGAGTGTGTGGTGCGGCAGAGGAGGCAACAGGGTGGAGGCTTTCTGGCTTGGACACAAGCACAGTGTCTCTGTAGAATTTACTCCAGGATTGCCAAGGTCCCAGCTTCCTGCGGGCTGAGGCAGGGGGGCTAAACTCAGGGGTTTCTAACCTTTTCTCCAGTGTCTGTCCCTCATGCCTGGAATGTTCTCCCGCCACATCTCTGACTTCCTCAAGCCTCTACTAAAGTCTCACCTTCCACCAAACTCCCCTGGCCATGCTCCTTAACTTCTGAGGTTAACTCCCGTTTATTCCATCTCTGTCTTGTTTGTACACAGTTGTCTGCATACTCTGTCCCCTGGCAGACTCAGCTCCTTCAGAGCATGGATGGTTTTTGCATTTCTCCTCACCCCTGACTCTTAGCATAATGGTCGGTGCTTAATGAATGCTTGCTGGTTTGACTTGGTGCCATAGATCCCCACTGGCACTCTGGGAAAGCCTATGGTTTCCTACCTGCATTTGTAATTGAAGTAGAACAGGGATGGGCACCTGTAGAGAGAACTTCCCCGTGGGGAGGCTGCAGAGCCTGCGTCTGAGAGAATTGAGATGAGCCTGTGTGGAGACATTTTTAATTGGTTCGCGTTGGCAGTGTGGTGACAGTGAAGGCTTTTAAAATAGACCAGCAGGCAGACCTCTGGGCCTTTTCTCTTTGACTGCTGTCACTTGGTTTGACCCCACTAAAAGAGGAAAGAAGGGAATAAATATTTATATAGCACCTACTATGTGCCAGGCAGTGTGCTGAGTGCTTTACAAATATTATCTCATTTGAGCCTAACCACAAACCTACTAGGTAAATGCTGTTATGATCCCTATTTTACAGTTGAGGAAACTGAGGCAAACAGAAATGACGTGACTTGCTCAGAGTCATGTAGCTAGTAAATATCTCAGGTTAGATTTGAACTCAGGTCTTCGTAACTTCAAGCCCAACATATTATCCATTGTGCCTTGAAACTGTGTTGAATGAATCTAGTCTTCCCAGAAGACTAGGCAGAAGAAGGGACAATGTGCCCTTGAAGGGCTGTGTAGAAATGTTTGTATGGCTGTTTCTGTTATATCTTCAAAGTACAAAGTTCTTTGCAAAAGGTAATTGATGTTAAGTGGTTAATGGCACAGGAGTACCAGTCATCGGCAGCTACCAGTAGAAGAACACAACAGGTGAGATCTCAAGCCAATGGCAGTAGACGCAAAGCTATTGGAGTCCTCTCAGGGCTCCCCTAGAAACATTGTTACTGGTCTCCTGCCTCAGGCCTCTCCCCTGCCATGGCAATCTGTCTGAAGTGTACATCTGACAGTGCCAGGTCCCTGCTTAGTGAGCTTCAAGGGCTGCTTGTCACCTCCGGGATCGAAAATAAACTTCTCCGTCTGGCATTGAAGGCTCTCCATAGCCTGGCCCCTTCCTCCTGCCCAGCCTGATGCTCACTGTCCTTCATACACTCTAGGAACCAGCTCATCTGGCCTCTGGCACAACATAGCTCCTGATTACTTTGTACAGGCTCTCCTCCATGCCTAGAACGATTTGCTCCCTCATCTCTACCACTGAGTTTCCCTGGTTTCCTTCAAGATTCTGCTTAAATCCCACCTTCTAGAGGAGGTCAATCCTGCCCCCTCTCTCCCAGCTGCTAATGCCTTCCCCTTCCCAATTATCTTCCATATACTCCATACATTGATCTAATTATTCACATGTTATATATCCCATTAGAATATATGCTACTTGAAGGTAGGGACCAATTTTTTTTTTGGCCAGCCTTTATATTTCCCAGTGATTAGCAGAGTCTAGAAACTACATAATAAATGTTTATTGGCTGACTTCTGTTTCTCCTCTTTCTCCTCCCAATATCCTATTCATCACTCACTCTATCATAACTCCCTCAGCAAATTGTTTTTTAGCTAGCATTTATGTATACCTTTAAGGTTCACAAAGTATTTCAAATATGTTAAACCATGATCCCCTCATAACAATCCTTAAACTTTGGTACTATTATTGCCCTCCTTTTGCAGATGAAGAAACTGAGGCAGACATAGGTTAAGTCACTCCCCTCCCCTCCCCATCTCTCCCCTTCCCTCTTCTTCCCTTCCCTGGCCCTTTCCCTCTCTTTTCTTCCCCATCCCTCCCATTCCCTACCCTCAACTTCCCTACCCTCATTCCTCCCCTTCCCTCCCCTTCCTTCCCCCTTCCTTTTCTTCCCCTTCCATTTCCTCCCCTTCCCTCCTCCCTTCCCTCCCCTACTCTCCCCATCTCTCTCCTTCCCTACCCTTGACTTCCCTACCTCATACCTCCTTACCTTCCTCCCTCTTCCTTTCCTCCCCTTCCTTCCATCCTCCACTTCCTCCTTCTCCCTTCCCTTCCTTTCCTCCCCTTTCCTCCCACTTCCTTCCCATTCCTCCCTCCCCATCTTTCCCCATCCTCTTTCCTCCTTCCCTGCCCTCCTTCCTGCCTCCTTCCCTCCTTCTCCCCTCTCTCCTTCCTACCCTCATCTCCTTCTTCCTTCCCTCTTCCTTCCTTTCCTCCTCTTTTCTCCTTCTCCTCCTCCTTTCCTTTCCTCCCTTCCTTCCTCTTTTCTTTCCTTTTTTGTTCTTCTTGCTCTTTCTCCCTTCCCCCATAGCCTTCTCCTTCACTCTCTCCTAAATATTTGGTCTATTGTTTACTTCTTCATTCTGTCTCTCTCCCCTCACCCTTCCTTTCCTCCCATCTCTTTCATCTTCCAGAACATGAAACTAAACTATGTATTTTTTCTTGTTTCTCTTCCATTTTCTGAATTTAAAAAAACATAAAGTTGAAAATTTTAGATTTTCTAAAGGGAGAGAGCTAAATTAATTTGTTTGCTACTTATGTGCAGTCTTTGATCGATATGCACTCTCCCCAGAGAATCAATGGTCCTTGATAGAAGATAGGCTCCTTTGTAAACAGGGGCATCTGTCGTCCTCTGCCTAATTGAAGAGATGCTTTGACGAGTGAGTCCTATGGCAGATCTGATGTCAGTAGCATTGATTAATCCCTGAAACAACCTTCCATGGGCCTAGGCATTTTGTTTTTTAGGGAAATTAAGCTGAGTAGGAAGTGTTCCAAGCCTGCCAAGTGTCTGTTATGATTTCAATAACTAACTGGTTTGTAAATTAATAACAGATATAAACCCAGTCAGGGAGATGGCTCAAGCGAGAGGCCATTCTAATGAGCAGCAGCAGCCGCCCCCTGGTGTGACAGGGCTCTTCCCTGTCAGGCTTCTCTCCTGTCTCCAGCACAAGGACAACACTTGTCCTGATGATCAGGGGCCCTGGAATCATGTCCTGGGTCTCCTACTCACTGGATACATTTAGTAAGCACTACTGTGTGCCAGGCTCTGTGCTAGTGGCAGAATGGTGTGACCTGAGGAACTGGTTCCTTGGTGGGGAGAAGCTCTGTGCATCTGTTGTGTGGGTCCCCAGGAAGGCCTCCTGTGATGGAGAAGACTACACACAGCTTGGTTCAAAACAATTTAATTCAGGACACCAAGCATCTTCTTTCCTTGAGAAGTTTACATTCTAACAGGGAAACAGAAGAGATCTGTGGATAGTGCCTTGGGGAACACTCAAAGTTAGGGGATATGACATGACAAAAAGCTAGCAAAGGTCACAGAGAAGGCATAGGCAGAGAGGTAGGAGGAGAACCAGAGAGAGGCACAATTAAAACACAGAGAGGAAAGCGTGTCCAGGAGGAAAGGGTGGCCAGCAATGGCAAATGCTACAGAGAGAATAGGAAGGAGGACAGAGAAGACTAAGAAACTCACTGCAAGATTTGTCATTGACAACCTTGAAGAAAGTAGCTTCAGTTGAGTGTTGAGGTTGGAAATCTGATGAAAAAAGCTGAATCACTATTCCTCAAGATTTCACAATGTTCTCATTTGGTCAAAGGAGACTGAGATACGGCCTCCTTCCTCCAAGTGATTCCTTCCCAGGGGCATGGTCAGACCCTCCCACCATTAAGATGCCAAGTGGCCAAAGCTCTTTGTTCCAAGATGGCTTACTATTTTGCAACACCCACAGGGCATGACCAAGCTTTCTCAACCAATGTGAACATGCTTCCTTGCAACATCACTCCAATTCCTTCTATTGCTTTCAATGACATCTCAGTGAATCAAGGCATTTTTCACACTGAGCTCAAAATCTATGAGTGATTGCTACAGAAGTGTTTTCACTAGGTTAAGGTGTCAGTGACATGATAAGCATCTTATCCTTTACATTAAGGGGGGCTTGAGGGACTAGTAAAAACTGAAAAATGAACAACCTCCCTCCAGAAACTAGCACAGTACTCTGTGCTAAACTCTTCAATGTCTGTTGAGTATATATAGAGATAGAAATTACATATATATATATATATATATATATATATATATATATATATATATATATATATATATACGAATATATTTGAACTGCCTTTAAAGAGACCACCACCTTCCATAACTCCCCTCTCCCTCCCCTACTTATATTCATTCCTTACCATCTTAAGTCCTATTCGTACCTATAATTGAATATATGTCACTGTTGTCTCTCCTTTCTTGACCAGGAACTCTTTGAAAGAGGGGACCATTGCATAGATATCTGCATGCTGAATAGGAATTCAGTAAAACAAAAAAAAATGCAGAATTGCCTTTAACATCTACAGAATTGTTTTGAATTTTTATGAGTACATTAATAATTGACCCATTCCCTTGTATGGATGGAGGGAAGGTAACCACAATTCTGGAAGTCAAATATGCCCTGAATTTGAAAGAAACTTGGGTTTAAATCCCAACTTTCCCCTAACTCTTATAGCTGCACAACCCTGGGCAGCTCATTCCCCTCTCTGAGCCTCAGTGTCCACTTCTCTAAAATGGCAACAATAACAATTGCACTACCTACATCATGGGAGTATCTCAAGGATCAGATAAAATAAGAGATGACTACATGCAGCATCTTTACAAAATGCCATAGAAGTGGGCACTGTTCATGATGACTGCTACATTTAAAGCTATCTTTATTTGCATTACTTCTCAGCTAGTGCATTATGTGGTAATTAATCCTTCTTTCACTATGGTCATCAGCTGCTGGCAGAGAGAACATCTTTGTTCTAAAGCCCAAGTCTGTACTTTTGGCTCTAGACAGCTAACTCTCAAGTGTGTGCCCATCATCTGGATGAGGGGTTGGGACAAAGAGCAAAAGTGGCCCTGTCCAGCCCATCCTTGATATTCACATGTTTGCCCTATGGCAGATGGGTCAGAAGTGCTGTCTGCCTCAAAGTGGAGTGGGAGGCGTGGGACACAGCACGTTCCTTTTCCATTGTAGTCTGGTCTTCAAGAGGAGGCTAGATGACAATGGTGTGTTGGGTGGGTTGTAGCAGAAAGATTGTTCATTTCTGAACAGGACTGATGTTAGCAAAGCTCTCTCTGAGTGAGGAAATTCCCACACTCTGTGATCATGCCTGAGAGGAGCAGTTGAAAGGCCTGGGGTTGTTTGATATGAAGAATATAACCACAGAGCTGTGAGAGCGGTGTTGTAGCTTTCATCCACGTAAGTCTGTGGGATTTTAGCAGGATTCCAGTTGAATGTGAGTCAATAATGCAAGATGGTAGCCCAAAAGTCAACGTGGTGTCAGGCTGCATGAAGAAAACCAGAGGAACAGGGAGGCAACAATCCTGCTGTCCTCTACCTTGGTCAGACCAATCTGAAGCATCATGTTAAATTTTGGGCACCACACTTGAGGAAAGACATGAATAAGCTGGACACTGTCCAGAGGAGAATAACCAAGGAGGGGAAGATCCTTGAGCTCCCACCACCTTGGGACTGGCTTAAGGAACTTGGAATGCTTACCTCAGAGAAGAGGTGACCCAAGAGACACATTATTGTTGCCTTCAAGTATTTTAAGGACAGTCACATAGAAGGTAAATTGTGTTTATTCTATTTGGCTTCAGTAGGTAGAAGTGGGGACAGTCAATAGAAGTTTCAGAAAAACAGAATTAGACTCAGTGTAAGAAAACATTTCTAAACAGAACTTTCTCAAAGTATGTGCTTGTGGTAAACCCCCCACCACTGAAAGTATTCAAGGATCTGTTGGGAACATTATAGAACAGATTTTCAGACATTTACTAGTTGTGTGGCCCTGGGCAAATCATTTAAACTCTATTTGCCTCAGTTTACTCATCTGTAAAAATGGGGATAATAATAGCACCTACCTCCCAGAGGTGTTTTGAGGATTAAATGAAATAATTATATATCACTTACCACAGTGCTGTCACATAGTAAGCACTCTATAAATATTATTAGTATTAGTAAACAGCAGTGAAGTAGTATTAATATTATCCTTCATCAGAGATGAATTGGACTCAAAGCCTCTGAGGTAATTTTCAACTCTAAAATTCTCTGACCAGATGATCTCTAAGGCTCCTTCTAGCTCATACACTCTGTGGCACTAAAACTTTTTTAAATAAAATTTATCATAACCTTCATGAAAGAGCAAGGACCAATCCTAATGTCTTTTCTTCAATTATCTCCCCCAGGTCACAAGTCATGTGTTTTTCCAGAGAAAGGAAGGTGGAGTGAGCTTAGATTTGGCTCTGACATAGCAGCCACCTCCACCCCCACCTGCTCTACCCAACGAAGGCTAACCAGGTTGGGTGACTTGATTAAGGATTTTCTGAGGATGGCAAAATTTAGGACCTAATGACAAGTTCCCCTCCCTGCCATGTCCCAAGAAGTGGTGAGTCCTCCAGCCAGGTAGAGACCATGCAGCATCACAAGGGATGTCTCCCACACCAGGTGTCTCAAACTGCATAAAGTAGGTAGTTCAATACAGTGAAAAATGTGTTGGATTTGACTTCCTAGCCCCTGGGGTTCCCAATCCTTGCCTATTTATGATTTGGAGACCAATGGCCCAAGTCTTTCACTTGTCTGGACTTTTGACTCTTGCTCTGTAGAATGAAAGGGTTGAATCAACTGGCTTCCAAGGTCCAGCCTGAAATCTTGGATCATAGCATCTCTCCTTGCTGCAGGCACCAGAATCTCTAGTTATGTTATTCTAACAGCAGCCCTTCTTGGTTGGGGCTGAATCATGCTATCAGCTGACTGTATCTATCTTCCCAGAGGAGTCTACAATTCTCAATAGCACTTGGTAAAGAGCAATTTCAGTGGTTTCATGGAAAGAATCCTGAATTTGGAACCACAAGGTCTGTGTTCAAATTTTCCTTCTATGCTTTACTATTTGTATCGCTTTGGACAAGTGATTTGGGCAAGCCTTACTATCTGCATCACTTTAGTTCTCTGGGTCTCATTTTCTCCATCTGTAAAAGAAAAGAGCCAATTCTTTTTTTCAAACTGATCCAAATGAGTTAATCCTAAATTCCTTTGTAGGTCTAGATTTCCTGGTCTTATAAGATAAAAATGCATAAATTTCTCCTTCATACACCTCACCCTTGCCTGGAAAAAAATCTCTCCCTAGGAGAACATGAAGCCATATGCTAAAGTAAGGGAAAATGTTTGTGCCCCAAATTAAATGGAAAAACCAAGAGAAAAGTAATTCATGACTTCTGATATTTATCGGTACAATCCTGGTCCATTAATACCATGATCTAAACAGTGGCTTCCAAGAAAAGGTTAATTAATTTTCAGCATGACTGGTTCTCTACAGCCCCAACACTAGTTCACATCTATCTTTGCAGCATTTATGAAAACAAAGGATCGCCCTTGGCTTCCCCAGAGAAGTAACAGGAAATGACTTTCACTCTGGCAGAGGTCTGGTGGGGAGGAGAAGCAAATGATGCACCCACTGGTTGCCTGGGCTGTTTACTACTAGGAGGAGCCTGAGAGTTGCCTAAGCTGGCCTAGGGTGAACTAAATTTTGGCACAGTGTAAGAAAAGCTGATGAAGAGGAATGATTACAGGAGGTACAAGGGAGAGAATGATGGCTCTGCAGTCAGAGGACACTGAATTCAGATCCCACCTTGACTTACTCCTGGGACCTTGGACAGTTCATTCCAATTCTCTAAGTCTTGGTTGGTAAAATAAGGATATTGAATGAGATGGTTTCTAAGGTTCCCTCAATCCAGCCTTTGGATTTTGTATGTAAGGAAAGTCAAGTCAACATGCATTTAAAGTACTTAGTATGTGCTAAGCCTTGGGGCTACAATATAAGCCGAAAGAAAGGAACACCTTGCCCTCAAGTAGCTTACCTTCTACTTAGGGAAGACAATTCAGAAAATGTAGCTAAAGTCCAGAGAGGTATCCCATTCCACAAGGCTCATTGATTTATAGATTTGGAGCTGGATGGGACCTCAGAAACCACCAAGTCCAACCCCTTCATTTTACAGATGAGAAAACTGAGGTAAAGAGAGAGGCACTGGCTTGCCCAGGGTTACAGAACCACTATCCGAGGTAGAATTTTTCCCCAGCTCTGCTTGAATTCATTTCCAGGACTCTCTCCATTGTAACACCTGACTCTCCCTAGGGTACTTGCCCACACTAACAAAATTGGTAATTGATGAATTGTGTTTCAAACACAGGTTGTCTCACTCCAAATCCAAGCTGGAGGCTGGGAGACCACTCACAAGCTGAGTATTCTTGTGGAAGACATACCTTTCTGAGCTCCAAATTCCTCACCTTTAAAATTGTAGTGACACCCCTGCCCTGCCCAGCACTCATTTGTTTTTGGTGAGTCAATGGATAGGAAAACACTTTGAGAAGCATCACATGGTATAGAAATGTATGTGGGTAGTCTGTGTGCATGTGTGACTTATGTGGGTCATGTTTTCATTCATATGGACTTTGACAAGGAAGCATCAATAGATCTCTCTGGAATTCTTTAAGAGATATTTTTCCTCCTTCTTGGAGGACAGCAGGGGATTAGGTCCATGAGGCTGGTCACTCAGCTTTTCTTAAAGAGGGGGTTAGAGTTATATCTATCTGACACCACCCCCACCCCCACCGCCATTTCCCACTGCTCCACAGCTAAACATTGCTACTTGAAGGAAAATACTTTTAGGTACTAGCAGTTTTTCCCGGTTACTATTCCTTAATAGGGAAGGAATGCCTCTAATACCTGAAGGCTTGACTCTCTTCCCACCAAATGCCAGTTATAGAAAGACCACCATACAGAATGAATAGTAAATTAACCCATTTACCCAAGCCTATACCAAACAGAGATCAGAGAAGTTATGCAGATTAGAATCAACCAAATGACACATTGAGTAAATGAGCTGTCCCACTGGGAGCAAGATGAAAGAGAGGGATAGGGACAAGGAAAAAGAGAGGAAGGGAGAGAGGGACAGACAGACAGAGACAGAGTCATCAGTATGACCAAGGAGTAAATTCCCTGAAGTATCTATAGTGAGGCAAGCAGAAGGCTTAAGGCCTTGAGTTCCTCTACACGCCAGCTTCTTCCTGGAGTCTTTCTCTCCCACTAGGAACCTGTCCCTGAAGAGAGCCTAGAACCATATGTCCTCTCTCCAACTGGGAATCTCCCTATGCCAATGCAGGTTGGCACCTTGTAGAGAGCCACTCACAGAACTAAGAATTCAATGGACTTCCCCAGGATCACACAATTGGTATTTGCCAGATATAGGACTTGAACCCAGGACTTCCTGGTTCTGAGGCCAGTTCTCTAAGTAACATTGTCTGTCCACACACAGTAACTTCTCCAGTTTTTAGTGATGGATTGAAAAGGATTTTGTTCTGGCAGAGAGAGGGAGGAGAAAGGTCATCTCATAAAACCCTCTCTTTTTTTGGGAGGAGGAAGCCAGTCAGCAGAAAGGGGAAGGGATTTCCCTAAGCCCATACTGACATGAAGTAGCTGGGCAGGCTTGGTCTGTCTGGCTAAACAGTAAGTAAGACCAGCTCTTACAGATGGTACCTTGGAGATAGCCATCTTTGGAGATGAAGACACACCTCAGTGACTGAACCTACCAGCCAGGCCCCCCAGGCCAGGCAGCTATTTGAACAAAGGTCTTTAAACACCAAACGACAGGCATCAAGAACTGGGACAATTAGGAAAAACATCTTGGAAAAAGGGACACTTGAGGTAACCTTGGAAGAAGCTAGAGTTCAAAAGGCATAGGAGAAAAAGGAGAGCAGGCTTTATGTGAAACAATCCATGCAAAGACAGAGGGATGGGAGATGACTGTTCTGAACAGGGAACACAGAAGTTGGCCACTTTTGCTCCAATGTACCTTAGGGATCATCATGGATAATCAGCCTGGCTGAAGCCAGATTGTGAAGGACTTTAGGTAAGTCTGAATTTTATCTTGGAAGTAATAGACAGTCACTGAAGCTTGTTAAGCAGGAGAGTGTCATGGTTAGACCAGAGCTTTAAGAAGATGGATTTGGTACATTTATGTGTGAGTATGGATTGGAGAGAAGAGAGTCTGAAATCAGGGGAGACACCAGTGCAGAGTCTGTGTCAATAATTCAGCTAAGAGGTAACCAGGGTGAGTGCAGAATAAACAGAAGGGTGTGGGTGCCATCCATGTGAAGAAAGGTGCAAGGTGAGGAAGGACTTGACAGGTAACTGAACATATGGGGTAAAGGAAAGTGAACATTTGAGGATGACAGGTTGCAAACTAGAGCCTGGAAGGATGCTGGTTCTCTCCACAGAAACAGAATATTAGGGGGTGGGAAGGCTTTGGATATCACCATTTTATGAGAAATGTTTATCACAGAAATTGTCTTCCCCGGTTTGTTTCTTTCATTTTTATACTGCATGGAAAGCTTTGTGTTATGAAAAGAGTTTTGTTTGTTTTTTAAGCACAATTAAATCCATCTATTTTGTCTCCTTTAATTTCTTCTGTTTGTTGAACAGCTAGGACTTCCATCTTTCCATGACTGCAACAGTTATCCTATTATCTCCTCAATTTTTCATGTTTTTAAAAAATGTTTAGGCCATTGATCCATCTGGAATGTATTGTGGTATGTGGTAGGAGGTATAGGTTAGTCTAATTCCATTTCTTATCCTAGTGCTATCCAATCTTCCCAAGTGTTTATCGAACAATGATTTCCTTTCTCAGGATTTTGTGGTCTTGGCCTTCTCAAACACTCATCCATTATATATCTTCAGTTCTAGTTTCAGGTTTTTGTCGGCCCTATTGGTCTATTTTCATACTGTTTGCATGACCAGAGAGATGAGACAATTACACTTGGATCGTATAATTTGAGCTCCAGCAATGCCAGGCTTCCTCTTTTTGGTTTTTCTCATATTTCCTCTTGATGTTCTTTACAGGAAGTTCTGTATCAATTTGGCGATAATTTTCTCTCCCAGCCATCCCTCCTTGTTTCTGAAGCTCTCAAAGGCTTCACAGAAAGGACATCCCCTGGTCAGGGAATACTGGAAGCAATAAACCCTTACTAACTGAATGACTTAGCTCTCCCTTAGGGCTTCAGGGGCATCCTGAGGGGAGACAAGAAGAAGAAACAAGAAGAGTTTGAAAACAAGCATTCAGACCACAGTCACCCAATGGACAAGGCCATGACAAGCTCAAAGGCAGCCCAGGCCCCAGAAAAGGTCATCTGTGAGCTAAAAGAGGAGAAAAAAGTGGAATAATGACCCTTCAAGAGTCCCCCTCCTGCTAGGTACCAGGGAATGTCTGGCTGTAAGCACTGCTCCCATTTCAGCATAGGAGGTTCCACAGAGCAGTCACTACCTGGGGCATGGATGAAGGTCAGGCTTTTGGAGGGTGGATGGAGCTTCCAGTAGATGCATTCAGTTGTTTTCCCATCTCTGATGTTACCTGGAGGAAGTTTCCAGGATAGGCTAGGAACCTGAACTTTCAGGATGAAAAAATTCCAGCTATGTGGTCAGCAAGGAGGACTGAGTGGGTCTAGAGTAAGGGCTGAGATTAACCCAAGAAGGACTGTTCCTAGAGGACCACAGCTTTGTCAGGCTGCCATAATCAGTGGGGTGCTTTCACTGGTTTTACATTAAATGTGTAAATTAATTTGGGCAACATTGATAACCTAACTGCATTTCCTAATTTGTACTATTAGTGGAGGACTGCAGGGTAAATAATCTCACTGGAAATGGAGCAAGGAAAGATCTAGTTCCAGTCAGCTACAGCTACACTTAATGTGTGTGTGTGTGTGTGTGTGTGTGTGTGTACTATGGTGATAAATGCCTATATACATATGCATATACATATGAGACATTGATGATTGAGAGAGAAAAAAAGATAGGAGGAGAGATAGCAAGAGAAGGAAGAGAGAGGGAGACAGCAACAGAGACAGAATGACAGACACAGAGATAGAGACACAGAGATAGAGACACAGAGAGATTTTAAGTAGTATCATAGTTTAAGAGCCTGAAGAATCCTGAAAAGTAATTGGGTCCCAATGCCCTCATCTCACAGCTGGGTAAACTGATAGTCAGAGAAATTAATTGACATCACCTGCCCAAGATCACACAGCAGGAAGTGTCAGAGGTGTGATCCCAAACTAAGAACCTTTCAGATTCAGCTACTTCAACATGAGCTCAATGACGCTGCTGCTGTCATTTCTACTGATTGACTCTGATGTTAGCTACCTATCAAATGGTGACTGATGGACTTAGGAAGTTTATCTGTCATGCTTCTGGGTGGCTGAAGCCATTTATAATCTTCACTGATTGTTGTGGCCTCTTGGGTTTTCTAAATACTGTAAATCATACCATTGTCTGCAAATAGAGACAATTTAGCCCCTTTTTCTCTTATGCCTCTTGCCTTGATTTCTTATTGCTGCAGCTAGCATTTTAAAAAATTATATTATGTACATAAGTATTCATTTCTTTTGTGGTCTGATAGGTTTGATTTGTTTGGTTTAGTTTGTGGTATGCATTGTTAAGTAAAAGGCAGTGTAGTGTAGTGGGTAGAAGACTCACCCTGGAGTTAGGAAGACCTGGATTCAAGTCTTGTCACTAGCTCTATGAACCTGTCAGTTCCCTAAGCAAATCTCAAAGACTATGTCATCAAAGAAGCATTTCTCACACCAAGCACAGGTTTTACTCACAGTATAATAAGGTGAGAGGAAACATAAATCTGTATCATCTCCCCTTCCCAACCCCACCAGAAACAAAATGACATAGATTTAGGTCCAGGCTGGAGCAGCCAGCCCTTGGAGTGAATACTGCCTTCAATTTCCCTCCTAGCTATTTTGGAATGGAAATATGGTGAAGAAAACTGCCTTATCCTTCCTTCCCTCAGGTTCTGGGTAAGTGCTATGGTCTCAGGAAAAAGTGGCCTCCTAGAGGAACAAGGACATAGCTCTCCTTAAACCATCACATTTTTCATCATCATTCTCTAGAGGTCAGACATCTAGGAAAAGCTCTTTGTGCTAGGACCTCCATTTCCCCTCCTCTACCTCACTTCTAATCTGTCTCTGACCCCAGCACTCAATTGAGATGGCTCTCTCCAAGGTGCTGAAGTCTTCTATGTTCTATCCAAATGGCCTTTTCTCAGTGCTCGCTCTTCTTGACCTCACTCTAATTTTCAGCATTACTGGCCATCCCCTGCTCCTGGAGCTTCCTCCCTAGGTCTTCATGACCCTCCTTATTCTGCTCCTAGAAGAAAAGGCTTACAAGGTGACTCTCCATACTCCAGATATTCAGAGAGCTAATGAAGGACTCTGGAAAGTCCTTCAGTGTGAAACCCCAAAGAAGGATAGGGATGACTGCCCTGTTCCAGGTGGTTGGAGGGTGGAAGGATATCACCCTGAATGCTAGAATACATTTGAGGTTCCTCCTAAAGTGGGAGGAGATGAATGCTCTGGGGAGCAAGAAGTAGCTTGATCTTCAAGGAATTCATGGGTATTTGTAAGTGGGAGCTCATCTAGAAAGGGGGTAGGAAGAAGCAGAGAGCTGTGGCATATGATTCCTTGCTGGGGAGCAGTGAAGTGGCTGTTTGTCAATCAGGTAACAGCAATAGGGAGGGCAGTGGTTTTCACAGGGCATGCATCCAAGATATAACAGAGACCCCTCCAAGACTTGTCAAAACATCTGGTGACTAACCACTTCTGGATACCTTTATTCATCTACCTACCCATCTATCATTTATCAAATGTGGGTATTCTCCAAGGCTTTATATGGAGCCTTCTCTTCTTTCTTGGCGACCTTATCAGATCCTGTGAGTTTAATTATTGCATCTATGCAGATGACCAATCATCTCTAGTCTCTCTTTTTGAAGTCCATCTCCAGTCATCCTGATCTATATCTGTCCCCTGGACTGCAATGGCTCTAGAGGGAAAGTGAGGCTGCTGACTTTGCACATCCCTTCCTCACTTAAATAAAATTCACTTGCAAGCTATGGCACCATCTTCCTGATGCAGTGGTCCTCTTTGAGAATGAAAGACAAACCACAATCTTATCTGGCTGCTCCTTTTCATTCAACTTAGCACACATTTATTAAACACTTGCTATGTGTCAGGTACTGTGGTAGTTGCCAGAGACAAGTGACCAAAACCCATAAGACTCCTGTCCTCAAGGAGTTTACTGGGGGACATGACATGTACACACACACCCAGACAAAGAATGAATGAATGAAAAATTTATAGAGTACTTACTATGGACTAGACTTTGTGCTAAGTGCCAGAGTGACACATGTAAAAATAGTCCTTACCCTCAAGGATAGGACAAGATAGTAGCTATGGAACAGTGATGTCCAGGGGAGTTTTGGTCTGGGAAGTCACAGAGATGTTTACTAGATACAGAAAAATCAATGACCCTACTTCTCTCATACCAGTATGGGCACATTCCTTTGCAATATCATCATCCATGTTCAACACCAGAGGTAGGCGCCAAGGTTTTGTCTTGGACCCTCTTCTCTCTCTAATGTCTTTTGGGAATCACATTACCTTCATGGGTTTATTCATAATTTTTATGGAGATGAGGGGCAGAGTAAAAGCAGTGACTTGCTTGAGATTTTCCCAAAACACCTCCAAATACCTATAAAAATGGCTCTAAACAAATTCTAGAGCAGCAGAACCCACAAAAAGACAGAGTGAAACAAATTTCCAGCCCAAGACAACCTGGATGGTTGATGGGAAAGGTCTGTTGCCCTGGACTGGGAGAGGAGCATAATTTAGCGTGGGCTACTCAGGCAAAGACCAGGTCACAAGGAAACTGGAGCAGGCCTCAAGGGACTGAATCACTGGCAGCTGTGATGGTTTACAGACTTCTCAAGCCACAAATGCCAAAGACAACTCAGAAGGTCAGTAGGAAAGGTCTGTTTGATCTGGGTGAGAAAAGAGCACCTTCTGGCTTCAACCCTGGAGAAGCCCTGAAATGGCAGCTGCTTCTGGAGCTCTTAGCCCACATATGGAGGGGAGATCAAGCAGTTGATCAGAGGAAGATTGCAGGGATCTCTTGTCTGGTATTGAGGCAGAATTCTCTTGCTTTGCCTGTGCTTGAATCTGAGTCAAAATCCTGGGTGGCGGTCCTGGGGTGAGAAGGAGCATTGAGGTGCGGTGGAACTTGCATCAGGCAGTGGAGAGGGAGCCCTCCTCACAGTTCCAAGGCAAAAAAGAGCACTTGTAGACTTGTGGTCACTCGTAGACCAGAGCACAGGCCAGGAAAGGAGTAAACACCTCACCTTTGATCATACCACCTTGGAATAACTGAAAATGTACAGGTCCCTACAAGGATCTCTGAAAACAGCTGCACAAAATCCTTGAAGCTTGGGACACTTGAGCCCTACCTTAACAAAGACTTTAAAAATCAAGCAATTGGCTGGGAAAATGAGCAAACAGCACAAAAAAACCTCAGACTACAAAATCTTATTTTGGTGACAAAGAAGATCAAAATATACAACCAGAAGAAGACAACAAAGTCAAAGCTCCTACATCCAAAGCCTCCAAGAAAAATATAAATTGGTCCCAAACCATGGAAGAGCTCAAAAAGGATTTTGAGAAGCAAGTAAGAGAAGTAGAGGAAAAACTGGAAGAGAAATGGGAGTGATGCAAAAAAATCATGAAAAACAAGTCAACAGCTTGCTAAAGGAGACCCAAAAACACACTGAAGAAAATAACACCTTAAAAAATAGACTAACCCAAATGGCAAAAGAGGTCCAAAAAGCCAATGAGGAGAAGAATGTCTTCAAAAGCAGAATTGGCCAAATGGAAAAGGAGGTCCAAAAGCTCACTGAAGAAAATACTTCCTTCCTTAAAAATTAGAATGGGGAAAATGGAAGCTAATGACTCTATGAGAAATCAAGAAATTATAAAATAAAACCAAAAAAATTGAAAAAATATAGAAGACAATGTAAAATATTTCATTGGAAAAACAACTGACCTGGAAAATAGATCCAGGAGAGATAACTTAAAAATTATTGGACTACCTGAAAGCCATAATCAAAAAAAGAGCTTAGACATCATCTTTCAAGAAATTATCCAGGAAAACTGCCCTGATATTCTAGAACCATAGGGTAAAATAGAAATAGAAAGAATCCACTGATCACCTCCTGAGAGAGATCCCAAAAGGAAAACTCCTAGGAATATTATAGCCAAAATCCAGAGTTCCCAGGTCAAGGAGAAAAGATTACAAGCATCCAGAAAGAAACAAATCAAGTATTGTGGAAACACAATAGGGATAATGCAAGAGTCAGCATTTTGTACATTAAGGGATCTGAGGACTTGGAATATAATGTTCCAGAGGTCAAAGGAGATAGGATTACAACCAAGAATCACCTACCCAGCAAAACTGAGTATAATATTTCAGAGGAAAAAGGGACATGCAATGAAACAGGGGGCTTTCAAGCATTTTTGATGAAAAAAGCAGAGCTGAATAGAAAATCTGACTTTCAAATACAAGATTCAAGAGAAGAACGAAAAGGCAAACAGAAAAGAGAAATCATAAGAGACCTATTAAAGTTGAACTATTTATATTCCTACATGGAAAGATGATATTTGTAACTCATGAGACCTTTCTAACTAAGTCTCCTCTCTCTCTCTCTCTCTCTCTCTCTCTCTCTCTCTCTCTCTCTCTCTCTCTCTCTCCATATATATATATGTGTGTGTGTGTGTGTGTGTGTGTGTGTGTGTGTGTGTATGTATGTATATATATGCACACATACATATATATACATATATACATGTGTGTGTGTGTGTGTGTGTATTTATACACACACAGAGGGCATAGAGTGAGTTGAATATGAAGAGATGATATCTAAAAAATAAAATTAAGGGTTGAGAGGATTATACCAGTAGAAGGAGAAAGGGAGAGGTAGAATGGGGTAAATTATCTCACACAAAAGAGACTAGAAAAAGCTTTTACAATGTAGGGGAAGGGGGGAAGGTGAGAGGAATGAGTGAATCTTACTCTCATTGGATTTGGCTTAAAAAGGGAATAACATACACACTCAATCGTGTATGGAAATCTATCTTACCCTACAGGAAAATAGCATGGAAAGAGAGAAGAGAAGGGGGTTGATAGAAGGGAGGGCATATTGGGGCAGGGAGCAATTAGAAACAAACACTGCTGGGGCAGTTAGGTGGTGCAGTACATAGAGCACTGGCCCTGAAGTCAGGAGGACCCGAGTTCAAATCTGGCCTCAGACCCAACACTTGACACTTACTAGCTGTGTGACCCTGGGCAGGTCGTTTAACCCCAATTGCCTAAAAAAAAAATGTCAGAGTGATATTTCTACAACACAAGTGTTGATTGGCTATCCAATTCTATCTTCTTTCAGGGAATAAATGTGTACCTTATATTTGTATGCTGGTTATTAAGGATTCCCTTTCCCTATACAGGAGTTAATTTGGGTGTGTTTGGACAAATGTAGGAATCTCCCCAAGAGTCCATGTGCTTGATGGACATCAACTTATATTGGATTTGTTTGTTTATTTTTTCAAAGGATTGTTGATGATACCTTTTGCTTTGGCATCACCTACATGGCCCTTTCTGTGCTCTCCCCCACCCTACCAGAGAGCCATGGCTTAACATATTTTTTAAAGAAAACATAAAGGAAAAAAAGATCAGTAAAACCAATTGATACATGGGAAAAAAGCAGACTCTACATGAGATGTTACACAACCATTGACCACTAAACTCTGCAAAGGAGTGAGGGGACACGTTTTCTCCTCTCTCTTCTTTGGGGCCAAGCTTGTTCTTCATGATTCTGGAACCTTTAGTTGTGTGTGTGGGGGGGGGTGTATTGTGTGGTTTTCCTTTCCATTGGCACTGTTGTCGTCATTCTGTCAGTTGTTTTCTCGGCTCTGCTTTGCTTCCCTCTGCATCAATTCAAGTAAGTCCTGCCCTGCTTCTTTGTATTCATCATACTCCTCATTTCATACAGCCCAGTAACGTTCTCTTACATTCAGGTGCCACAATTTGGTTAGTCAATCACCTATCAACTTAGTTTCAGGGCTTTGCTACCACAAGGAATGCTGCTATAAATCTTTTGGTTCATGCAAAGTATTTCTTTTTGTCAATGACTTCCTTGGATTCTCTGCCGAGCAGTGGAATCTCTGAGCCAAGGGTCATGGACGTTTTAGGCCTATATTGGCATACTTCCACATTTCTTTCCAGAATGAGTGCACCAGTCCAAAGCTCCACAAGCATTAGCATGCTGTGTGTCTGCTAATGAGCTAGAAACTTAATAGGATCACTACTCTGGAACTGGAAAGGACCTCAGATGCCATTTTGATATGAGTCCCTCATTTTACAGATGAGAATTTGGGGCCCAGACAGATTATGCTACTTGTCCAAGATCATACAAGTTGTAAGAGAAAAGGCTAGGATTCAAACCTAGTTCTTCTGGCACAACGTGCAAAAGAACCACGTGTCTATTCTTCTGAGAATGCAAGTACTTCCTGGTCCCAACTAAATCAATCTCCCTCTATCTCTGTCTCCATCTCCCTCTCCATCTCCACCTCTGTCTCTCTCTCCATCTACACCTATGTCTCCCTCTCCTTCTCTCTCTCTGACTCCCTTTCCATCTCTGTCTCTTTGTCTGATTCCCTCTCAGTCTCTGTCTCTCTCCCTCTCTGTCTCCCTCTCTGTCTCTGTCTCTGTCTCCATCTCCATCTCTGTATCTGATTCCCTTTCCATCTCTGTTTCTGTCTCTGACTCCCTCTTCATCCCCGTCTCTGTCAACACTGTGCCTTTCTTCTCTGAAGCCCTGTGTGCCAAGCCCTCTCTTGGTCAGTGCTCAGATCTGTGATCCTGGGAGTTTGGACACCCCCTCACTGTGGCTGTGACTGGCCCCCTGACAAGGGCCTGACAGTTTTCTTTGCCTCTTCTGAATTCATGGTGACCTCCCTTTCTGACTTCTGAGTGCAGTAATTGGATTTCCCTCCATCGTCTTTTCAGTTAAACTTCCCAAGAAGTTCTCAATATCACTGGTGCTTCTCAAACCTTCCTTTGGTTTTTCTCTCCCATTCAGTTATGCTATTTATTTTCTATTTTGCTCAGTTCTCCTTTATTTCAAGTGAGTTCTTACTTGGTGCTTGCTCTGTTTGCTTAGATTTCTCCAGTTTACCTAATTCTCTTTAGCTGCACTCAGCCCATTTATTTTCCTTTTGAATTCTGGGTAAATGTTTTTCCTCCTCAGTGTGGGAGGACAGATTTATTAGAAAGCAGATTCATACAAACTGCATCTCAATGACATCTCTCAATCAAAACATAAAAGAAAAACCATCTTACCTATTGTATCCATGCCTTCCCTCTCCTTGCTTTCAGGATTGGGGCCCTCAGTCATGGCAGCCCTTGATCAGCCTCAATATCTCTGGCTTTCACTCCATCAGAAGGAAGCAGGCAGGAGGAGATGATCATTGAGGCACGGTCTTAAAGGATAGATGGGGCTCACTGAGGGCTTCCCAGAGCATTGGACCTTGAGCTGCAGGACAGTGGAGACCACCTGCCTAGATCCACACCCTCTCCCAGACTGAGGATGCTGCTTTACTGATCCTATAACTTACTCCATTTGGAATAATGGGATCATCAGTGTAGAGCAGGAAGGGGCCTCAAAGAACATCAGTCCAACTCTACCATCTTACAGTTGAAGGATTTGTAGCTCAAAAAGACTAAGTGATTTGCTCAAGGACATATGGAAAAATGAGAGAGGATTTGAACTCAGGTCCCTGAAGGTAAAGCTCTTTCCAAATAACTGACATCAATATTTCACCCTTCGCACAATATCTCATTTGAGCCTCAAAAAACAACCTGTGAGGTTGGCCCTCTAGACACTTTCTATATATATGGGGTGAATTGGATAAAGTACAGGGCCTGGAGTCAGGAAGACCTATGTTTAAATCCAACCTCAGATACTTATTAGGCTGAATGACCCTGGGCAAATCACTTAATTGCTGTCTGCCTCAGTTGTCTTAACTGCAAAATGGGAATAATAACAGCACCTACCTCATCAGATTATTGTGAGAATCAAATCAGATAATAATTGTAAAGTGTTTATTTTGCACAGTGCCTGGCACATAGTAGGTGTGATATAAATGTTTAGCACAATGGCACACAGCAGGTGCTTAATAAATGCTCCCTCCATTTTCCTTTTGCATTGGACTTGTGATTTCATTGGTGTTGGGAACTCTAGATGAGGAAATGCCCTTCACTAATGCAGATCTGCACCCGTTTTCCAATTTAGAAGCTCAGAGACTTCTTTTAAGTGCTGGGATATTAAGTGATTTGACTAGAGCCACACAGCCAGTAAATATCAGAGCCGAGATGTGAGCCTGGGTCATCCTTGACTCTGAGACAGCATGTTTATCCACTGCACCACACTGCCTTTCATGGCCTAATTATTAATCCCTTTTTAGGATGGGTGAATTGAGTCTCAGGGAAGAAGCTAAGTGACTTTCCAAAGGTCACACAGCCAGCAAATTCCAAAGGTAGAATTTGTACGGAGACCTCCCAGATTCTACCTCTCTGTTCACTCTGACAGCTCTCTACCAGAGTTTGGGATGGGGAACGAGGCTCACTTGAACTACTTCTCACCCTCAGCCCCCTCACACCCTCAGCATGAGTGTAGAGAAAAGAACAAAGGATATGGGGTCAGAATAACCAGCTCTCAGAGTTTGAACAAGTCTCTGGGCTTCCTCTTCCACACCTTTAGAATGAGGGATTCAGAACAGATGGTCCCTAAGGTTACTTCCAGCTCTAATGACCGTGTATCAACAACTCACCATCTCATCACTGAGAACAAGTGTGACATCGATCAACTACTTCTGAGTCTCAATTTCCCCATCAGTGACAGGGAGATAGGATTTGCACTGCCTGATTCTCAGGGTGTTGTGAGGCTCCTATTCCATAAGGGCTAAAGTGCTTGGTAGCCACAGTATTAGAGAAACAGGAACCTGCCAGCTATCATAAATCATGGCTTTCACATTCATTACAACCTTCAGTAGTGGCCCCTGGTGAGCTTTCAGAGACATCAAAGCAGTCAGCTTGCTCCCCTTCCTCTGACCTCCACTCTTCACCCCCTCTATTAAGGCCATCCTTACTGTAGCCCACGTCACTCATCTTGGGGTTAACACAAGCTACTGAAAACAACTTGGGTCTGTTAGATAATAAGTATACCTCAGTGGCTCCAGCCTCCATCCCAGCTTAGCTGGTAAACTCTAAAATCATCTGGATGCCATTAGCCCCAGGCTAAGAGACCTGACAAAGAACATGTCTTCACAATTAGCACATTTAATTGGGATTAACACAGGAGGGAAAGGAATATGGTGGACAGGTTCCTCGCATATACTCTGGGGTCTAGGGTGTCCTCTCCAAATAAACAGAAGGGGAGATTATTCTCCAGGGTGGGGACGGCATAGCAAGTATTAATGGTGAGACTGGACCACGGCTGGTCAGCTTCATCCACCAAGAATCTTTCTCCATTTCAAGTGTCTTCTAGGCTAAGGAGATCTCTGCAGGGAGGATCTTCCCTCCTTATTCCATAGAATTTCAGGAATGCCAGAACTCCTAGGGTCCTGGACACTGCTATTGCAACTCTTCTCCATGCTGCCCCCCACCCCTTTTTCTCAGACATCTTCCTCCATGATTCTCTGTCCTTCTTGCAGGCACTGTCTTATGAGAAAAGAAGTCCTGGGAGCTTCATTCAGGCACAGGCTTGGGGGAAGAGGGAAAGGAATGAGCATTAATTATTGTTGTTGTTATCATTATCATCATCATTATTATTTGTTGCTGTTCAATTGTTTCAGCTGTGTCCAACTCTCTGTGACCCCATTTGGGGTTTTCCTGACAAAGTATTGTAGCAGTTTGCTATTTCCTTCTCCCAGCTCATTTTATAGATGAGAAAACTGAGGGTTAAGGTACTTGCCCAAATTTGAACTCAGGAAGATGAGTCTTCCTGACTCCACACCTGGCATTCTACTGCACCACTCAGCACTTATGAAGTACCTACTGTGTGTCAGGCACTGTACTAAGTGTTTTACAAATATGATCTCATTTGGTTTCCACCACTACCCCAGGAGACATGAAAAGTGCTCCCTTTGAGCATGTATGTCCCTACTACATAGAGTAAATAGATGTTCTCCCTATACTTTCCAGTAAGTATACTTCCTCCTTATGCTTTTCCCCTCAGTAATTCAAATTTCCATAACACCTTAAGGTTTATTAATCTCTTCCTTCTCATGCTCTTCCTGTCCCCATTCCTGACTTCCTAGACCCCAGCACTGTGTTTCCTCTCCTAATGACTCATCGTGGAATTTCCTTTGGTACCTGGGGTCACCTCACCTTGGAAGACCATATCAGCCCCATGACCTGCTCATCCTGGACTATCCTTCCAGGAAGCCCACCTGCTTCTCTCCTTGGTAAGTTCCTTCTGGAGCCTCCGTTTGTGGCCATCTTCCCTGCCTTGGTTCTGCCTTTACTGGACTACATGCCCCCACACCAGCTATTTTCATCTCCCTGGCACATCTTCTTTCCCCCAGATTTGCTGCTCCCTTTGGTGTGCAGTCCTCCTCCACTAGATTGTAAGCACCCTGAAGGCAGGCCCATTGGTTTTGCTTGCTCACTTTTATTAGTATCCTTTACATTTAGTACAAAGTAGGAAAGAGCACTTAATAAAAATAAATAAAGAGTTACTTAATAAACTTCCTTCACAAAAACACCTTGTGAGGTAGACAGTGCAAAGCCTGTCATCCCTATTCAATAGCTGAGGAAATGGAGGTCCAGACAGGAGAAGTGGTCTGTGTGCTCAGATCACACAGATGGCTACTATGTTATACATATTTACACATACATATATGTGTGTGTGTGTGTGTGTGTGTGTGTGTGTGTGTGTGTGTGTGTGTGTATATATATATATATATGTATGTATATATGTATGTATGTATGTATTTGATAGAGTTACAAACTCCCAGCTGGGTCCAAGAAGAGCATCTTCTATTCTCAGCTGCCCTCTAGGATCAACATTATGGAGATGCTCTGCATACAGCAGGCCCTTAATGTTTGCTGAGTGAAGGAATGAATGTTAGAAGCAACCAACCATGGCATGGGAGATGACAATCTAGGCCTCTTATATGTATGTATGTGGGCATGTGTGTATGTGTGTATCCGTATATACACATATGTATGTGTGTGTATATGTGTGTTTATCACACACACACACACACACACACACACACATAAATGCTGGCTTCTCAAGGTGACCATTGGGGAAGACCAGGACAGTCTTCCTTTTTCCAGTCCCTCCAATTAAAAAACTAACCAACTAATAATCCTTCCATGGAAATAAGAGCTTTACACAGTTGAAAATGAGAAAGGAACTGAAAGATTTTCTGGCAAAACTGTTTTGAGGAAATTCAATTATGAACATAAGGCAAGAACTGCCTTTTTGTCTTCCTTCTTTAATTTTATTACCAAGACTAATTATCCCTTCAGTACTGAGAGATGAAAGGAGATGACTTCCTTGTGGTGTCTGCCCAAGTCTCAAGTTTCCCTAAAATATGCGGGGGAACGAAACCCAATTTGGCAGCCATCCTGTTTCCTTATCGTTCTAGCGTCACATGGCATGATGAGTGAGCATTGTCTCTAACGCCCACACTGCTGGTGTCTTGGAATCCACTATTCCTGGAACACACGCTGGTGCTGCAACCAGGCAGCGAGTGACAAATTGCAGTAGTTCCATCATTCCTTTGTCCTCCACCCACCCTTCAACCCTCAAAGCCTGAGTCGGTGAGGACCCAGAAGAAAACAACTGGCACACATATGATGGACCTCTCTGAGCCTCAGTGATCTCATCTATTAAAGAAAAAGTAAGATTATGAAGGATTGAGTTATTCTTCTATTAGGGTCACTAGTCCTCTTTTCAGTGGGAAGAGCCCTGGACCTAGAGTCAGAGGATTTGTCCCAGAGATTCAGTACTATGTTTTTCCTTTACTACTTTGTGTGACCTAGAGGAAGTCACAGAATTATAGAAACTACGAGTCAACTGGACCCTCAGAGGGGCTCAGATCTATTTGTGAGGCATGAATTAGGGCAGCTGGTGGCCCTGTGGAGAGAGTCATGAAGACCTGAGTTCAAGTTTGGTCTCAAACACTAACCAGCTGTGTGACCATGGGCAAGCTATTTAGTCTGTTTGCCTCAGTTTACTATATTGTAAATCAGGATAATAATAGCACTTATCTCCCAGAATTGTTGTGCGGATCAAATGAGATAATATTTATGAAGTGCTTAGCCCAGTGCCTGGCACATATGGGGTACAGAGATGACCAAAGATGTGAATAGTCAGTGTTGGAAGGGCTTTGGAAAGACACTAATACACAGTTGGTGGAATTGTAAATTGATCCAACCATTCCAGAAATCAATGTGAAATTGCACAGAAAAGTCCGTGTTTGTTGACAATCATTAAGTTCATATTAAAAATGGCAATGTAGGTTATAAAAGAGTAAATATTGAGATGAACTTGATGCAAACTGGGAAGCAGACCTAGGAGAGTGAGAGCCACACTGGCCACAGCAGCATGGCAGAGGAAACAGCAATAGTTTATTATTGGCAATTATCACTGAGCCAGTGTCTCAGAGATGACAGAAGAATTGGAACAGGATACATTTAGTTATAATGGACCCTTACACTTAGTCCCAAAGAAAAAAATAGATTCAATAAAGCTTTTTCCTTCTTTGCCATGGTGGGGGGGCCATGGAGGTGGACTGCCACATACACCATTGAACTCGATGGATGAGTTAGTAGTTTTGCTCAGCTGCTTTTTTCCCTCCTGATTTTTTATTCTTTGTTATAGTTCTTTGTTATGGGATGGGTCAGTGTGTTGGGGAGTAGGGAAGGATATTTTAGGAAATGAAGATGATGTAAAAAACAAAAGATATTCGTGAAAAACACTAAACAACAAAAAAGGAGCTTCCCAGCAAGCACCTGGCTTCCGCTTCTGAAGGCATCAGACCCAGAAAACTACAACTTCAGGTACTAAAGAATTAGCCAAAGAAATTGTTGAAACACTGTCAGTGAGTGACTTTGTAAGCTTCTGTAAGTGACTTTTGGAAGCTAGCGAACAGGAGAAGGGCTGAAAAGGGGGAAGAGAAGAGGATTTGCAAAATCTACTCAAACGAGCTTGACTTTGATTTCTGGCAAAATGCCACAATTAAAGGGATACTTGCTAAACTTTTAGAAAGGGAAGCAGTGATCACGGAGAGCTGGCCTGGCTCCAGCAAGAAGACACCATTCCAGCCTAACCTTGATTCCTTTTTGATGGACTTAGTCCACTAGCTGATTAGAGGAATTCTGTTGACATAGTTTAGAAGGATTTTAGCAAAGCATTTAGCCATCAGGAGGCAACTAGTAGAGTAAATATTATGCTGGGTTTAGAGTTAGGAGTCCCTGGGTTCAAATCCTACTCAGGCAATCGCTAGCTTTGTGATACTGAGCAAACTGAGGTTCCAGCTTCCAACCTGGGGAATGTCCTCCTACACTGTGATCTTTTGGTGGAAGAACTGCCCCCAGGAGGAAATTTCATTTTCTTCCTGTGTTTAGGCATTTGACTTAACAAAGTTTCTCATACAATTCTTGTGGACAGACATGGGGTAACAGTAATATAATTGGCTTTGGGACTGGTTGAATGCCTGGCCTCAACAACAGCAGTTACTGACTGGATGTCAGCTGAGAATGAAGTTTCTAGTGAAGTACCCCAGAGATCCACACTTAGCCCTGTTTAATTAGCCTTGAGCTGTTTAATACATTTAGCATCGACTTGGATAAAAGCATTGAGGAGAGCTTATTGAACTTGCTGACGACACAAAGTTGAGGACAGCCAACACCCTGGACAGCAGGGCTGAGATCCACAGAGATAGGCCAGAATGTTGAGCCCAATTTAATAAAAGAAAAATCGAATTGTGACAAATGCAAAATAATACACTTAGCTTAAAAAGCTAATGACATGCTAAGCTCTTTTAGAAGAGGCCTAGCATATGGGATGAGGGAATGAAGAGGCACATTTATTCTGCCCTGATCAAATGAAATCTGGAGTCATGAGCTCGGTTCTGAGTAACATATTGTAAGAAGGAATGAAATAAGCTGGAAAGTACCCAGAAAATTTGGGAGGGGGTCTCTTGGAAGTACCTACGTGGGCTGAAGGAACTGGTGATACTTTGTTCTTCTTGATGAAGATCAGTCTTGTTCGGGGAAGGGAGGTAGGGAATGATAGTTGTCTTCTAGGACCCGGAGGACTGTCTTATAGAAGAGGTGGGCTGTTTGGCCCCTGAAGCTACAGGTAGGGGAGAGGCAAGTTAAATTTAATTTAAAGGGGAGGGAATCTTAATAATTAGGGCTATGCCAAAGTGGAATGACTTCTCTCAAGAGAAAGTGGGTCCCCCCTCACACACACACTGGATTTCTTCAGGCAAAAACTGGTCATTTGTTAGGCATGTCATCATAGAGAGAATTCCTTGTGAGATTTGGTAGCAGGTGTCTGAGGTCCTTTCCGGTACTATGATTCCAAAAGTCATAGGCTCAGGCTCTGTCTTTCTCTGTGTTTCTCTTTCTGTCTCTCTGTGTCTCTGTCTCTTTCTCTCTGTATCTCTCTCTCCTCCTCCTCTTCCTCCTCCTCCTCCTGCCTCTGAGCAGACAAAGCCCTTCATAGGATGAGCCACACCCCTCAGTCACCTGGAGAGATCATCCAGACCAGCCAGCTTCCCACTTCAGGACTGTCATTGTGTCTACTCTCATGGAGTCTGCAAAGGATTGAGAAGCTCTTCTTTCTGCTTCATCACGTGTCTCTAAGAAGCTAAAATTTCCTTGACATCCATAGGCTTTTGAATTTCATTCAAATACATGACCCTTACCTCCTAAAAATCTCCAACCTTTATCTCCTAAAAAGCTGTGCCTGTCTTACTGAGTAAAATCCATGCAGCCTCCACCCAATTTCCTATCAGCTAGTTCCTAAAACATCCCTTGAATCATTGCTTGGGTACAAGCTGATGCAATCCCCCTTACCCCCCACCCCCACCCCATTCCCTTGGCATTGAAGTAATGGCTGTGGCTGTCAAGGTTCAACAAGTATTGGGATATAGAGGGTAAAGGAAAATGACCAATCAAGGAAAATGATCAATCAATAAACATTTATCAAGCACCTACTATGTGCTAAGCACTGTGCTAAATTCTGGGGAAACAAAAAGAGGCAAAAGACAGGCTCTGCCCTCAAGGAGTTTACAATCTAATGAGAGTGTCAACATGCAAACAAACATAATACAAAACAAGCTATATGCAGGATAAAGAGGAAATGATTAAGGAGGGAAAGCACTGGCAAAACCTTCGTGCAGAAGGTGGGTCATTGGCTGGAATTTAAAGGAAGTCAGGGAGCTCAAGAGTCAGAGCAGAGAAGGGAGAGTGTTCCAGGCATGGGGGACAGCCAGAGAAAGCGCCGGAGCCAAGAGATGGAGGGTCTTGTTCTTGGAACAGCCGGGGGCCGTCATCAGCTAGTGATGCCTCTGAATCCCCCAGCTCCTCTTGCCCTGTGGGGTGTTGCACCCAGATGGTTTGAAGACCTGATACATCCCAATGAGGCTTCAAAATGCTTGGGGGCAGAGTCAGGTCTAACAGTTACTTTGTAGGCAGCAGGGGCTATCATTCAACAGGAGGGGCAAGTTTGGCCACTATTGTGTGTGAAATGGTAACAGAAGATTATGGGCTCTTCCCATTCCAGGCACTGACTACAATACACTCCACGTATTGACTTTGGGACTCTCCACTGAAATGCTCTGCTGAGCCTTCTGGTGATATGGAAGCGAGGCTGAAACAATCATAGGTCTAGCAATAAAGGACCAAGAGGGCAGCTAGTCCAAGCCCTTCATTTGACAGATGAGGAAACTGAGGCCAGGGAAATTCAGTGAGTTTTCCAAGGTCACATAGCTAGTAATTCATAGGATACAGCTTTAGGGATAGCAGAGAACTCAGAAGCTATGTAGTCCAACCATCTCATTTTATAAAAGAGGCAACTGAGGGTCAGGGAGGTCATCACTTGCTCAAGGTCCTCCATATAGTAAGTGGAAGAAACAAGATTAAAACCCAGATCCTTGGATTCCAAACCTAAGTTTTTCCCATGACTCACAGGCACCAGGAGCTGGGATTAGTCTCTTGTGCCAATAGGTCAGGTCAATGCAACAAAGATGGCAGATGTCACAAAAAGATTGGTTGAAGGAGCTGAGGATGTTGGGCTTGGAGCAGAGATTCGGGTCAGAATAGTTGTCTTCAAACATGGAAGAAGCATTTGCTCCAGAGTCACAGGACCTGGTTTCAAACCCAACCTCTGAAATTTAATTCCTGTGTGACTTTGGACATGTCTTTTGGCCTCCTGGTCCTCAGTTTCCCCAACTTTAAAAGGAGATTGGACTTGATGGCTTCTAACATCTATGACCCTACTCGTGGCCTTTGATAAGTCCTTTGCCCACTCTGTGCCTCAGTTTCTATCTGTGTGAAATAAGGGGGTTGACTGCATGGCTTTTGAGGTCTCTTCTAGCTCCAGACACAGAATTTTCTTATTCTCTCTTTCCTCCCAGCCCAGATGCTTACCAGAACATTGGAAGAAAATGTCTTCATTTCAAAACCACCTACAAGCACCCTGGAGGTACCCCAGCTGAAAAGGTCATGCCAGGGCCCCTGGGCCTCTTCATCATTTAGAGCACGCAGCAACTCATTTCCCCCACAGCTAAGTGATTTTACAGGCTGGCTGCTTTGGCACAGGCAGACGTGAGCTGCAACACAGACACAGAACTTTGCAGTGGATTATGCCTGCTGGAGAAGGCAGAAGAATGTAAAATGACATCAAAGTCTGCCCAGGCTTCCCGATGCCAAGTCTAGTGCCTTAATTGTCCTTCATTTCTGCTCCTAGGATTGAATGTGACATCAGAAGTCGGTTTGAGAGTGGAGGTTTCCTAAGGAGCCCTGACACTGACCTGGGTAAGGTAGGACAGTGAAAAGATCCTTGGCTTTGGCCTCAGAGGACCCGGGTTCAAACCCTGCATCTGCAGGGATTGGGAAAATTACTTACCCTCCCTGGGCTTCCTCAGTTTCCTCATCTGTCAAATGTTGAATTTGAATTAGGAGGACAGGACCACGGGAGGAGTCAGCAGCCCAGGGAGCAAGCACTAGGCTGTCCAGGCTAGCTGTGGAACCTTGGATCAGCTGGACTAGATGGTTATGAAAAAATAGCAGTTCTAATAGGTTTTATGGCTCTTACATGCTATGTTCTGGGTCTCTCCCAGATCTGCACTCATTCTGTGCTCCCTATCTGTCAACCTCCTTCCCTCAGACAATTCATGTCTTCCTTGAAATCCACTTGGAATTCTTCTTGAAAGCCCAACTCAGGTGACACCACCTCCATGAGGCCTTCCCTGATCCCACCTCGACACCAGCCAGAAACAATCTTATTCTCTGATTCTCCCAGGCCAACCTGTTTAACTTTCTCTTCGCTTACAAACTTGAAAATTTAATTCAAAAAAAAAATTTATTTTTCACCTATAATACGCAAGATGCTCTGCTAAACACAGAAGTAATGGTTTCTGTACATGTCACGCCACGGCCCCCACACCCTACTAGAGTGTAAGCTCCCTGAGGAACTCATCCTCCTATCCCAAGCACCAAGCACAGAGCTTTAATGAATGTTATGTTCAGCATTTAAAGTTTGTTGAATTCAATGAATGGAACATGAAATGCACATGGTTCCAGCTCGGAGGTCAAACTGGTCATTCCTCACATACTGTACTCCATCTCCTTCCCATTGCCTTTGTCTTAGCTGGTCCGGTGCCTGAAATGCACTAAGTCCTCCCCTCTGCATCATGGTTTTCTGGGCTTCCTTCAAGATTCAGCTCACTTTGCACCATCTTCAGGAAGGCATCCTGCCCTGCCCCCCACCCCCAGATGCTTCTGCCTTTCCCTCTGAGACCACCTTCCATTTTATACATAGTTGTGGATATACTGTCTCCTCCACTAGAATGTGCGTTCCCTGAGGGCAGAGCCACAGTTATAAACCCAGCACTTAGCACTGGGGCCCGTACCCAGGAAATGTATCAGAGATAGTGAGTCCCTCAGGCCACTAGAACAGTCTGTAGAGGAGACAGAAATCAGGGATTTCCCCAATTTCCATCCCATCAGACTGGGATGATGCCAGCTGAGTGAGGCAGGAAGTGTCGTAAATATAATGGCCTTTTATTTCTATCAGTCTGGACCACAAACTCAGAAAGAGCCAGCAGTGTGGTCCAACAGCCAAAAATGCTGATGGCTTCTTGGAGAATAGGGAGGCGATGGCCCCACTGTCCTCTTCCCCTCAAACTCTGGAGCCATGTTTTAGGAAGCAAGGGGAAGGACAAGAGAAGAAACGTTTACTAAGTACTTACTATGTGCCAGGCACTGTGCACATAGTAAGGCAAACAAATTAAGGGACTTAGGTTCTATATTCTGTATATTGTACATTTTCTATACAAGGTTCTATTTCCTATTAAGAAGAAATGATGGGCTCTACATAAAAAAATGAGGACTTAATTTTATGTGTGTGAAATGGTGTTTCATTTCTCATGTAATTTTCTGCACAGTTAACTCCTCATCCTGGAAAAGTCGGAGGCATTTGACTGGCATTTGTCACTGAGGCACTTACAGACGCCGCCTCTCAGTGTCTAAGACCTGCCAATGGCAAGGATGAGGATGCAGGGACACGATGATCAGCCGGTCATGCTGTTTATGTCTTTATTTACAAAACATCCGGTTCTCAGTTCAGCAGCCCCTTGGGCAATCCATGAGAGAAGCAGTTCATCAGTGAGCTTGCATTTCCGGATTAGAATATTTAATTGGTTTTTTAAATGTTGATTAGGACCACAGTGTGATGATTAGGAGACATAGGTTTGGGGATGGTGATAAATAAAGTGCTGTCTGAGGCCTGATGAGAGCCTGAGAGGTGGAAGGGACCTCAGAAGGCCCTGGTCTCACTGATCCCAGATCAGGAATAGTCTCTAAGACATCGCAGTGATCCCAGCTCCGTATGGAGTACTGATAAGGTGAGAAATGAAGCTGCATTTCATACTGGTAAGAATAAGTATTCATTTTTAGACAGCTCTGATAGTGAGGATAATGAGAATAACAACAGTAACTTTTATATGGTGCTTTCAGCTTTGCAACGTGCCTTATGAGGATTATCTCATAAAGTGCTTCCTTTACAAACCCTCTACACTTATATTAAAGCCAACACGCCACCTCCAGTATGTCCCCCTTCTTATGTTGTCCACTCTTCCTCTATCGCCTTGCCTACAGGTTTCCCCACACCCAGAATGAATCCTCACCTTCTCGGTCTATGTCTGTTGAAGCCACTGCCATGCCTCCTCCTCCATCTCTCCATGGCCTAAGTCACAGAATCACAGAACTTGAGATCTGGAAAAGACCTCTGACCTCTAACCCAACCTATATACAAAAGGTACCCTTTTAGGTGGGCTGGGTGATGCAGTGAGTAGATAGAGCACCAGGGAAGATTCATCTCAGACACTTACTAGCTGGGTGACCTTGGACAAGTCACTTTATCCTGTATCCCTCAGTTTCCTCACTATAAAACGAGCTGGAGAAGGAAATGGCAAACGGCTCCAGGATCTCTGCCAAGGAGGGTGAACTCACCTCCTGAAACAGCCCTTCCACCTGGGGACAGCTCTCAGTGGCAGCAATCCCCCCAACACTGGGCCAAAATCGGCCAAATGACACCGTTTCCATGAAGCCTTCCTGGAACCCTTTGATGGAGCCAAAAGTCCTCCATTCCCGTGCAAGTCCTTCCGAAGGCCCATGGCCGTCCTCTGGAAGCTCCCCTTCTTCCATCTTTATTGTCTGTTCTGATTTCTGCGTGCTGCCTCCCCCTCTAGAACAGAAGCTCTTTGGGGACAGAAGTAGTTTTGCTTTGTCTGAGCCTCTGGCACTCAGCACAGTGCTCACTGGACACATAATAAATGCCTGCTGAGTGAGTGAGTGATTAGCCGCCTGGGGCTCCTTCCAGCTCTCTCATTATCTGCCTTGCTGTTGGTCTCCCCTCAAAGAGCTCGTCCCTTCCTTGGTTGTGGGTTCCCTGCCTTATCTTTCTTGTCATCCTCAGGACCCAGGATAGGGTCTGTAGACACAAGTTCACTGAACGCTTGCTGATTCTGGGACGGAGGAGAACGATGCTTCTCTGAAGATTTTACCACTTGTGGCTACTTCCTTATCTCGGTGTTTGCTTTGCCAGGGGACCATTTCTTAGTGAGTGGAGAAAAGTGGTCAGGTCAACCCCTCCTCCCTTCTCCCCTCACTTTCTGTAGGAGCCCAAACATCTTGAAACAATGGACTCGTGCCTACGGCAAGTGGGCTGGCTCAGCCCACAGATAATGGGTCAATAAGCCTGAAGAACCTTGGGCTTCCAAGGACACTGTCAACGTGGTATCAAAGTCACTATGAACACTGGGGGTGGGGTGGGGAGGACTGGTTTTTAAAAAAAGTTAACACACAGTCATTTTTTCCTTTAAAATATGAAAGACTCTTACATTTTTAACAGAACTAGAAAGAACCGGGCACTTTTATTGAACATGACTTAATTTGAATGAGTAAAAGATCATTAAAATTCAAGGCAAGGGGAAAAGAGTCCCCTCTCTATCATCAGGGATTCTGTCCATGTTCTGCCTCCAGGCCTGGCATTTTCCAGTTTATAGGAATCTGTTGTTGAATATAAACTAACGCAGAAGCAGCCTTATGCGCCTCCTACAGCAGACAGGACACTGGACTTGGTCAGAGACCCGGTTTGAGACTCCATTTGGTCATTCACCAGCTCAGATTTAGAGAGTATTCACCAATACAGGAGAGTATTCACCAAGTGTCACCAGGTCTGTCCTGTGAATTAGCCTTCATCAGCTTGGCCCCAGAGGGTAGGACCAAGAAGTGGATGGCTGGGGCGGGGGGGGGGGGGGGGGGGGGGGGGGGGAAGGGGGGAGGGGCAGGCAATTTCAAACCATCAGATTTAGGCTGAATGGCAAGAAGAACTTCCCAAAGGTGAAGGCTGCCCCCTAGTGGGGTGGGCTGCCCTAGGAGGTGTTGGGTTCCTCCACCCTGGAAGAATGACCACCTGTTGGTGTGTATCAGAGGCGACACATGCCTCAGGAAGCATTTGGACTCTGAAGTCTTCCAAGCTCAGAGTCTCTCTTGCAGCTGTGTTAACATTAGATGAGTCACTTAATCTCAGCGAACCTCAGTTTCTCCATCTTAAAACAGAAAGAACACCACTGGTAATAAATCCTCCGCAGCACTGTTGGGAGGTGATGCTCAAACATAACATAAGATCCATAATTAAGCTGAAGGTTATCAGCCTGAAGCCTCAGATGAATGTAAGCAGTCATTGTTTCTCTGTGTACGACTCCTGATTGAAACAGAGACCTCCCACGTGAGCACACTCTCTCTACCAGAGCAGACCAGCACTTTCTCTGCAACCTTGGGAGGTCCAGTGACTTGTATTGGGTCACACAGGTGGTACAAAGTCCCTCAGGAATCTCCAACACAGCACGTCCAAAACAGAACTCAGTAGTTCTGCCCCCAAATGCTCCCCTCTTCCAAATTCCCCAATGGTTTTTGAGGAGAAGACCAACCTCTTCACCCAGGCTCAGCGTCAGCCTGGACTCCCCTTTCTCAGTGCCCCCAAATAACGAATCTGCTGCCTTATCTTGTTTCCACATTCCCACACACATCTCTCACACCCTCATCCTTCTTGCCTCACTCAGCCCTACCCTAGTTTAGACTCTCTTCCTCTCATCTGGATGATTACAGGAGCTGCCTCAGGCTGCCCTCTCTCCAGGCAGCAGCCAACTCGATGTTAAAGTGCAAGTCTGACCATGGTGCTCCCCTACTCAAAAACTCTATTGGCTCCCTATGACTCATCATTTAGGTGGTACTTTAAGGTGTGTGAAGTGCTTTACAAATACCTGATTTTATCTCACAGCAATCTTGGAGGTAAGTGATCCTATTTTCCCCATTTTATGGATGATGAAACTGAGGCAGGCAGAGATTAAGTGCCTTTCCCAGGGTCACACAGATAGTGAATATCTGAGGCCAGATTTGAACTTAGGTCTTCCTGACTGCCAAGCCTTGGGCTCAAGCTTTCTCCAGGATTAAATAGAAAGCCCTCTGTCAGACCATGCATTCCCTGTGTCCCTTTCCTAGTTTTACTGTCTTCTTATACTTTACTCTCCATGATCCAGAAACATATACCTTCTTGCTGCTTCACATACCCCAGCCCCGCAAGGTCCCCAGTCCTGTGCCCTTGCACTGGCAGTCCCCTGTGCCTGAAATGCTCTCTCTCCTCCCCTCTGCATCCTGGCTTCCTTGGTGTTCAGGGCATAGCGCTGTCCTCAGACACAAAGTCCTAAAGCGCCTCACTGAAAATCCCTCTTCAACTTGGACTCCCAGAGGCCAACACTGTGGACAGTATACATTTCCCTGTTCTGATGGATGAATGAAAAGGCATATATTAAGCACTTCCTGTGTGCAAAGCACTGAGGATACAAAAGAGAAGCAGGACATTCCCTGATTTCAAGGAGCTCACGTTAAAATAAGGGGAGAAGTTCTATGTCTTAATCAATCAATAAGCATTTATTAAGCACCTACTGTGCTCAATGCACTATGCTGGGGGCTAAAAGAGAAAAGTCTTCTTAACCTTGAGGAGCTTACTAGTTATCCAGGAGAGACAGCATGTACAGCACGGCATGCAGAGCTTGAAGGTTCTTATAGGGAAGTTAGGTGATACAGTGGCTAGAGTGCTGGCCTTGGAATCAGGAACACTCATCCTCATGAGCTCAGATCCTGCCTCAGACATTTACTAGCTGGATAACCCTGGGTTAGTCACTTAACCCTATCTGCCTCAGTTTCCCTATCTGCAAAATGAGCTGGAGAAGGAAATAGTAAACCACTCCAGTACCTTGGCCAAGAAAACCCCAAATGGGGTCATGAAGAGTCAGACACAACTGCAATGACTCAAGAACAATAAGGTTCTCATTGAGCTGAAGGATCTCAGATTTAGGACTAAGAGCAATGTCAGAGGAAATCTCCATAGTTATTTAGGAATATGCAAAATACATACCAAATGAAGTCCCTGTGGCAGGGGAGGTCTTAGCACGGGGAGTTGGGGAGAATCAGGAAATGTGCCATGGAGAAGGCAGAATTTGGGCTGAAACAAGAGAGAGATGAAGGTGATGAGAGAGGGCTCAGAGGGTTTCCTCTGAGAGAGAAGAGAGAAGAAAGAGAAGGCTTCGTTCTGGTGTTACATCCTCTAAGGATATAACATGAACAATTTTGGTAGATGAATGAGAAACAATTTGGAAAAGGGTCTATAAAGCTATCCTGAACCAAATGCTTTTTCCTAATCAACCAATGGCAAGCCCAGTGGGAGCTTATATTCTCTACATCTTTCCATCAATTGTGAAATAACAAAGATGTGGTTCATTGCTGCATATTATTTGTGAAAAACCCTGAAAATGATGTGTAGACAATTAGATTTTCTAATGTAGCTTTTACCTGAGGGACAATAGAAAGCAACTGGAATTGATTGAGAAGGAGAGTCTCGTGATCAACTCTATGCTTAAGGAAAATGGCTTTGGCAGCAGTATGGAGGATGGTCTGGACTGGGAGACCTTGAGGTTGGCGAACTTTTGGAGGCTGCTGCAGTTATCAGAATGAGAAGCGATGAACGCCTGGACCAAGGTGGTGGCTGTGTGAGGCGAGAGAAGGAATCAGGTGAGAAAGATGACTTAGAGATAAAAACTGGCAAGATCTGGTAACTGGATAGAGCTGGGATGAGGGACAGTGAGAAGCAGCAGATGATGCTAAGGTCAGGAATCTCAGAGACTCTAATGATAATGACACTTTGGATGGAAAAAAGGCAAGTCTGGAAGTGGGGAGGTTCCAAAGGGAAACATAACGAGTTCAGTGTCACAAGGGATGAATTTGAACCATCTCCGAGTATTTCATTTAAAATGTCTAACAGCAATTGATGATGATGCTAGACTGAAGTTCAGGGGAGGGACTGCTGTCGGATATACAGGTCTGGCACACAGTAGGCACTTAAAGCTTGTTTCCTTCTTTCTTCCTGGCTTCCTTCAAGTCACCTACTTTCTACAAGAAGCCTTTCCCAGAGCTCCTTAATCTTAGCGCCTTCCCTCTGAGACTACCTCCGATATAACCTGGTTATATCTTCTTCATACATAGTTGTTTGTATGGGTTTACTTCATTAGACTGAGAGGTGTTGAGGACAAAGACTATCTTTTGCCTTTCTTTATAAGCCTAGTGTTTACCACAGTGCCTGGCACATACTAGGTGCTTAATAATTAGGTGACTGACTATGGACTCACAACTCCACCAACCATACACCAGTGGCAGGTAGCTAGGTGACACAATGGATAGAGCACTGAGGCTGGAGTCAGGAAGATCTGAATTCAAATTTTACGTCAGACACTGACTGATTATGCGAACTTGGACATGTCATTCAAGCTATATCCACCTGAGTTTCTTTAACTGTAAAATGATCATATCCATCAGGGTAGTTGTGAGGATTGGATGAGATAATATTTGTAAAGTGCTGAACTGTGCCTGGCATATAGTTGGTGTTTAATAAATGCTTTTTTCCTTCCTTCTTTATATTCCTTGGAATTAAAAAAAGACAGCCCTGAAATAAGTAGCTAGCAATCTAATTAATGTTATTCTACAGCTAACTGGCATATAGTATGAAGCCGGGGACAGCACCCTGGCTCATTTCAAATGCCACTTCTGACACTCCTTACTGCCTGTGTGGCCTTGGCCAGATCATTGAACCTATCTGTGCTGCCTCAGTTTTCTTACTTGTAAAATGAGGGGGTTGGACTTCATAACCTCCAAGGGACCCTCCAGGTCTATTTCTTTAAGCTGACAAGGCTTGGCATACTATTTACAAGAGGATAAAATAGCTGCTTTTAGTAATGGAATAAAAGCATTAGAATGTAAGCTTATCTTCCATAGAATCATCAGAAGCATTTTCAAGATAATTCCAGTAGAAGATAGTATAATATGGATGATGGGGAGGATGGAGATGATGGAGAGGATGGAGAAGGTGGGGATAACGAGGATGATGGGGAGGATGGGGATGATGGAGATTATGGAGAAGATGGGGATGATGGAGAGGATGGTGATGATGGGGGGGATAGGGATCCATCCAAGCTACAGCATCACTCCAACATGGCCCCAAACGATGATGCCAAAGGCAAGGACAGAGCATCGTGGTTTCCTCTGTTTCCACAACAGACTCTGACTTCTTGCAGGGAAGGCCTGAGATTAGAGGATGGACATAGCTGGAAAACAAGGAAAGAGGCAGGGACTTGACTAAGCCTCCCAGCTGCAGAGAGAACACCCATTATTTTCAGAAGGTGGCAAATAGCTCAGGTGAGATGGACCTCAGGCTAACAAAGGAATGCAGAGAGAATGAAGACTGGAAAGATGGGGAGGTAGCAGCCTGCAGTGCCAGACTTGTAATTCCTTGGAGTTGGGATTTTGTTTTCCTGTGGACAATGGGAAGCCACCTGAGGTTTGTGGGCAGGTGAGGGATGTTCCCTGAGCTTGTAATTAGGAAAATGAATATGGCAGCCTGCACAGGCAGGACTGGTTGGTTGAGAGGTTACTCCATGAGAAGGTTACTGGGCTATTAGCAAGACTGAGCAGGGATGGGGCCAGTGGGAATGGAGAAGAGGGAGTGGATGGAAGAGTTGCTGCGGGGTGGCAATAGCAGGTCCTGGTGACTGATGTGAGGCGGAAGGTGAGGGAGATGGAGAGAAATGAGAGATGGAGCACCAGCCACTCTGGAACAGCCCCTGGTCCTCTGCAGTTGCAGCAAGGTAATGGATTTTTATTAGAGACTCTATTGATTACTGAAAATCTTCCCAGATGATGAATTCCTCTAGTTGGCAAAGAAGTGGGGAAACCCTTGGCCAAATGGGGGAGATAGAAAGCAAAGACAGCCTGAGCAAGCTGGCATCCTTTCCACTTGTTTCAGCCTCAATCGGGGCTCTTATCTAAGACAACCGCTGGCAGATAGGTGGTGCACTGGATAAAGCACTGGGCCTGGAATGAGGAAGACCCTAATGGGAAGGTGACTTTCTAGCTGGGTGACTGTGGGCAAGTCACTTAACCTCTATCTGCCTCAGTTTCCTCATGTGTGAAAATAGAAGCTAATAATAACCCCTACTTCCCAAGGTTGTTGCGAGCATCCAAAAAGATAATTGTTTGGTGTTTAGCACAGAATCTGGCACATAACAAGCACCACATAAATAATAGGTATTTATTATTATTATTATTACTATCATTATTATTATTATTATTATTATTAAACCATGGCCAAAGGCATCAAGAACACTTCCTCAATACGTCAGATGAGAGAAACTCTTACCTAGGGTCAATGACGAGCCCCATTCCAGGATGCCCCTAGAAAAAGGAGTCAGCTTCCTTCCCATGAGAGTCACCTTTGCAAATAGGGATGGATATGGAGTAGGGATGATTTAAATTGGGTTCAATCCTGCTTCTGACAGTTACTTAGCTATGTGGGCAAGTCATTTGACCTCCATAAGCCTCCATTTCCTCATCTGAAAAATGGGCTTGGGATAATAGCTTTAGTAGGTATGTCACAGTTTGGGGGATTGCCAGGGGCAATGGCATATATGCCAGGTTTTGCCAATTTTAAAGGGCTATAAAATATCAGTTATTATTTATATAGACTACAAACAATTTCTGTTGACATTAAAATATAGTGGAGAGAGATTTGGATCCAGGAAGACCTGAGTTCAAATGCTACCTCTGAGGTTTAGTTAACTGTGTGACCCTGGGCAAATTACTCTAAGCCTCAGTTTTCTCATTTGTAAAATGGGAATGGACTAATCATATCTCCAGTCCTGACCTCCCAGGCCTGGGGGAAGGCTCAGGTGAGCTCAGGGATACAGACGTGGCCCCTTCCCATTGGGATGAAGCATGGAGTGAGGGGTAGAGAGCTGGGAGTAGAGTCAGGATGCCCTGGGTTCAAATTACCCCCTTGGACACTTTCTAGCTCTCTGTGCATCTGCATATTATACTACTTCAGGGTCCGTTTCTTCCTCTGGAAGGGCATGATTATATTGGCAGCACTCACTTCTCAGGGCTTGACATGGTGCAAACCTCATTGCAGTAGATTAGCAGGATGTCAACTATCATTCCTGGGAGCATCATTATTGTTGCTGCTGCTATTTGCTTTCTTAAGACAGTGGCCACCACAGGGAGCTGAGGTTGTCCATCATCTCTTCCCTGTGGATCCCTTCTGGAGATAATAAATGCAAACTTGCTGGCATCGTGACACTGGACACACCAACCATCCTAGAAGAACTTGCAGCCCACATGCCCAGAGGAGCTATCCCTGCCTGGGGAGTTCAGATCCACTGATACTGGGAAATGGGGACCTCCAAGGGCAGTGTCTTCCTGGGACTTCCTTAGACCAGCATTACTGGTAAGATTAAATCTTTCTTGGGAGCCTTGAGGAAGAGGGAGAGAGTCAACGGCAGAGTGAAGCTCCAAACACCAGCCTCATCCAGCATAGTCTCCTTTACAAAGCTCATCTGCTTTTATCGTTTCATGGAATCGCAGCATCTCAGAGGTAGATGAGGCATCAGCAGCCTCCAGACCTAACCACACCCGACAGAATCCCGGCTCCCACATCCCCAACAATTGGCCATCTAGTGAATGCATCCCCTCTCCACAAAGCCCACTCCATTCTGGGCAGGTGGAATGCTGAGGAAGTCTGTCCTGACCTCCAGCCTAAATCCTCCTCTTTCCCATCCACACCCCCTGCGCCTGGAGACTCTGTCCTCTCAGCCCAAATGGAACAAGTCTCATTCCTCTCCCAGGTGATTGTTCCAGATTTGACATTCTGTGACAGAAACCAGGAAATCTGGCAGGGTGCCAACAAGTTAAGAGCTGAAGTCAAATATGGAGTTGGGGCCAATCCTCCTCCGAAAAAAGAGAGGTGGGGGGGGAGGGAATGGAGCCCAAAGTATGCTCAGCAAGGACAGGAAAGGAAGGCCAAGGAAAACCAGCCCCTGGTTTTCTCTGTGCCCCTGTGGGCCCAGGCAGGGAATTTTCCAAAGACAGAACCTTATTTAAAAACTTTTAATCCTTGGCATAACCAAAGTCCCACAATGTTCATTATCATTGGTAATGAATGAATTACATTTTTAAAAAAGTAATTTTCCTTAACTTCTGGCCCAATTCACACCATTTCACAAAGTTTCCCCTCTATTAAGGACCTGGGTTTTCGAGTCTATTGGCAGCTACCTGTTTCAATTATATTGACTTTAAATACAATTGCATTATTACCTTTAGTTTTTATGTCACCTACGCTACTCAATGTATCCCTCCTAACTGTCCCTCTCAGAAACCATCCTTTACAACCAAGAATTTTAAAGAGGAAGAAAAAAAGAAAAAAAAAACAGCTATCTGAAAAGCATAGGTTGTGCTGCATTCCATAACCATAGGCCCTCACCTCTTAAAGAAAGGTGGAAGTGACTTTATTTTAAATGTATGTTAACATTTTTTTTCATTGTCATTGTTCAGTCGTGTCCAACTCTTTGCGATCTCATTTGGGGTTTTCTTTGTTTTTGCTAGGCAATGGGGTTAAGTGACTTGTCCAGGGTCACACAGCTAGTAAGTGTCCACTGTCTGAAGCCAGACTTGAACTCAGGGCCTCCCGACTCCAGGACCAGTGCTCTGTCCACCATGCCACCTAGCCGTCCCAACATTTGGGGTTTTCTTGGCAATGATATTTGCTTCTCCAGTTCATTTTGCAGATGAAGAAGCTGAAGGAAACAAAGTTGAGTTTTTTGCCCAGGGTCACACAGCTAAGTGAGTGTCTGAGGCTGGAACTGACCTCCAGAAGATGAGTCTCGCTGACTCCAAGTCCAGTGCTCTATCCACTGCAGCGCCACCTAGCTGCCCTCAAATTTCCTTAGTTTCCTGTTTCTACACCTAGCCTAGAACCTAAGAACATCCTGATGTTCAAGAAAGGGAAGAGAACAGAGGCTGTCAAACTAGAGCTAAGCTTGACTGGAATTCCTGGGGAAATTCTTAAATGAATCAGTAAAGAGATGACAAGGAGGAGGAGGAGGAGGAGGAGGACGAGGAGGACGAGGACGAGGAGGGGGAGGGGAGGAGGGGGGAGGGGGAGGAGAAGACATTTTTCTAACACTATCTGCCAACTGTTCTAGGCACTTTATAATTATTGCCTTATTTGATCCTCACAACAACCCTGCAAGGTGGGTAGTATTATTATCCTCATTTTACAGTTGAGGAAACTGAGGCAGAGAGAGGTTAAAAAGTGACTTGCCCAAGGCCAACCAGCTGGTAAATATCTGAGTCTGGATTTGAACTCAAGTTTTCCTGACTCCAGGCTCAGAGCTCTAGGCACTGTGGTGCCCCCTAGCTGCCAAGAATGGTTTATGAACATATGGAAAAGGCACAGCCCTCCAGGGATAGAGGGAGGCTCCTCCCATAGGGATCCCACCTGTTCCCCTGATGGGTGTGAGGAGAAGGTAGAGGCTGCCCTAGCAATGGTGTCCCTGGTGTGGGGGCAAGTACGGTGAAAGCCAGCAGAGGATGTAGGGGTTTGGTCTGAAACAAAGGTCTCTAGACAATGATAGGGAGAAAGGGTATTCCTTAGGGAAGACAGCCCCATCACATGCCAAGGAGGGAGCATGTCCCCCTGCCAGCCAGTGTTGTGGGGTAAAGGCCCAGCTGGTTCATCCTAGTTAAGTCCCTTGGGAGAGTCTGGTGTTGTTGGCATTGAGGTATGAGATGCTTGGAGGTCCACTTGGGTTTTGGTTGTGCAGCAGAATGCAAGGGGCAGATGTGACTGGGGTGTGGGTATATTAGGCCCATGTTTCAGTGAGAGTAGAGAGGGAGAGACATGGGTGCATGAAGGGGACTAAGAGACCTCAGTGCTGTGGGACAGCATGGAGGTGAGTAAGAAGTAAGAGAGAGGCTGGAGGGATGGAGTAGGCTTTGATTCATGGGGATGTTAGGAGGAAACCATTTTGCAAAAAGTAAATGAACAGGAGCTGCTTGAGTGAAGACCCCAGAAAGGGAGGCTAGTTTTAGCTAAATGAGTTTTCATGGAATCCTGATCCTCAGAAAGTTAAGGTGAGGGTACTTCTACATTAACTAAGTTAATTTAATTAAGTTGCTGTCCTAATAGTTTTCTGGAACCTGTCAAAACTCTGAGAAAAAATGTGCTGAATAATCTAAGTAATGTGGTCTCAAGTCATGAGTTCCCCTTAATTAAATTACTGACTTTGCCAGAGCTGAGTTTTGCCTTAGAAAGAAAGAGATGGTTCTGGAAGCAATGACAGAACTGTTTGCCAGCTCCCAGACCATAACAGACCTTGCCTTCCCTGGAAGACTTGAAAGCTGGTCTTCAAGTGTCCATCTGCCTACCTCCCTTCTCCCTGAAGCTGCTTCTCTGAGTTCTCGTGAATATCAGAAAGAGTAACTGCTCCTAGCTGGGTCTGGCAGAAATAAATGTACTCTTCCACCTTGGTCCATATTGAATTTATTTCACAATTAGGACAATGTTGGTGTCCATCCATGCCTGAACCAGCCAAGGGCTAAAGACACAAAGAAACAATTCCACAGGGAAGGAAAATCAGGAGTTTCCTATTGAGGGAGAAAATGAGTACATAGAAAAATCTGTACAGTGAAAATATTAGTGAACAAATACACATTTATAAAAAAGTAGACAAATACAAAGTCATTTGAGACGGAGGGTGCTAGTAATTGTGGAAAGGGGAATGGGGAAAATCTTAATGCTGCAGATGGAGCGAGAACCGGACCTTAAAGGAAAATCAAAGAGGAGGAAGTGAGGAGAGAGAGAGAGGACTCCACTGACAGGGAACAGCCAGCATGCAGACATGGAGACAGCAGATGACAGTCATGAGGGAGGAACAGAGGGAAGGTCAGCCTGGCTGCATCACAAGGCGAAGGCAGAGCCAGAACATCCAAGAAGGCTAGCAAGGTCATCAGGGCCAGGACTGGGTAGAGCTTTAAAAGAGGAGTTTCTATTTTTACTCTAGAGCCAATAGGGAACCACTAGAGTTAATTGAGAAGGAGAATCACATGCAGAGAGGGTCAAATCTGTGCTTCAGGAACAATCACTCTGGCAGCACTTGTAGGATGGCCTGGAGGTGGGGAGCCTCCTGGAGGCTGTGGCAATAATGTAGGTGAGGTGATGATGCTGCTGGTAAGTGATGAAGAAGTGCGGGAGTGGGGAGAAGGGGCAGATGCAAGAGATGTGGAAGAGGCAGAAACACCAAGTTTGGGACCTAACTGGATCAGTGGGGTGCAGGAGAGGGAGGAGTCCAGGTTAATGCTATATGCTTCAAGCTGGAATAAGCTCCAGTACTTTAAGTTACTACCACATAACTCTCCACCACCCTTCAGGTGACTGCTCCAGAGACTGCAGTATACATGACTCTCATTCATGCTCAAAAATTGCCTTGTATTTGTTCTCTTCTTTTTTGATGTATTTTATTTATTTTATTAAATATTTCCCAATTATATGTAAAAAATGAACATTCATTTTCTAAAATTTTGAGTTCCATGTTTTCTCTCTTCCCCCCATCCTTCCCCTTCTCTTTGAGAAGGCAAACAATATATTGATTATATATGTTAAGCCATGCAGAAGATATTTCCACATTAGCCATGTTACAAAAGAAAACACACACTCACACAAAGCAAGAAAAAGGAGAGTGAAAAAAAAATGCTTCCATCAGCACTCAGAGTTCGTAAGTTCTCTCCCTAGAGTAGACAGCACTTTTTGTCATGGGTCCTTTAGAGTTGTCTTGGATCCTTGTCTTGATCAGAGTAGCTAGGTCTTTCACATCATCTTTGTGGTATTGCCATCACTGTGTATAATGTTCTCTTGGTTCTGCTCACTCTGAATCAGTTCATATAAGCCTTCCCAGACTTTTCTGAAACTATCCCCTTCATTTCTTATAGCACAATAGTGTTCCATTCCAATCCTATGCCACAATTTTTCACCCATTCCCCAACAAATGGGCATCCCCTCTATTGACATTTCTTTGGTAGCACAAAAAGAGCTGCTCCAAATATTTTTGTACAAATATGTCCTTAACCTTTTCTTTGATCTCTTTGGGATATAATTGTATTTATTTTACATGAACTTGAATGCATCCATGTTGTCTCTTCCAATAGATTTGACTAATTAATAAGCATGGATACAGCACTTAACACATGCTGGGCCCTTTGGAAGCCCCCCAAGGCAGTAGAGCCCACAGGCCAGAGACAGCTCATCCCACTTTGGGACAGCTCTGGGCATGAGCTGGAGCCTAAATAGGCCTCTTTTTTGTTCCCTCCACTGCTCCTGGCTCTGTCCTTGGGGGCCAAACATGAATTCAGCATACTCTTCCTGGGGCTTCTCTTGTCCAGGATGAACATCCCTAGTTCCCTCATCTGATCCTCATATGACATGTCTCCAGGCCCTTCTTCTGCCTGGTTGCTCTCCTCAAAAAGTCTCCAGCTTATGAACATCTTTCTTAAAATGTGGTGCCCAGAGCACACAGTTTCCTAGGTCAGTGAGATGTCATGTCCAGGCTTTTTACAAATGTATCCAACAAGCAGTTTTAGAAAACCTAGCAAACATTCTCTTTAAATTAATTAAAGTTAATAGCAACTCTATTCTCTGTTAGGCCAGAAAGTTCACACAGGAATCCTGTGTGGGAAGGTGTATGTTAACTTTGTTTTCTCCAGTTTACAGAGAAGGAACCGGGCTGAGGGAAAGGGAGTGATTGGAAAAGTGCTGGCTTTGGAGACAGAAGAGCATGCGGTCCCCAACTGATCAATGGTCAAAGGATATTAACAGGCAGTTTTCAGATTAAGGATCAAAACTATCTATAGGCATATGAAGAGGTGCTTTAAATCACTTTTTTTTTTGGTTAGGCAATGGAGTTAAGTGACTTGCCTAGGGTCACACAGCTGGTAAGTGCCAAGTATTCGGTCTGAGGTCAGATTTGAACTCAGATCCTTCTGACTAAAGGGCTGGTGCTCTATCCACTGTGCCACCTAGATGCCCCTTTAAATCACTTTTGATTAGAGAAATGCAAATTAAAACAACTCTAAGGTACCACATCACACCTATCAGATTGGCCAACATGACAAAGCAGGAAAATGATAAATGTTGGAGAAGATATGGGAAAATTGGAACACTAATGCATTGTTGGTGAAGTTGTGAATTGACACAACCATTTTGGAGAGCTATTTAGAACTATAAAGGGCTATAAAACTGTGCATTCCCTTTGATTGAGTCATACCACTGCGAGGTCTATATCCCAAAGAGATTATAAAAAGGGAAAAAAACCCACATGTACAGAAATATTTATAGCAGCTCTTTCTGTGGTGGCAAAGAATTAGAAATTGAGGGGATGACCATCAATTGGGGAATGGCTGAACAAGTGTGATTTATGGATGTAATGGAATACTATTGTGCTATAAGAAATGATGAGCAGGCAGACTTCAGAAAAACCTGGAAAGACTTGCACGGACTGATGCTGAGTGAAGTGAGCAGAACCAGGAGAATGTTGTACACAGTAACAGCCATGTTGTGTGATGACTAACTTGGATAGACTTAGCTTTTCTCAGCAATGCAAGGATCTAAGACATCTCCAAAAGTCTTATGATGGAAAATACTATCCAGATCCAGAGAAAAAACTGTGGAGTTTGAATGTAAATCGAAGCAGACTATTTGCTCTTTTTTTTTCTTTTTTCCTTCTGTTTTGTTTTGTTTCCTCTTTCTAGTGGTTCCTCCTATTGGTTCTATTTCTTTACAATATGACTAATGTGAAAATATGTTTAATAGGAATGCATATGTAGATCCTATATCAGATTACAAGGCTTCCTGGGGAGGGGGATGGAGAGGGAGGGGAAAAATTTAAAACTCAAAAGCTTATGGAAGTGAAGGTTGAAAACTAAAAATTAATTAAGTTAAAACCAAAAAGCAACAAGTAGATTAAAAATAATGATAAAAAAGTTAACACATGCCAAGAAAACAAACACAAAAGAAAAAAAAAAAGAAAGAGTATGGTACAATTTCAAGCTTAGCCACTTTCTACCTGGGTGACCTTGGATAAAACCTTTCTCGCTTCTTGACTTCAGTTTCCTCCACTGTAAAAGGAAGGAGGTAAACTAGACGACCACCCAACAACCCTTCCATCTCTAAATCTATGAGTCATTGCACCTAGGACTTGGTCAAGGTCATTGGGTCAGCAAGTGTCAGAGGAGGACTGTCCACACAGGGCTCCTGGCTCCAAACCCCGCACCATGTTCTTTTCCCACAACACCACACATCATGTCTCCATGTACAAGGCCAAGTACAAGGCATGGCAGGCAGGAGGGTCATCATTCCATCTCAAACAACCAAACCTTTCATCTCTAATCATCACGACTGGATATTAAACCCTGGGAAGTCTGAGCTGGGGCCGCATAATCAATAACTCACTAAGTCTTGTCAATTCTTCCTTCCCAACATCTCTCTCATCCATCCCCTTCTTTCCACTCACATGAGCCCCACCCAGTGCATCCCTCCTCACCTTTCACCTGGGTGCATGCAGCAGCCTCTTCTTTGTTCTCCCTGGCTCCAATCTCTCTTCTCTCCAGTATCTATTCAGCTACTAAACTGATAAGACTAAAACATAGATTTGACCATGTCTTCTAACTTAAAAATCTTCATTGGTTCCCTATTGCCTTTTGGATAAAATACAACATCTTCAGCCTTGCATTCAAAACCCTTATAATCTGGATTTTCCAAATTTCCTTCATATATTTCTCCTTCATACCTTCTCCATTCCAGGCATAGTGGCCTGAGAGCTATTACCCACTCGGCAATCCATCTTCCTCCTTGTCTTTGCTCAAGTGAGCCCCACCCCTGCCATTGCAGTAATGCTTGCCATCCTCACATCCAGCTCCTAGGATGATTGGAATCCTTCAAAGAACCTCAGACAACAGCAGAGGTGATTTCTCCTCCACGGGGTTTCTCTTGATTTTCTCAGTTTTGATCACTCTTTCCCTCTTGAAGTTACCTTAAGTTACCCCCCTCTCTCTCTCTTTCCATGTATGTATGAATACGCATATATGTATATGTACACAGGCTTATATACACACATGCATGTATAATATATGTTTCTATGTGTGTGTGACCTTGCCTCAGGTCTAATTTTGTTCCAGGGTCTTTGTCCTATTTCCCATTCATT